>NC_071288.1:55171954-55479811 GCF_943734705.1 Anopheles coustani | reverse complement strand
CTACTAATAAAGAGGATTAACGAGTTCGAAATCGGTATTAGCGCGTTGATATAGATAACTTGGTAACGACGTGGGTTCGAAGCCCAACCGAAACCGGACCCTCCCCTGTTCGAAAGGACTGGCTATCCACGTACACATAGGGTAAAAGTCTCGTAAGCCCTAAACGGGCAGGTATGACCAAAACGGTTGTTACGCCAAGAAGAAGAAGATAGATAACTTGGTAGATGTCACTAGCTCAGTCAATAACTAGTATGGTAAACTATACTACTGGGATAGATTTAAGCAAGTATGTGGGAAAAAAGGATTAAGTAGTAGTAAATATGTTTTATAGAGGCTTTGAGCCGGGTGGTCTCTTTCACCTCTGAGAGGGAAAAAAGGAATAAAGGGAGCTTTTGAAAAACCCACTATTTAAGCTAAATCCAACAACAAAAAAGAATACTACCTAAACTTAACCTAATTAGTCCCTATTTATAACAATTAACCAGTTTGATCGCTTAACGAACTAGATTATCAAGTTACTTGCTTCATGAACACTGCTTGGAGTGCATTTTTCCTAGTAATTGCTTATTACTTTTCCAATGTACGTCGTTTAGTGGGGAATGTGACATGCTCGGTGAAGCCGACGAAATTCTTTCATTCTTTGAGATATTAATATGAGTGATTTAAGCGCTATGGGACTAGACGGTTATTACGTCGACCTGACAAGTGATGTGTAAAGTAGTATCTTATTTTGTACATTTACATTTCCCCGTTGTTTTGCACGGGGTTTTGAAAGATTGTGCCATGTCGCATCGTTATTCTACAATTGCACTTTTTATCAAACGAACTGAATTTCTTTGATTTCACGAAGATTTTGATTTTTGTTTCACAAAACCGCAGCACTTAATCAACCTTTAATTTTTGCTAAGCTATAAAGCCATGGTGCTATTCGTTCAGTGGAAGCATGGTCACTTGCGCTAAGCTTGGTTAAGTCACCTTGCGCAAAAAACAAACCAATTGGAGCAAAAGTTGTACTGGATTCTGCAGGCCACCGGTTTCGATTTGCTTTCGACTGAAATTTGTATGTTAAACTGGCGATTTGTTTACTTTTTGATCCGTTAGTTGCAATTGATTTCGATCATTACCCTAAGCTGAACACTACGCTAAATTCAAACATGAAATTCATCAAATAACTGCAAAACCCATTTGGTATCGATGCGACAGAAAGATGGAAAAATGGCTATCATTCGGTTGTTTGCTCGTTTAATGGTTGTTGGTGCCAACAAGACGTACTCAGAAAATTATTTCAAGCAACCAAAAACGAGTGACTTCAAAATGACTCCATTGGGTTATCATGCCAGAGCGATATGAACAAAATTGGGTTGATTTCAGTGTAAGGTACATTTTCCGACCTAACAAATATTCCTGCCCGTTAAGGCCTTACTAGACTTTTACCCTATGTGTACGTGGATAGTCAGTCCTCTCGTACAGGGGAGGGTCCGGTCTCGGTTGGGATTCGAACCCACGCCGTCGAGGTGGTGAGCCCCGGCGCTCATGGGCCGATATTCTATCCGGCGCTACCGCTCGGCTGCCGCGGACCCCCAATGGATGGATATGTGAAAACCATTTCACAACGACAACGTGCTGAATCGGCGTGTTAATAAATGCTGAGAACAATCTAAACGAACAATCATTTTTGTAGCTGCAAATTTGAGGACGGAATACACAGAAATACGAATGTAATGTGTAAGAAGTTGTAAAACTGATTGTTGTAGCATTCTAAACTGAATATAGCACAATAGGTATAGAATCGTTCAGTACGCTTAATAATGGTGGTGGTGGTGATGGTGGTGGTGGTCGTGAGGGCCATGTCGTTGTCTAACAGTCGTGGTTATAACTGGTACGGCCGTCGATGTCGTTCCCCTAACAGTCGTGGTTGTAAATGGTATAGTAGTCGAAGTTGCTCCCCTAACAGTCGTGGTTGAAACTGCTGCGTTCGTTGTGGTTGTTACCGATGCCGTAGTAGTCGTTGTGGTTGCCTGCGTCGTGGTTGAAGTCGCATTGCAGTACATATAGTTGATGTCGATAATATCGGCCGCCGAGAGCCCATTATCGTTTCCGAAATCTCCGGTCCACGGTTGGATGTTGTTCATGACCGGGCGGTTGTTGCTGGCCGCAGCCGCATACTTCGAGTAGTGCATCACACTGCCGTAGTCGTACGGTCTGCCATACAGTACGACATCCGCATAGGCCATCTTGGCGAAATTTTCGTTGTAGAATGTTTGGGTCCGGTATGCTGCTGCTAGTGCAGTACGATCGATCGTCACATAGCTGTCACGATCGGGTCGCGTGAACTCATGATAGAAACCGATCGCGTGCATCAATTCATGCGTGACGGTACCGACGTCCACGCAGTCGGAAGCCTGAAGGTTTACCTGGTTGTAGGTATTGGTTGAGGAGCGTCCTACGTAGGACCAGCATCCCGTCGCCGTGCTGTCGATCGTTATGTATAGCGATTGCGTGGTGCGCTGCACAAACCGCACGCACGTGTTGGTGGCAAACTGCTTCATTCCTTCCAGGATGATCGCACGCTGGGCGGCAGCTGATAAAGCGGAAAGACATCGGTTCAGTGTCACCCCGTGTATCCTATCCCACGTTGGACTTCCTACCGTTACGTATACTTACTGAAGGCCGTCGGAGAGATGACGTACGGCACTATCGCGTTGGGCCAGCGGGCATTGGGAGACACCGTTAGGGCAATGCCATTTCGCTGGCGGGCGGGTTTCTCCATGATGTCTCCTTCCTTGTAGATGCCCAATCCCATCTCCCACGGTTTGCGTCTTATATGCTTAGGCATGCCATGTTGGCGCTCCCTGAAACCGTGCAGGCGTCGACCGACCTCTTCGCTAGGAGAATGGCACCGAGCCTCGGTCCATTCCAGCAAACTGCAGCAAATAAGCAGCAGTGTGCAGATGACGAAGAAACTTCCCTTACCGTACACCATAGCGATCGGTGGCCACTGACGGACTGTTTCGAAAGTCGTCGCATCTTATGGCGTTATTATACTGTGAACAGCACAATCCGTTTCATTGTATAAGCCCGTTGTATTTGCACGCTGGATCTTGTTTAGTGTCTCTGAATTTTATTTTGCGTTAGAAAATTGGTATGTGTTGTCGCTATAGGCGGGACACAACTTAACAAGTCATCGAGTTAGTTTCAATTTCTCCATTGTATCGGGTGAGTGTTTTTTCTCGATTCTGGAAGACAAAAAATTCAACGGTGGAACCTTCGAGGCGAAACAAATATGGCTTAGTGTGTGTTCTAGTAGGGGTTTTAAACACTGACGCTAAGTTTTTATTAAAAATGTGGTTATGTTTGCTTCCAACATTCCGTTCTGCGTAGTGTAGTAACAACTTCTTATGTTTTTTTATTTGTGCCTTATGAAATCTAACGAAATTAAAACTACATATTCACTTCCTCTTCGTTGATTGCTTGGGTTTGCTTTACTACTTTGCTGCATCTTTGCTACGCAAATGATGGTACTAAAACAGTGTACGAATTGTTTTCAGCATCGTGTCACAGGTGAGTGTTTTATTCTAGATATTGCAAAAAAAAAATTCCAGGATCAACCCTTTCCGCCGGAACAAATATGTCTTATATGTGTGTCTAATAAGAGTTTTTGAATACAGGCACTAAATTTGAATTACGATTATCCTTATATTAGTTACAAAACTCGTTTTGTATCTCCGTCAGAACATTCGGTTGCTCGATCAAGAAGGGTGCCCTTTTTGTGTTTTTAACATTCGCTGCGTCGACATATCAACGTTCACCAGCGTTAATAGCTGTAATTTTTCAAACTATTTACATAATCACTCATTAAAATCAATCAATAAATTAAATTTTAATTTACTCGATAATTCATTAAAACTCTCATAGCTCATTAATAGAAATAGAATAGAGAAAATACACGAAATTACCGATAGGTCTGTAGGCATACGGAATGTAGCATAGGCACCATTCAGTTCTGTATCTGATAATGATAATAATAATTTTAAACAACGCTCTGCCAATCTACCAATACCAAGCTATTAATTATTTTGCTGAAAGTGTTGTGTACATATATCAACTACAAAACAGATATGTACGCGATTGGTATATTGATAGTTGGACGCTTTTTTTGTCATTATTGTCTCGTTATGTGGATTGAAAAATATTAAAGCAGTAATATAAAACTAGCAAGGGCAGAAGGATCTTCCACTCACGCTTTTACGACCGTATTCGGTCATGCCTATTGATAATGTAATGTTTGTTTTCAAGACTTTATAAATTTTCCGTCAAATAATACAAAGTATAATGTATTTCATGTTGATGTTTTCCTTTCAATAGAATACTCACATAAACTTGTGATTGTGAAATTGAGATGTTTTACGAGACAAATAAATTTATTTGAATCAATTGTTTAATAACAAACGGCATTAAATTCATTTAGTTGAATTCTACAAAGTTGTGTTAAACAAACACATCACGTGGAAAAAAACTTTTAGCAAGCCATTACAATAATTGATGTCAAATAATATGTTTAAGCCTCTCGTGGCTACAAACTTCCCAGGCGGTTAACAAATAGAAGTACACTAGGTACTCACCGAAGCAATTGACACCAAAATGTCCCTCTCGGGCTCGCAGCTCACTTGCGCCAGAAATGGCACAAAATTGCTTTCCCTCCGAGGGTTAACAGTAATGGCACTTTCGATGGAATTGCATCGCTGCACTCGTTCTCTCTAGCACTTCAGCACTAACCTTATAACGAAGATTGAAATCGTGAACTCAAATCAATAAAGCTGGCACCGGATAAAATAGAGTTCACTGAACAGAAAAGAGAAGTTTGGAAGGGAGAAGCAGTTCTTTCAACGCGAAAAAATGAGGTTCCGAGAGGAACCTGCGGATGCTTATGACACGGGAGAAATTGAATTGTCAATGGATCTGATATTTGTTGACCATTTCCCAATCGTTTTCCGTGTCAATGGAAAGCGTACGGACGGAAAAGGAAGCCACAAATGCACCGTGTCTGCGGAACAGCAACTGCAAACCTGTCCTGCGTGCGTGGCCTCCAACCACATCCAGGTTCTCGTCAGCGGTATGACAACTGCAAGAGTGAAGAACTTCTCGCAGGGCATCATTCCTGCCCCCGAGGGAATGTCAATTTCAACGATGAGCTTTCGAGTTATTTTAAGGTACAATTCCCGTGCCAGCATCAACCCCAGACACCTTCCAGTGCACTGATGCGACCCGCGGGTCGGTTTGCAAAAGGTGCTAAAAAAGTCACCTTCCAGAGCGCGGCGGTCTTGGTTCAAAAAGAGTCAACCAGGGACAAACGAGCGCAGAAAAGGAAGCGGAATATGCTTCAAAATGTAACCGAAACTCCTTCGTGCGCTAGAGAAACGCAGTAGAAACTCTGAAAGCAAGCGCCGTCAGTTCCTAGTGAGGGAGCATTTTCTGTAGCTGCCGCTCGTTGAAGTAGCTTGCGAACCCCGGGAATTGAAGCACGGAAAACATTCTACAAAATATGGCGGAAGGTTTACCTCGAACCTCGATCGCACGCGACGATCGCAGTAAGTTCGTTCCCTCGTTAGATGTCACTCTTCGATTCGGTTCCAACGTCTAGCCAGGGCCACCAAAGGGAATTCTATGTATTTCCGTAGCATACTTCTCCCGCCGGCGTTTTCTAAGCCGCAGTGCCAGAGCAGCAGACGACAAATAAGTAAAGCATTGCGGATGACAGTGGCAGTTTTCCGCTGATTCCGCTACTATATCAGTGCCAGCGTTTGGCTGGATGTCGGTTTTCGGTTTCCGGTTGTGTTCCCGCAGTGTGACCGGAAAATGTGTTCGCTCGATGCGAGGTGTTGCCGGCAATGCACGGTCACCCCGGAAAGAATATGAGACTCCGAATAGAACGATCCCAACGTCGCCGAAACGAACCGAAGTTCATTTAGCTGAGTTCTTCATTGGAAATGGAAGTGAGTCAACTTTAGTTGGATTTTTCGGTACGGTTTAGGAGAAAAAGAAAAGATTTTTTTCCTTTTTGAGGATTTTAATAAAACGCAATCGAAGCAAGATGAGAACCTATTCGTACGTGAAGTGAGTTGTATAATTTTTAACGTACGTTAAATTAATGGGTATGGAAAATGGGTGAGTGTCATAAGAAAATATACTGAGTCCTTTTATCGGTAAAATATGAAAAGTAAGATAAATGGCTGCACCTAATGGAACTATACTTCAGAAGGTTTATTTTTCATTCGAGAACCTTAATCCTTTAGCCTTTTATTTTTTACTACTGCAAGAAAATGATCTCAATTTATGGTCTATTTATCGCTTAAAATATTTTCAATTTTGGATCACCATCAGTGCCGGGTCCTTTCGAAAAGGACCTCTAGGTGACCAGCGAAGATACTTCCTTGTTTCCTCCACTCTCAAGCTGCACTTTGTATATGTGTGCGTGTGATTGTGTGTACCATGGATGGATCGAGACGTTTTTGTGGCCAACTTTTTTTTTTGGTGCATCGACAATCTACTTCCAATAGTAAAACCCGCTGTGGTAAAATAAAGCACCCATTTTTCCGGCAAGATTTCAATTTCAACGTCCGACCGGGTTCCGGGTTTCCACCACGAACCGGAGGGGAAAAATGTGTCACTGTTTTGGCGAAAAGAAGAGGATGAAAAAGGTACAGCCTTGGATCGTCTTGCAGTACTTTAGAGCGGCCTGGGGACCGAAGACGGGTGTGGGGAAATTCGGTTTCCTCGGCAACCCAACGTGGCAGCATCCCTGCAGCCGGGTGATGCTGATGGAATTTTTGAGCCCCGAAGCGGTAAAAGGAAAGGAACCATCGTATCGAGTGCCTGGTGGTGGCCAGAGCAAAAATCGAAACGGCGACATAAAAATCCCCGACAGCGGAATCGAATGTCACCCGTTATAATGGGATATTCGATGAATGGGTGGTGGCCGACCGTTGCCTACGGGAGGCTATGCTGGACGCTGGTTCTTACCAGGAAACTCCGTCCCCCGTCCCCACCGTGTTTACCGCTCGGGGCGAAATCGAGTCGAGAAGATTGTGTTATATTTCATCTTTTCGATGCCGATGCGACGAGAGGCACCTTTTGGATGGTGGATTCTGATGCCCCGAAGGTGCGGAAGGCGGGAATCATGCAACTTCCAAAATCGCCTCTTCGGTAAAGTGGTAATGGCAAAACTTCCGCACAAAGACACCCCCGGTCAAAGTGGTGCTTTGTTCGGAATTCCAGACGACCGTTGTTTGTTTTAATAAGCAATTGAAATGGCCTACTGGCGTTTGCTGATCAACAGTGGGCGTTTGATGTTGCGCACGCGGCTCGTCGCAAGCCACAGCCCTCAGGCAAAAGCAATTCCAATAGCGAAAGGTCACCGTTGGCCACGGTATGCGGGTGACGGCGAGAGACACTTAATTGAATTCGGCACCGTCGTAAATATCGATAATTGCGAACCGGACTGTGGCCGTTGAAATTTCATTAGCCCTGTGCGTCACCATGTCCTGATTGTAGGCGGCCAACAATGGTGGACCCAATTTTTAGCATCCTTTGCGAGTCCATCTCCTAGCTCTCCATAGCTTCTTTTTTTTGGGCCCGAGACCGGGTGGCAGCTGTTGCTCCGAAAATTCATTTCGTTCAATCTGGAGCTACACAAAATTAAAGCACAGGAAGGAAGACCAAATAGGAGACATGCTGGCCTTACCAGAGTTTGTGCGTGTGTGTAAGTCTAGTCTCTGAATGGAAGCGCGAAAATGTTGGATGAATCGTTATGGGTCAGCACCATGAAAGAGCGCTGTTTGAACATTCATAAAAGCAGTAGCTAATTAATTATACTTTTTTCTAAGAACTCGCCTGTTATTACTTTCCAAGATTGTATTCGAATTTGGTTTTAAATCGTTCCATACTCAAAAGGTACTATAACATTTGGCGGTGGCTCAAAACTTTAAAAATAATTTATTAATCTGATATGATTTCTTGAAAAGTAGCTACCATTAGAAATATATTTGTGAAAGTTCAATCATTCGTTATTCGTTTGCATAAACGAAAGAAGAATTCCCTTTTCCTATTTACTTTAATTAGTTTTTGAAGATCTTGATAAACCAACCGATTTGGCGACCTTGAACTCAGGAAAGATTTAAGTAAACTGCTTTTGACCTCAATCAATAATATTGTTAATGACAGTTGTTGTTGATTCCGTAACAAGATTTAATTTCTTAACTTGTGTGCGTTCCAATCAAGTTTCAAAACAAATGGCGAGACGGATGGACATTAGAGAAAAAATTAGTTTTAATTGGGCAAATGAGCTCCAAATGCAATTTTAGTTATTGTTCGTTTGTTGAAACAACTGAACTTAATTGACTAAGAGCTCATAAGCAAATTCGACAAGTTGAAACATGAGCCTTCCCAATGGGGAAAAGTGCGTTCCGAATCGTTGTAAGTATGACGAGTGGCAAGAAAAGTTGTGAGCAGATAAACGCCGCGGGGAGAAGAGTAAGTCAACAATACCGTGGCAAAAAGATGCGTATTTATGCGAGAATGGACGCTCAGCTAATCGGCTACTTCCGGGCAGGCACTTGCTAGCTCGGATCCGCTGGCTTGGCGGTGCTGTAGCGATATTAATCCATCCGGAAGCACTTGCCAACCATCATAAATCAAACAACGCCCAGGTCATCATCCCATTCCGATTCGAGCGTCGTGCCGGCTCCGGCTCACTTCCGAACCCATTAGCCCAGACCGCGCTTCCGGCGGTGACGAAGGAGTTCCGGGGCCAAGCGTGGTTTCGGCTTTGTTTCAGCCTTTCCATTCCGCCCCCGAACTTCGGCGAAGACTTTTTTGCCGGTCACCTCCACTTCGGTGCAGTAGTAATATGGTACGGCTGGCACGCTCGGGAAAAAGCGCCAAGGGAGAAAAGTTTCCACCAAATGTCATCATTTGTCCCGCCAGCGCACACCGACCGAAAAGAAGGTTCGTCAGGCGAGACACCGGGAGGACGAGGACGGGTCGGGGCCGGGAATTTACTTCCGCTGCCCATGGTCGCGTTTCGTGCCTGGTCACGCACCACCATCGAGACGCCTGCCGTCGGTCAAAGTTTCCACGCCAGTCGGATGTCTCGGGCTTCATCCGGAATGCGTGCGGAATCGTCAAGCACTTTTGTCTTCGGCTAACAGAACGCCCCTCGGGAATGGTGCATGATGAGATCCGGGAAAAGGAAAAAGTTTTCCCCGTCACCGCGCCAATCGGCAGATGGCGCTACAGTTCTGTGGGCGGTTAGGCGTGATGAAACGGACAGCCCGAAACTTACTTTTAATTTCGCCCCAAAAGTATCATCATTTGCCGGATGGCATTTATGTATCATATCACATGTAACTTGCGTCGCTTTTCGTGGAACTGCTCGCTGTTGTTCAAGATGGAGTCCAGAAAGGCCCCGAAACCCATTTCTTCGAATTGAGCGAGCTATTCGAACTGGTGAGAAGGTGTTCACTGGAGTTTCTGTTTCTAGTTTGCGACATGTTTCGAATGTTCGCTAGTGTTTTGATCAATTTGCTGGGCCGTGTGGTTTGGGACCACTCATTTTGCCTCAGTAGAATAATAAGTGTATCGTGAAATGGGCAGAAACGCTTTTTGACGTAGCCCGAAAAGGAGTTCGAGGTTGAAATACACAATGGTTAGTGTTCCTATCGTTTCAATAGGCTTTTACATTTACGTAAGATCATCATCTGATTGAAAATTGCACTACCTTGGAACCAATTTAAATTAATCAATCTGGTACGTTTTTTAACCATACTTTATTTAACCATAGCTTAATTTTTATTTTTTTTATTTTGAAACTGAGGAGAACAGTATAGTTCGTTTTTTGTTAACAAAGGCTACACCTTTCCTGTTTTTGCAAATCATTTTACACCGAATCACTGCATGAGCACCGGGAGATTAAAGCAGTTTATATAAATAATTCTCTGATTTTGTTATGACATGCAAAATTCAACTTCTTATTTAATCAATGCTAATGAAATTTACGATTATCTAATTTTGAATTAATGTTATGAAAATATCATGCTTCTTTATATGTTTGATTCTACTTTTACTATAAATTTATGAAAGGAATTTAAAAATTTATTAATTTTCAGTGTCAATATGTTTCGACACTTTGAGAATTCGTAATTTTGTTCCAATGTTTATGCAACTGTACTACGAATTCATTTACAATAATCCTTTGTTTGGAAATCAATATTTTTTATATCATGGCAACATTGTAGCACCTTTTCGCAGACTTTGATCGATCTATCGCGCACCGGCATCCATTCAAAAAGGGGCTTAGTTAGCATATTTGGTTTTGGACATTGGAGAAGATTTTTCGCTGCTCCAGCCGGAGATAGGCGCGACAGAAAGGAACAAACGAATGAAAAATATCGCTGCAGTCCGGTGGCTTCAAATATGCGGGATAAGTATGATATATGCGTCGGCTTGCTGCTGTCCAACCGTCTGGCGGTCGATCAGACCGTCCAACCAAATGTGCAACTTTTTTTCTATCATGCACTCTTGCTCCCTCTCTTCGTTTCTCTTTTCTTTCCTACCTACCTTTCGCTTGCTATTCGCGGTTGAGCGAATGAACGCAGTTGACGGGATTTTGGTTGCAATGGGGACACCTCAACGTGGTCGTGGCACGACACATTTGACGTTCTGACTCGTGCAGTTGGGTTTTTTTCTTTCTTTAGTCCCGCAGCGCAGAATTGGTCGGTTGGTGTCGCTGGTCACAGGCTCGCGTTACCGGTGATTGAATCACATACGTCGAAATCACACCAACCCGGAACCGGGTCCGATCGACCCACATGACAGGTGGTCACGGCGGATGCGTGTGCACGGTGGAAAGTGTGCGCTATTTTCAACGCGTTTGCTCGGCTTGTGTGTGTTTTTGCTTGCCCGTTTGATCGTTTATATCGCCATGTTGCAGGACCACATATCGGTTCCGTATCGTACCCAGGTACGGTGTTGTTATGCTGATGAAGTAGATGTTGGTTAGATTTCTTTTCTCCCCACCAAAAGGTTCGTTTTCCCCCCTTTCGTTACGCTGATTTTATCGCGTGACGGATACATCGGTGACGTTTGTGCAAAAATGTCGTGTTTTATCATTACCATCGGTTTTGATTGGGTTGTGGCGACCAGGACGCCACCTGGCGCATATCAGTCGTAACTTAAAAAGGCCGGTTGGCGAACCAGGAGACAGGGACAGCGGACGCATGTAGAACAGGACAGCTAGGGAGTGCACGTTGCACTAGCGCGGATAAAAGCCAGGGACGTGCGCAACCAACTTCTCTTCTCTTCTCTTATCTTATCGCTTCTCGGCCTAAAGGCGAAGATCAAAGTCTCTTCTCGTACCTGCGTGTCCTTTTGCGCACCGAGTCAGGCTCGTCGACCGCGTGATCGTACCGTGCACCACGCCGCGTAGCTTAGTCGCCACGAGTGAAATTAGGGACAAAATTGTACCTCCTTGTGAATAAAGCCCTAAAACTGGTGACCCCGACGTGATCGTGCGCGATATAAGTACGCGTTAGTGCATGTGCGTGCGAGGCGAAAACTTTCCGTGGTCGCATACTATCCCGCGTGTGAATGTAGTGCCATTTCAAAACGGGAGTGTTAAGGAGCTAACCGCAGCGCCTTCAAAGACCAAAAAAAGTGCAGTGATATAGTGCCGTGGGAAACGAGTGTACTCGAACAAACACTAGCGAGGGCTCAGCGATGGAGTAGCCAAACCCACGCCGCGCGGATACGAGCGAAACGCACACACACACACACACATCGACGTCGAGCAAGCGTGCTCGCATAGTGTATTTGCAGGCCTGGCAAACCCGCAGGGCCGTCGAACCCAAAGCAAGACGACGATTTTTCGTGCTGCGATTTGCACGACACTACGTCGACGAGCACAACGCACCGGAGTACACAGCCCGTGCTACCGTCGCCCACGGATCGCCATTGCAGCCGCAGGCAAGCACAGAGACCGCCATCTTTGTCTGCACGTGCTCCCGCCATCGACATCGCAGCCGGACGGTGCTGACTATCGCGAAAAGCCGCCATCGACATCGCAGCCGGACGAGTGCTGACTATCGCGAGTAGCCGCCATCGACATCGCAGCCGGACGGTGCTGACTATCGCGAAAAGCCGCCATCGACATCGCAGCCGGACGAGTGCTGACTATCGCGAGTAGCCGCCATCGACATCGCAGCCGGACGAGTGCTGACGATAGTGAGAAGTGCACCCGCCATCGCACCGAAGTCGCCGCCATCTTCCTCGCGTGCACCCGCCATCGCACCGAAGTCGCCACCTGCACACAACTAAGGTAGGATCCATCCGTTTAATTAAACTAACCAACGAGGATGATGCGTAGCCCGCCGCGTCCACCGGGTACAGCAGAAACCCCCGCCGCGTCGATAGCCCCTGCAATCGGAGTTATAGCCCCTGGCCCACCAACAATCGAGTCACCCTTCTCGCGCGATTCCTCTACCGACCCGCCGGAATTTCAAGTGGAGATTGTGAATACAATGCGCCTCAAGCCACCCGAATTGGATACAACCGATATCCACACCTTTTTCTACGCTTTGGAAAATTGGTTTGACGCATGGAATATCGCTCCGAGCCACCACGTCAAACGGTTCAATATACTGAAGACACAAATACCGACGCGAATCCTCCCTCAGCTGCGCCATCTTCTCGATAACGTGCCCAACGCTGACCGCTACGAAGCTGCGAAAAGGACAATCGTCCAACATTTCGAGGAGTCGCAACGCAGCCGCTTACACCGATTGTTATCCGATATGAACCTCGGCGATCGGAAACCGTCCCAACTGCTAGCCGAAATGCGACGCACGGCAAACGGAGCAATCTCGGACTCCATGTTGGTTGACCTCTGGATAGGACGTTTACCGCCATACATACAATCCGCGGTGATCGCCGCCTCGCCAGACGTTGAAGATAAGGCAAAGGTGGCCGATTCCGTCCTAGATTCGTTCGCTTTGTACCACCAAACGGGTGCATACCAACAGGTGTCGGAGGTTCGAAATGGGGAAGTGGACCGACTCACGAGACAAGTAGCAGAATTGACGCAGCGTTTAGACACCGTGCTGAATCAATTGAATCGAGGTCGCAACCGGTCTCGATCACGTACCCGAATGCAGCCCGCCCAATCTACTAGTAGCGTCGAAAACGACTTGTGTTACTACCACCAGCGTTACGGTCAACAAGCTCGCAACTGCCGAGCCTCGTGCTCGTTTGTTAACCGTCAACAACGGAATAATGCATCGTCGTCGTCGGCGTGACAATCTGCGGGAGACGTTCAGCAGCAACCAGTCCACTCTATATCATCGACAACTCATCGCCTCGTCATAGTGGACCGAAAAACGAACCAACCATTTTTAATAGATACTGGTGCCGACGTCTCCGTAATCCCACGAAGTATCAGCTGTGCTCTCCATAAACCGTCATCCATGAAACTTTTCGCCGCGAACAACACGCCAATCACGGTATACGGTGAGTCGCTTCGTACGTTGGATCTGGGTTTGCGACGAAATTTCCTGTGGAATTTTGTGATCGCCGACGTGGGTACAGCTATTATTGGCGCCGATTTCCTCGAATACTTTCACCTACTAGTCGACCTTCGACGCAGATGCCTTGTAGACGCCCTCACTAACCTCCGCACGCCCGGCGCCACAGACTATAACCCGGAGGAGCCAACCGTCAAGGTTTGTGAATCATCGTCGCCAATAGCTTCCTTATTAAGGGAATTTCCCGGGTTAACCTCGCCTACCACCCCCGGCACGCAGCTGCAATCCGAAATCACTCATCGCATTGAGACAACCGGACACCCGACTTTCGCTCGTCCTCGTAGATTGTCCTCCGAGAAATACGCAGCCGCCCGTGCCGAGTTTGAGTCATTGGTACAACTGGGAGTTTGTCGTCCTTCCAACAGCAGCTGGGCCAGCCCCCTACACATGACGAAGAAGGCAGATGGAACGTGGCGACCCTGCGGCGACTACAGGACTCTCAACGCGAAGACTATACCGGACCGATATCCTTTGCCTTTCCTCCAAGATTTCACGATGCATTTGCATGGCAAGACCATTTTTTCAAAGGTCGACCTGCACAAGGCATACCACCAGATACCGATACACCCGGAGGACATCCCGAAGACAGCCATCACGACTCCCTTCGGCCTGTTCGAATTCACCACGATGCCCTTCGGTCTAAGGAACGCGGCACAAACATTCCAACGGCTCATCCACGAGGTTCTACGAGGACTCGACTTCGTGTTCCCGTACATCGACGACATGATCATCGCTTCGACGACACCAGAAGAGCATCACGAACAACTGCGTCAGTTATTCCAGCGTCTGGAGCAACACCATTTGGCCATCAACCCAGCCAAATGCGAATTTAATCGGAGCGAGATCGCTTTTTTAGGGCACCTGGTTAATTCAGAAGGTATTCGCCCCCTCCCGGAACGCGTAGCAGCTATCACCGAGTTAAAAAAGCCCACAACGATAATGGAGCTGAAGAAATTCCTCGCAATGCTAAATTTTTACCGACGCTTCTTACCAAACGCTATAGATACGCAAAGCATCTTATTCAAAATGACCCCGGGAAATAAAAAAAAGGATAAAACGCCGCTCACCTGGACACCCGAAGCAACCGAAGCATTCTCTCGCTGCAAGGAGCAGCTTCGACAAGCAGCATTGCTGGCACACCCGATCCCAAACGCAGAACTCTCGCTGTGGACAGACGCGTCTGATTTCGCCGCAGGAGCCGTCCTGCACCAACGGGTAGGCGACCAACTCCAACCACTAGGTTACTTCTCGAAAAAATTCGATAAACCACAGAGGAACTACTCAACCTACGACCGTGAGTTGACCGCTATTTATCTCGCCGTACGACATTTTCGCTATCAACTAGAGGGTAGGGAGTTCCGGATTTATACGGACCATAAGCCTCTAGCGTACGCCTTTCGACAAACCCATGATAACGCCTCGCCGCGAAGAGCTAGACAGCTGGACTTCATAGCACAGTTCTCGACCGACATACACCACGTCTCAGGGGAAAAAAATGTGACAGCCGACTTGCTCTCACGTATTGAAGTAGTACGCGTGACACCGAGCATCGATTTCGAACGCCTGGCCGACGAACAGACCCGCGATCCCGAGCTTATAGCTATTCTGAACCAGAAGAGCCCCTCCGATCTGTCCCTGCAGAAGACGCCGATACCCGGAAGTACCAAAGCGCTGTACGCCGACTGCCCCGGCGGAATAATTAGACCGTATATTACTAAATCATTCCGCCAACAGCTCCTCCACGCTGTTCACGACTTAAGCCATCCCGGAGCACGAGCCACAGTCAGACTGATGACAGAGCGATTTGTCTGGGTGGACATAAAGAAGGAGACGCGCGAGTTCGTGAGGAACTGTTTGGCTTGCCAACGTGCTAAGGTCAGCCGCCATACCAAAAGTCCGCTCACACCGTACCCGGCTACGCAGGACAGGTTCAGCCACATCAATGTCGACATAATCGGACCTTTCCCAGTAAGCAATGGAAACCGATACTGCCTGACGATCATCGATCGATTCACCCGCTGGCCGGAAGCAGTGCCGATACCGGACATCACCGCATCCACCGTGACCGCAGCGTTGTTGTATCATTGGATCGCCCGATTTGGAGTGCCATCCATAGTGACAACGGACCAAGGAAGGCAGTTCGAGTCGTGTTTGTTCAGCGAGTTGAATCGAACCCTCGGAACGAAACACATTCGGACGACCGCCTACCACCCGCAAGCTAATGGGCTAATCGAGAGATGGCACCGCACTCTCAAATCAGCGATTACGTGCAAGGACACAACTAAATGGAGTGAACATCTTCCTTTAATACTGCTCGGCCTGCGCACAACTTTTAAGAGCGACATCAACGCATCACCGGCCGAACTCGTGTACGGCACGACGCTTACCATCCCCGCCGAATTTTTCTCAAAGGAACCACAACCAGTAGCGACCGATCAATCCGATTTCGCTAAGACGCTACGGGAAGCGATGCGTAAAATCCGTCCACCTGACACCGCTTGGCACACCAACCGAACCGCGTTCGTCCATCACGACCTAAACAAATGCACTCACGTGTTTGTACGCAACGACACCGTCCGTCCCGCCCTAACAACTCCATATCACGGTCCATACCAAGTACTTACACGAAATCTTAAGTCTTTTCAGCTACTACTCAATGGACGACCAACGCTAGTATCCATCGACCGTCTGAAACCGGCCTACACAGTTGAGGAAACCACCACGGCACCCGAACCGACGTCACACGATCAGACCGAAACGCCCAGCGTCCCGCCGACGCAGCAGGTTCCCGCCGTGCAACCTTCGCCCCAACCACCGGCACCGCATGCCATACCAACTCCACCACCATCTATCCTACGACGACCAGGACAAGACATATCGACCGGTGTTACCAGGGTCGGACGAAGAGTGAAGATCCCGCTGAGATACCGATAACACCGCTCTAAGGGGGGAGTACTGTGGCGACCAGGACGCCACCTGGCGCATATCAGTCGTAACTTAAAAAGGCCGGTTGGCGAACCAGGAGACAGGGACAGCGGACGCATGTAGAACAGGACAGCTAGGGAGTGCACGTTGCACTAGCGCGGATAAAAGCCAGGGACGTGCGCAACCAACTTCTCTTCTCTTCTCTTATCTTATCGCTTCTCGGCCTAAAGGCGAAGATCAAAGTCTCTTCTCGTACCTGCGTGTCCTTTTGCGCACCGAGTCAGGCTCGTCGACCGCGTGATCGTACCGTGCACCACGCCGCGTAGCTTAGTCGCCACGAGTGAAATTAGGGACAAAATTGTACCTCCTTGTGAATAAAGCCCTAAAGGGTTATTTATTTTTGAAGCACGTGGCATCTGCTGTGGTGCGAAAACGATGAGTTTCACCGAAACAATCCATCGAGCTCGAGTCAGCAGAATTGTTGTGTCGTTGGTAAGCATTTTTATGGCTAAAGTCAAGAGTCATCGATCGCTGAACGGTGACTAGCGTAAGCCTTTGGTTACGCGGGAAGCTCGAGATTTTTCCCAACCTCTGTTTTGAATTTCATTGCACAAAAATATTTTTAATTTTAAATAAAATAAATGCAAACAAGTTTGTAGTATTATACCGAAATAGCAAGAAATTCCAATGGAGGCGCCTAGTATCTCGTAAAATAATAAGAAGATTAACCCATATTTTCATGCTCTCATACTTCATGATAGCCGTAGACATTTTATTGCATTGTAATAGTTTTCAGCAGGGTTTTAGGTAGTTCAAAAAACATGAACTCTAAATGGTAAGGATACGTGAAAAGTGCGAGGATTTTCCGACTCTCGGTTTAAAATTTCAATGCCCACCAAACATTTTTAATTTTCAATCAAATAAATACAATTAGTTTTAGTTGTGACGAAATAGTAAAAACCCATGGAGGCGCCCAGTCTCTCGTAAAACAGTATGAAGATTAACACATATTTTCATGCTCTCTTACTTCATGATACTTCTAGAAATGTTTATTCCATTGTAATCAACTTTTCAGTAGGATTTTAGGTTGTTCCAACATTACCTTTTTGGTTTTTTTGGGATAAAAAATCGACGCTCAAATGCATGTGTTCATAAATATGTTTTTACGATTGCGGCTCGAGTTTGCATGCTGGCCAGTTGTATTTTACATTCCGCTATAACTGAACGATGGCAAGCAACAGGAGGAGTGAAAAAAATCCACCATTGCATTACCCAAATATGAACATAAAGTTTGATATAAAGTTTGAAAGTTTATGGCCACATGCCGCTACCGGTGGCGGATCGGTAGCCATATCAGGTAACGAACATTTGAGGGCGCACTTACACAAGACCTGGCACCTCGGAAGTATGGTGTGAAATATGTATGGCACCACCGGCACCGCACCATGACTCCAACCGGGCACGGTTAATAGTGCAGGCAGGAGAAAAATCTGTCACGAACACCCGGTCACCTTTCACATATTGCCGGGCATGTGGAGAACGCCGAGAAAGGGTGGGGCCAATCCGACCGGTTTTAGCCTAAACAAGTTTTGGCCCAGCCCTCAACCCATCACCTGCCCTCCCGGTAGCGGCAACCGAGCCAAACCACCGTGTAGCAAGCTGTTTCGGTAGACCAAAGCAACGGTGCTTTGCGTCGGGATATTTTTCGGCACTAACCATTTCGGGTACGTCGGATTTGAGGTAAATTCTCATCATAATTTTTCTCCCGGGTTAAAATATTTATTATTTGCATCGTTCATGCGTCGGGCTGTCCGGGCTTTCTTTCGGATCCGGGGCCTTGGTTGACGGAAGGTGTCGGGGAAGCGGGTGAATGAAAGTGGAACGTGGCGGTTAGAAGTTACGGATTGCCTGCCAATAATTTTCACCGAAAACATCGCAATTGCCCACCGACGGTAAGACGACCGACGACGGTTACGTGCCGGGTGAACATGTTGTGCACGACGAACACGACCATTTGGCGTTTATGGGAAAGAATGTATTTTCCGACCCTGTTCGCGTCGGGTGAACACGTTCGAGGAAGGTATAAATGTATAGTGGTATTTGGTGGGAGCTCGGAGATTAATTAGGTGATATTAACAAAAAGAATTAGAAAAAATGTGTTTGGCGCATTGTGAAATGGATTTATTCTGATATGATTTTTATTTTATTGTCAAAGATGTAAACATGCATAAATTTTTCGTTCTAATTCTTACATTTTATTTTACTTTTTTATTTTTCATTTTTATTTAAGTGGTATAAGAAAGAAAAATTATAAAATAATACGCTTCGCATTCTTTTACAGTATTGAAATTCTTTGTTCTTGTTCTTCTCTGGTAATACGAGTATTTATGAGAGCATCTAAAACTAGCCTATTTAAAATGAAGCAATTAATTGTGTAGGGAAGTGAGTCGATATATTTTGCTTTAATTTCTCATCGAGTTTGGTTGATACAAGGAATGCTATTAGTCTAGTTATGTTTTTGGATGCATCCTGTAGTAGAATGTGTTGTTGGGAAATATAATCATGCACCCCTCGGACCTGAACTTTTTTTTTATCAGCTTGCATAAAATTGTTGTAATAAAGCGTTTTGCACGTAGCTATAAACTCATTCTATGGCACGCAGGATATGCACCGAGCAGCTCCAGAATGTGGTAACACATTAAGCACTGTGAGTCATCCACCACGTCCCCGACGAGTATCGTTATTTGCCGTTGTTTGTTTCTACCATGTTCCTTTGCTGAGTATGATGAATATTTTCCTTCCACGGTATATTCGCAAACAATCCTAGGTGTTCGCCAGGGTGTGTGTTGTTCGACATCATCCGCCACCGGAGAAATGTGTGTTGGATCAAAATCATCATTACCTCACGCTTGCCACCGTGTCTTGGGTGGTTGAGATTATGTTCTCACGTACGTTCTTCCACCTTTTGCACCATCCGCCATTGGCTTCTTGGCGTTATGAGCATATATTTAATGGAGAAAACGTGTCATTTTCGGCATTTGGATTTATGCGCCCCCTCATGCGGAAGGAACACACATACATGTGTGGGGGTGGGCGGTTGGAGTACTCCCCTGCCAAGGGTTGATACGATTCGTCGTGGCGGCAGTGTGTTAGTCGCGCAATAAATCAAGGTGCCAATAAATTATAAATTTTCACTCACACTCGCACAGTTGGCCAACGGCTGCACTTGCCCGTTCGAAGCTCCCGTCCACAACCGCACGGTCATCTTTCATTTCTTCGTGAGTGAAATAGAAAAAAAGTATGATGAAATACAAGTATCACCCTTGCCGAAAGGAGGAGAGCATGCCGGCGGACACATATTTATTGATATCCGTACGCCCATTTTCCCGTGCAGCATGGCGTAACGTTTGGGGGCTTCGGTGGTGCGGAAAATGGTAAGATAATGTTGCGCATTGTGGAGCGTTTACGTGCTGGGAAGTGAATGACAGAACAATAAAATACATTTATAGTAAGAGCAAATTGCCGAGAGGAGTAGAAAAATAGGAGAAGAGTAAGAAAACAATTGCGCGCATACACGCACGGGTTTCTTTTCTCGGTGTATGGTTACGCTCGTACGGTTCGGGATTTAGTTTCTTCCGGCATCTTTACCGGGGACGAACATTGATTTAATAGTGTCGACTACGATAAGGTTTTAGTAGCGATTTATGACGAATGTTATGAAGTCATTGTATCCCGTTTAATCAATGTGGGTGGAAGTTTTTTTTACCTCGAGCGCAAAGACCCGTCCCGACCGGGATCGTTTAGATTGAACCATTATTTTTCTGCGATTTATCATACTTTTAGTTTTCTTTTCCTTATATCGACAAAACTACGAAACGTACGTTTCCCATCCTATTGGGAAAAAGTATTGGCAACAAAATCTTCTAAAGGCATCGAGTCTTTAATTTTTCACAACCAAAATCGTTAGTACCCAAACTTGTCAGGCAAAAAGTATAAAATGAAAATACACAGACCCATTCCCTGGGTTGGGGGAAAACTTTTACTCAGCTAAATCATTTCGAAATAATTAATTAAAAAAAACACAACGTTATCTGTTTGCACTGAAGCACTTTTCACGATGCTACTGAGCAGAGCAAACGGTTGAACAATTTCGCGACCGCTTCATTAAGTTAGGCGAAATTAGTTAAGCAATGTTTTGCACACAATGGGACATTCTCACTCCTTCCACCTCTTTACCCGGTCTGGAACCGCGATGGTAGAAGAAAGGATTTTCAATTGACAATTGTCTCATTGTCTACAAAATGGTGTTCGATCCAAAGTTTGCAAGATTTCCCCCCGGGAGTGGGACCTGCCGATGCTGGCACGACATTTGGGCAAGAAACGTTAAGTGTGGGATTGTTTTGTTTTGTTTTATGTCTAGTTCTTTTCCTTTACCCATCCATCGGCAAGAATCTCCGTTCGTCGCAAGGGACGAGTTGTTTTCTGATTTGTTTCGCGAAGGAAATGCTGGCACAAGAAACTTGGAGCGTAAAAGGAAGGTTTTTAATCAAAGCAGCTCATGCCGGGCCGTCTGCGAGCGACTGATTGTCATTTTCCTCTTGGTGGTTCGAGTCTGCTTTGTAGTTTTAAGCTTATTTTTATTTTGTTAGTCTATTTTCTTAGCGAATCTCTTAGATTTTAATGAGCCGGATTTCTTTTTACTCAAAAATTGAGCAGAAAGAAGTTCCTGAAAATGCATTTGCTTTTGCTTTGTCCGTGAAGCTGGTGCATGGAGATTCTAATAACTCATCTGGATTGTCATTTGACAAGAGGTAACCGTAGCTGCCGGGTCTCGTGCAGCTACATTGGCGGTTAAGATAATTCCTTCTTTGTGGATGATACACCATAACGAGTTTTCGTAATCCTTTAACTAAGCTGTCCAGATGCAGCACCAAGTGCATCGTTTGTCCAAACCGCAACCAACACGAGGATGATGAATAATGCAGTAAGTTTCAATTAGGAAAATGCATTTTTCTTTCGATCCACGAACGTTTCGTGAAGGGTAAAACTGGTGTTTTAAAGGTTGCTGTTGTTGTATAGTGGATTTTTTTGCTTTCGTTTAAACGTTCACAGTAATAACGTGGCTCCCGGGAAAAGATGCTGACGACCATCGTCATCGATCGTTACCGTTAATATTCATAGAGTTACCCTAAGATTCCCATCTTCTTAGGATGGCTTGGATCGGTCCCCGGGACCAAAACCGACAAAGAACAAAATAAGATTAGAACTGGTCCTTACCCTGTACGTTGCCAAACGGTTTGCAAACAATCCAATTTGAATATTTCTAGCTCGTGTACGTACATATTCTGGACGTTGGTCGAGTGAAGGAAAAGCCAGGATGAAAACTAAAGTCGAGCAAATGGATTGTTTTGTTTTTGTCCAAACCGAGAGGCACATCCAATGGGTTTGGTGGGGGGAATGGATTTTCGAAAGGATTCTGCACAACCAAGGGCGACGTTATACACAGGTTCATCGTTGGGCATGCCGTTCGCTGTGTGTGGAAAGTAATTTCGATAATGATCCTCTCCTGAATCTCTTTTTTCTGAAGCGAACCTTTGCTCCGATTGGTTTAACACAAAACCAGGCGACCAGAAGCCACCACTCGACCTTCCGCCATCGATATTCACGTTTTGTGTAACGAGATTTTTCAGTATCGTATTTAGCTGAAAAGCTCTACCCAAACTTCCCACACTCCGTCTTCCGTCGTACCTGGCAAGTCGAGCGGACTTAGCAGGTTGTGTGTGTGTTGGGTTTATTTTATGACCATTTCAAGGAAGCCAATCCTTCGATGAGCCAATTTGCTTATTATTGGTTTGTCGGCTCAGTTCGGTCATGGGAGGCTGCCGGTTTCAGTGGTTGGAACAATTTAGGTACATTAAAATGGATCGTAATTTCAATGTCAGAGAGTGTTTACTTAGAGTGAGAACCCGTATTGACCCAAAATTTCTTTTAATTTGATGACTTTTCTCTTTCCTCGTACTGTTTTGCATCTCTTTCAGGTTTATGTTCGGACTACATGGGAAAGCCACAGCAAAGTTACATGAGAAACGGATCTATCAACCGAGAAAGAGTGGTCAGTGTAAGCAAATAAAAAGAAAAATCAAACGCTGACTATAAATGGATAAATGCGTCTACGCAAAATGCGGTGAAGAGCTCCGATTTGAAGCATCCGTTTTTTCTACTAAAGAAACTTTTCATTGCAAAGCTTTTCTCTTTTTTGAACACTTTTCCAGCAAACCATTTTACAGGTTCATAAATATCAATCCGCTGACTCATTTTTTGCTTTTGGGTCGTTTTTCTTTGCTTTCGCGTCTCATAGAATACCGGATTTCATTTTCTTACTCCTTTCAGGATTTTTCTTCAAACGGATTAAATCGCTTGGTTGGGTGAAAATGTGAACGGCATTTATGAGATCTTATGAAAATTGAATTTAAATTAGATCAACCAGGATATTCACTCCCGGAACTGACGTTGGAGGTCGTTCAGGTTTTTTTCGACAAACCAGTATAGATTGACACACACGAATGCTTATGCATAAGCTGGCGTTTCCTTCGCTGGTGGGAAGAAAAATCTCACCGTCAAGAGCTAGTAAGCCAAAAGAGAGAAAAGAAAACCATTGCTTGAAAGGGTGGTGTAAGACATTCTTTTTCCTTTATGAATTTTACCGTACTAGTTGGGGAGAAGTTCTACCCATCCGTTAGAATTGCCACATCCGGCAGCTCGATTGGCAGCGTATATCTTTTCTACTCCGTCTACACGTGCACCACATACGTTTTCCAGTGCGCTTGCCTTGGGAAAATTGCAGCAAAGGGGGAAAACAAGGATCATTCGGGCTGCTCAAGATGCCTTCAAGTTGAGTAATTTTAGCATAAACAGATTTCACACTTCAGTCCCTTTTTCCCGTAGCTGGCGGTGAGAAAATGCTTCGATGGAATGTTGGCTTGAAGCAGCAGCGAGAGGTTGGGTAAGTAAATGTAAATCCTCACAGTAATAAAAATGAACCGAAGTTCATCACCGTACAGCATACTTGTTTGTTTTGCTCTCTCTTTTCGGGAGGATTTGGAAGGTTTTATGGTTGAGGATAAAATATTTCTCAAAGAGGGGGAAAATAGATCATGAAAAGTTTATTTCCGTTCGCGTCTTATGCAAATGCTAAGTCTAGTAACCGGGTGTGCGTGATACGCACCAGTTCTGCGGACAGATACTACTTTTATGCTGCATTAATGTGATCTTCTCGCTTTTGTTAGGTAAAGTTTATCAGTACCTTTCAAACATTTGGTGCTTATTTTGGGGCAAATTTGTGAGTTTCTTTTACAAATTAAACCGAAATCTCCAGCCTAGTTTCTATGAGAGGTAAAATGTTGCACGTTTCGGACAGTGCAGCTGACTCAACCTATTCAACAATTATTCAACCGATGTACGGATTTCTTTTTCCAAATCTATCATCCAACGAACTCACTCGCTTACGTTCTGCAGAAATTGTTCACCATTTTCACCTCCAATGAGATTACCATCGAAATCAACTGCCGTATTTGCGTCAATCCAAATGGCGTTTGCTTTCATCCTATCGCACCGGCGATCGAGTGGAATTTGCTTGGGATTTTTTGCATCTCCATTTTTCGTTAGTTGATTCCTCCGCTTTTGCGTTTGCTGTCCACATCTGTCTGACGGGACCGGTCGGGCGTGCAGAATGGCTCCTTCCGAGGTGGGATGGATGGATTTAGCTGCGGCTCCGACTACGACTCGTGATGTGCTTTCTTTGAGGGTCCAACAGACGTTCGCATAATTCGGTACAGTGCTCGGGAATGGGAAATTTGCCCCAGCAATAGATCATACCACATGTAGGCAGAGCGCGCACACACACATTCACTCACACATACACTCTAGGGAGGCAACGGCATTGTACTATGCGTGTACCCATTTATGCATACACAACGGGGGCTACAGATCGCCTAGGGAGCAAAAAGAGTTCTGTGGAAGCGGAGTATTTTGCATCCTGTCTTCAGTGTGTGTTTGTGTTGATGGCAAATTGAATACGGAGCTAAAGTACGTACAAAAACCAAAAAGGGCCGGTGCTGGCCGGGACGAAAAAACAAGGAACGGCAAACATGAGGAAGAAAGGAAGATTTAAAAAAACACTCTGTTTCCTTAACACGCCGGCTAAAGCGCCAAAGACTTTCCTCACTGCACCACCGAGGGAGATAAACGGGTGAAAAAAATAATAAATAAAACAAGCACATACGAGAAAACGTACGAAAAAGTGAACAAGCACCAACAGAAGCCGGTGGCAGGAGCAGATTTCCTTGTTATTGAATCAGAACACAAACTGCTCGGTAAACAGACAAACGATCGAGTGCAGGTCGGTTGTGTTGGCATGTGTTGTGTTGGCTGATGTTTTGGAGTTTTCGAAGCGAGCCTTCTCCGGCACCTTCGGCTAACCTCTAGGGGAGGGCCCTGAAAACTAAACCTCGGGTTGCGCTGGCTGCTCCCGCTGTGTCGGTTTTTCCTTTTGCCAACGCTAGAAACGGGCTGAGCTGAGATGAAACTTTGGCTTCCTCTCGTTGGCGCCCCCGTTCCGGGAAGAAATAGAAGCAATTCTTCATTCCCGATGACGGGGCCTCCATCCGATTCAAGGACGGGGTACGGTTCCCGGTTGCATAAGCCCATAGTACACGCAGAATTTCGTCATTCACACACTTTATCGTTGGTGCCCGGTTTCGTACACCGTACACACAACCAACAAATACCCGGAGAAGGTTTTCCCGGGTGGGACGGGTCGCGCTGATGGTACACGGTGTTGAAGATTTCCCAGTTGGTGTATTATTCGTAGGACGACCGGAAGCGTGGCCCAGCGGTTGACGGAATCGCCGAGCCAAGCAACATGAAGATATGAATTTGCACGAAAGCGTCAAACATGAGGGGACGAGGGTGGTCGTTTTCCTCCGGCGGCCTTTAGAAGGTAGTACCGGCTGAGGCAAAAATTCCGAATGGGAGACAACAGAAAAATAAACACCACTGGGGGCCTTGGTGGTATTGTGTGGAGAAAATACAGATCGCACAGACGACCAAGGGTAGGGACAGTGTCAGTGATGGTGGAAACGCGCAGGCAATAAGGAAATCTTACGCGTTTCAGTGTAAGAACGATGCAACCGGATTCCGCGGATCTCAGCAGGAGGAAGCTGTATTGCCGCATAATCAAATAAGGCTCCCTGGTGAATGGGCGCACAACAAGGAACGGTGAAGAACTAAACACACATGTACAGTGTATGTACCATAAACCAATCCGGCCTCGAGGTTTCCCGCTTTCGTTTTGCGATGACAAGCGGTAGACACAATTTTGTGTGAATTCGGCACAGCAGAGCAATGACTGGATAGTGGAAGTAGCAATAAACGTGGCCAGGCACTGGCAGATCCATCATAATAGCGGCACTGTTGGCATTTGGCGGCTTTCTTTCGAAAAAGTCGTGGCACTCGCCCGGGTAGCCCACCCATCCGCCTTTCCAAAGACCGATTCAGCTTTCGCCGACGGATTGAATGAAGTGAGGATCAGCAAGGATGGGTCGTTTTACTAGCTCAGAGCTTTATGGGTACGCATGAGAAGGTTTTCCAGTGTTTTCCCACTGGAACAAGGTGCTTCCATATTTATTTCACCGGCATTCGTATCTATTGCCCTGCGAAGCTATAAAAATGCGATCTGGAATATGGAACTCTGCGTTGGTATTTACAATGATTTTAAGCGTTTTCGAACACTGAGCGCATGTGAAATTATTTACTTTTTTATTACCATGAGACATGCTAGACGAATACTTATAGCTTTTTTATTTTGCAAACATCTATAACTGTTTTTTAATGTGGCATTTTTCCTAATAAAACATCTTTCAACCATGATCAAATCCCATGCAGAACTAGCAAAAAATAGGTTTCTTAATATGATTTAGATCATAAGTAGAACTAGAATAACCGAAATATACCATCCAAATAATGCTTTTGAATGAAATATTTAACTCTAGAATACATTGCTTAATAAGCTTGAAAGATCGTCCATTTGTCCATAAATGGGTATTTTTTACTATAATTTCTTCCTATCTTTTTGCATTTGAAATTTTCGGATGCGTCTTTCATTATTCCACTAGCTCTGTATAAACAAAAAAAAATTAAATTTTAATTCAACTCTAGCTATGATTCCATCACAAGTGCATCAAATTGTTTCATGAAAAATTAACTTTTATATGTGTTGAGTGTTAAGTTAAGCAATTAATATTTGAATAAAGTTAGGTCACGTAATACAAAAAAGAACACAACGCAGGATAATTCTTCAACACGTTTAGCTAAATAAAATGCTCATCTCTAACGTAAGAAGAGGTTTGAAAGATGTTGCACTTTTCAAATAAACACATTCAAACATACACATTCACCGATTCTCCTGTTTTGAACAGGTCAACATCTACTGGGTAAGCATCAGCAAAACTAAAATAGCACATATTTCGAACGTATGGATTAATGAGTAATTTCTTGTTATAGATACAATTGCCTCTTTAAAGTGAAAAAATATGTTGTATATTTAAATATTCGAAGGGTAAAAATGAATCCACAAAAGTATTTAAATATTTTATTCAGCATATTTAATTGTTCTACAAATTTAATATAGATATAACGGTTGAGAATCTATGATTGCGAACCAAGGGAGCTACCGCCACCCATTTAACACGAAGCTCCGAGAATCTGCTTGGGCACAAAAAGAATGGCGTCTATCATCAAGAGATCAAGCACGTCTGGCTGACTCTTGGAAGTGTGGTTGGCTAGCGACCTCATAAGCTACGTTTGTGAATAATCTATGCGTTTTTATTAAATCTTCTTCAACTCATATTTATGGTCGGTTTATTCAGGCCCACTCCGTCTAGCGTGCGGACGCTGGTTTCAACAACCAAAATATAACTGTATAATATGGTCTGAAGATGCGTATCTGGAAAACATTTTGCTCGTACTATCTTCCGTACAGTTGTTCCAGCACATACCGTTTCCGGCTCTCGCTTTCCGAAGGTGTGCAATGTGCAAGGGAATTACTTCCTTGTCAACTTTCCGCACAGTCCCTTTTCAAACCCGGTATCGTTGGCTTTGTTCGTGTTCTCCTGTTTTGAAGCCGCCAGTGTGAAAACGGCGCAATTTTCGTGAAAAGAATCACGCACGGTTCGCTCGGTGTGGGGTTGACTGCTTGTTTTTTATGCACAGCACAGAGAAAAGGACCATGAGTTGCTTTTTCTATTATTTTTCTGTCGCTTGTTCCCTTCTAATGGAACTATTGTTGACGGTTTGCTTTCATCAATGGACTTGTGCGGATTGTGCACATGCACTTTGCATCGTTTGCACCATTGGGAACGCGGTGAACATACTCGAGTCAGGATCAAGTGGTCGTCCGGCCACGATCGTACTCCGACCAACGAAAAACTCGAGTGATAATGGAGCAGTAAAGTGGAGAAGTGAAAGAGTTTTTTGTTTTCACCCGCATTGCTCTACCTCCTAGGACGTAGAAGGAACGATTCTTTATGCTTGAGTTGCCCTCCTTCTCCATATGCCACATAAACCGTACTAGCACGACGAAAGTCAAACGTCAAAGCAAAGCGGTAGAATTTTTGGCAAAAGAAGAATCCAAAGACTATTTTTACCATCCCTACCTTTTTTTCGTTGGTTCATGTCAATTCAACTCTCGCCTCCGAACAGCACTCTCCAATAGACGTCGTAATCAAATCACACAATCGTCCAAGAATCATGCTGAATGAATCTTCGGGTTTCGATCATTTCCGTAGTTGCGGTACCTCCTGGGGGTTGAAGCCGCGGGGATGATGTCAAAGGCCGGATTTGAAGTTGATAGGAAATGGAAAATCGGATCTTAATAGAGTTTTCTTCCACCTTCGGGGCCGATTCCATGTGACAATGCCGGGGTGTATGAATGAAGTGAAGTATAATAAAAAGGAAACGCCACCGGAAGGTTTCGCCAAACTAAATGAACCGATGCAATGCAACAAGCAATTCTCACAAGGCGATTCCAAAGCTGATAGGTTTTTTTTTATCTTTGCTCTGACATTATTTCGAACCGGAAAGCAATGGCTCGAAAAATGGTTTATTGGAGGGCTTAAACGATACTCGGTTAATTCTTATTACAGATCATTTAAGATCAAAAAAACCATTCCAATTTCCTTCACCTTGTTCATGAGTTTTATTATTTCTTAAAGATAAGCCGTGGCGTTTTACTGGTGGCGTAGGTTTACTGTTTTGTTTAATGTGTTTGGTTTGGCTTAAACTTAAAAAGCCCCAAAACAGAGTGTATGAATAGACTACCCTTCTTTTATTACCCGTACATTCATTGATCTGACACTTTTGAGTAGTTGAATTGTATTTTTATAAAGTGTTCACACAATGTATGCTTATTTTCTGTTCAACAAAAAACACTCAAAAGAGGGATGCTTTTAATGTTTTCCACCAGTTGTAGAAAAAGGTTATCTGCTTTGCTATCGGTTGAACATTGCGCCATAATGCCAATCAAACGCTATTTAATGCTTTGAAAAGGGAGAAAACTGTTCGCATTTTCAAGGGGACTAACATTTCCTTGGAAAGTTATGCGCTGTCGTTTTTTTTCTTCAGGAGTCAGAAAAACGAATTCTTGTAAACGGTTTGATTGTCTGAGGGGTTAGTAGATTATTTCATGTTTGGCTAAGGGATGCAATTACTCTTCCCAGTAGAACGTTGAGACGTACGGAATTCACCAGGAAAACCCTTCCATTGGTACGATGTAGTATCATGGAAGTTTGTTAGAGTGTGTAATTTTCTTACTTTCACTACTTCCACGGAAAGGAAAAAAAAAAATTTTCTCAGCCAGAATGATCAATCTTGCGAGTCACCACCCTAGCGAGCCGTGTACCTTGGGTAGTGCGAAAATGGCAACAGAACAGCCATCAAAAGTCATTCCCAACATGCCATTTGTCCCCAATGCGCTTTGCTGGGAATCCATTTCTAACGCTTCCCATTTTCTTCGGTGTCGGCGGTGACGTTGCTGCCGGCGGGAGGTGAATTTTATTTTCAATTTACGCGAGTGGCACGGAAGGCGGAATTGAGTCATCCCAGCTGGATGGATGGGGCAGTAATGGCCAATGATTTTAGTTAAGTGGTATCCTGGTGTGTTGCGGTAGCGCTTGAGCAGGGAAGAACGCCCCGGTGCAAGGGGCAATGGGCTCACGGTGGGCCATGGGCCATGGCCAACGCAATGACGACTTCTAGGAAATTATCTTCGAGGATGTTTTCTTTGTCACTTCACGACGCGAGTGATTGTGTTACTATTGCCACGAAGATTGCTTTTGTTACTGTTATGTCCTTAAGAGGAGAAGCTTTGTTGGTTTAAGCAGACAAGAAAAAACATGAAACGTCATTCGTCGTCGTCATCGTCACTGCAGATTGCTTCAAGTCACTTAGAACCGTGAGAAGCCGTGCGATGTCAGGAAGCTAATTCAACTATCGGAGTTTGGCTGAAATTCATAAATATGAAATGGAGATAGATTTATATAAATCGGGACACTTTATTTGAATGTACGTTTTCTGTAAGATAACGTTGTTAGCGTTGAAACACAATAGTTCGATGAGAAACTCCTTACGCATAAACCACACAACACTACGTAACGAAAGCCACCAACTCGAGCTAAGTGTTTCCCGTCATCGGCCCGGGAGGAAAATCAAACCGGCATACCCGGCAAAGTGGCTGCGAACTGGCACAGGTGATGATTTGAGAAGGGTCAAATTGAATTTCATCCCACACACTGATCCCGTCGATCCAGTGGCATTAACGGGTTAAAAAGGGGTTCGTTAATTAAACTACTGATAGCAAGGCGGGTTTCCTGCTCCATTCATCGGTGGATTGAATTTCCGGTGCTACATTTGCGAACTTCTATCAGTCCCGTGATAAGGAGGCACTGTATTGCCAGGCATTTTCCCAGACGCTTTTCTTTCACCAAAGTTTTCAACTGTGGAAGGTGGACGAAAGGTTGCGGATAGGTGTATTTTGCTTCTCAATGGGTACGATATGTGTATGTGTGTTTGGAGTACAGTTTTTGTAGCATGCCTTTCCACCGTTTGCGGGGGCAATCTTGTGGGTAAGTCTTTTGGGGCCTCTGCAAGGGAAAGGTAAAAATGGGGCTGAAGAAAAACTAATTCCAACTTTTGCGGGGCATCCGATTAAATAAAACATTGTGCGGTTGAATCAACTTTCTCATTGTTGCGAGTTTTTGGGCAATGATCCTATGGTGGTATTACAACATCTTGACTTTCAGATTGAACTCTCCAACCGTGGCGTGATGGGAGGGGGAGTTTGGGAGATGACAGAAGGAATAGGGTAAAACAAATTCAATCAGCAACAGGCATAACACTCGGCAGAAATGTGCCATCAGCCTGACAATGGATCATCGTCCACCGCCCACAGGCGATTGACAGGAGTTTTCTACTGAGGTTCACAATTGGACGGAGAATCGGGCCCATTTCAGAATATGAATGGTGGAGGAGAGTTTTCGGTCAAAATAAGCGCTAGATTTGTATATGATTTGTGATTCACGTGAAAATTGAATTTGCACACGGCACATCAAATTTGATAGGTCAACACTGGTTCCTGAACGGAAATAGGGTTTGGACAATTTTGACGTCCATTGGAAGACGATCGTTGACGTGGTCGTTTCAGTGGCAGGTGGAGGACTGTATTTGAATGGACTGACAGGAAGTTGACCGTAATGGGTATTGTTGTTTACAGAGAAAACTAGTTTTTTTTCAAAAACGTATAAGATGAGCTCTTTTGTAGTTGTGGACCATTTCATTCCGGGGTTCGAAGCGGTGTGATAATCGGGAGCCTATCAAATCGTTTCACTGACCTAAATGGTATTCCAAAAACCAAAGTTGTATTTATTTGTTTTATGAAATCTTGTAATTTTTTAATCATTTTCATTGTACTGCTAAATGATTGCTCTAGGAAATTTTCGATACTCAACATAAGCTTGTCGTTGAAATATAATACTTGTTTCTCCTCCATAAATACCTTTATGTTACTTAATAGGAATGAAGTCTATACATTTCTCGGTCATTTGTTTTTCTTAACGAATGTTTATTGATCTACATGTGAACTACCGGAGAAGAATTTAATATAATGCTTTGATTAGCAACCGTATTCATTACAAATTTCAGATAGTATTTCAATTCAGCTTAGATCTGAAATAGATTTATAAATAATAAGATGTGTTCGATAATTCAGTTTTCTATTTTTCATTATTTACATGCTGTTTGTTATAAGTGTTGTTTTAAATACTCATCACATTCATTTAAGCAATCCAACAAGTTAAATAAATTTCTTCTACCAATTGATGCTGTTCATCAAGGCCTACAAATCACAATCTGAGAAAGCATTTTAATATTATATTCATTTGTTCGTACAGGATCATGTATATCAAGTGGGAACTTTGAATTATTCATGGTCGTAACAAACATAACGTAACGAAACGCTCTCTGTCTAATAAATCCTTTAACCAATTTCGCCAGCGATGAAGAAAATAATTTGTAAAGATAATAATACTTACTTACATACTTCTACCAATACTTCTAAGGGTGAAAATTAATAATGATAAAGCCAAAATGATATGCCAAAAATATAGCTAGAAAAAACATTGTCGGCATATCTCGCTCTCCATCCGAATGCCCGTTGTTACCGTAAAAACAGAAAAGATGAATGAAAAAGTGCAAAATATAATATTTTTATATTTTTAAATAATATCGGTGGTTTCTTTTCCGAACTTAGGATTTTATCCCAATGCCCGTAGAGGTCGGGGCCTTCGCGGCAGCTCATTTCACTAGTTGGTAGATCCACTTCTAAGAGCTATATTCAAAAATTAACTTAATATATTGAAAAAAGTGACTGACAATTTGACATGTTTCTAATTGCATTTTTTTAAATCATTAGTACTAGTACTCATGTATCAATAAAAAACAATGTAATTTTACTGCATTTTAAACCGAAGTTTTAATAAAACCCAATACAACTATTGCAAATCAAACTTGATATCTTCATAAAACGTGTCTCTCCATCTTAAAGCATGCAAATTGTGAGATACAAAACCCCGTCTATTGTGTGGAATAATCTCGTTGCGGAAAGTAAGCAAACAATCGCAGTGTGCAAACCGATCTCGTCCGGGCTGCCCTGGATCGAAAAGCCCAACGTGACCTGTGCAAACACACCACAAACTTGGCAAACGGGTTACTTAACCTTCAAAGACACACGCAACCCTTCAGCTAACGGCAAAGCTGATGGCACAAACCTTCCCAGGACGCAATATACCTTGCCTTTGAAGAGTGCAGAGAATATGTATATTCAATTTCAGCAGCATCTATTTCAATAACTGTACAAACAATCTATCCACAAAACCCTACCGTCCAGCGACTCGAATTTCCCAGAATTTCAAAGATGGTGCCACTTGATATCCTGCACATTGCGCCCCCAAGAGGGGCCAAGATGTATGTGTGTCTGTGTGCTTTGATGCGTGTTAGTGGAGTGTTTGCTTTTGTTATTACCACTGTAAACAGGGATTAGGTGAAGCTGCAGCGCCAAGGGCTAAGCCTTTCCACATACGGTTGGAACGCTGCATGATGGCGCTCCGTGCAGGGAATTATGTTCCATTTTCTCACCAAACAGGGTACCCCCCGGTCATACGATGCGAAAGTCGAAGATGGAGGTGCACGCTGGCTGATGGGATGCATTTTTATTCGCTTGCAAGAAAAACAAACGAACGAACCAATATGTATTTATTTTTAAACAGCTTGATAGATCTGCTCGAAATATTTAAATTTTATTCACATTATTAGTAAACAGTGTCCAACTAAACGACCTTGTGTCCTAATTTCAATTTGTGAGAATCGACTATGCGTACTTGTTAATATTTCAAATATGTTTGTTTATTTTTGAAAATTGTCCTCTCATTAGGCAAACTTTGTGTTCTTCGTCAGGCAAACATTTTTTCTCTGCTTGCAGCGAACCTCACAAAATGGTGTGGTTGTTTGTTTCGCAATAATATCTCACTCAATCGAAACGTTTCATTAGTCTCCTATGAACTTATTGAGTGGTGGCGCTATTCGGTTGCGAGCTCCAGATGATATCTTAAACAAATGTTTACAGTTACGTTCTTTACGTCATTTGAAGGTAAATATCGCATAAATTAACCTCTAACGGCGTAAGTAAGCAAAGGAGAAAGGTATATTTAGCAAATTTTGCAATTTTGCTTACGCTGTTTTGTCGATACTCAATTTGTTCACTCCTTGTGCGGCAGACATCATGAGCTATCAAAACTATTCTATGAGTCACCGTTTGAACAGCATGTTTGGATTTGTAAATTCTGATGTGTATTTGATGCTTAAAACAATTTCATTCTTCTTTTATCTTTGTGCAGTTTTTTTCAAGTTTTGATTATATAAATAATTGATAACTAGCATAAACATCAACTCAACAAGATGCGAAAGGTGGTTTTTTCATGCTGTTGCTAATTTATTCGTATTATGAGTGCAAAATTTTATAAGGTAGTTCACTGGATGTCTCGTTAGGTTTGGTGTTTATCCAAACAAATTAAAAATAGGAAGCGACCAAATGAAGTCTAGAAGACGTACGATGGGTCTATCAATAACAATAGTTCCCCATATACCCGGAGTTCGTGTTGTGGTACGCAGGGTGGTGGTTGTAGTGGTGGCAGGGGTGGTTGTAGTGGCGGCGCGGGTCGTTGTAGTAGAGGCGCGGGTCGTTGTAGTGGAGGCGCGGGTCGTTGTAGTGGAGGCGCGGGTTGTTGTAACCGGTGCGGCCGTTGTTGTTGTTACCTTTGCAGTCGTGGTTGTAACCGGGCGAACTGTCGTGGTCGTTGTGGTCGTTGTTGTGGTTGTCACCGGTGCCGCAGTAGTCGTTGTGGTTGCCTGCGTCGTGGTGGAGGTCGCATTGCAGTACATATAGTTGATGTCGATAATATCGGCCGCCGAGAGCCCATTATCGTTTCCGAAATCTCCGGTCCACGGTTGGATGTTGTTCATGACCGGGCGGTTGTTGCTGGCCGCAGCCGCATACTTCGAGTAGTGCATCACACTGCCGTAGTCGTAGGGTCTACCATACAGTACAACATCCGCATCGGGCATCTTGGCGTAATTGTCGTCGTAGAATGATTGAGTCTGGTATGATGCTGCTAGTGCAGTACGATCGATCGTCACATAGCTGTCACGATCGGGCCGCGTGAACTCGTGATAGAAACCGATCGCGTGCATCAATTCATGCGTGACGGTACCGACGTCCACGCAGTCGGAAGCCTGAAGGTTTACCTGGTTGTAGGTGTTGGTTGAGGAGCGTCCTACGTAAGACCAGCATCCCGTCGACGTGCTGTCGATCGTTATGTATAGCGATTGCGTGGTGCGCTCCACAAACCGAACGCACGTGTTGGTGGCAAACTGCTTCATTCCATCCAGGATGATCGCACGCTGGGCGGCAGCTGATAAAGCGGAAAGACATCGGTTCAGTGTCACCCCGTGTATCCTATCCCACGTTGGACTTCCTACCGTTACGTATACTTACTGAAGGCCGTCGGAGAGATGACGTACGGCACTATCGCGTTGGGCCAGCGGGCATTGGGAGACACCGTTAGAGCAATGCCGTTTCGCTGGCGGGCGGGTTTCTCCATGATGTCTCCTTCCTTGTAGATGCCCAATCCCATCTCCCACGGTTTGCGTCTTATATGCTTAGGCATGCCATGTTGGCGCTCCCTGAAACCGTGCAGGCGTCGACCAACCTCTTCGCTAGGAGAATGGCACCGAGCCTCGGTCCATTCCAGCAAACTGCAGCAAACAAGCAGCAGTGTGCAGATGACGGAGAAACTTCCCTTACCGTACACCATAGCGATCGATGGCCACTGACGGACTGTTTCGAAATCCGTCGCATCTTATGGCGTTATTATACTCTGAACAGCACAATCTGTTTCATTGTATAACCGCTTTGTATTTGCACGCTGGATCTTGTTTAGTTTTTTCTGGATTTTATTTTTCCTTTTGTTGGGACTCATTTTATCGACACAAGCGCACAAGAAGCGTGGTTGAAAGTGGTTGAATGGAATACAGGTAGGAACGAAAGATACACTAGAGCAGAATTATCGGCCTAATATACGAGGGCGGACCCAAAAGTAACGGGAATCGGGTTGTAGGGAAAAGAGGGGGGAAAGGGGATCGGGTTAAATATTTTTTTAAAATTTTTTAACATGTTCTTAATCAGTATGCAAAGTTTAGTTTCTGTGAGTGCATCCGCTAGTCTTTGAGATTTTTTTCAGTGTAACGGTTTTAGTTTTTTCAGCGATTTTGTGAGATGGCCAAGTGGAACTGAGGCCAACCTCGTTCTGGGCGCCCCCCAACTTGAAAAACGGACGAAAATTTTCCAAAAATCAACAATCTTATTCAGAATTTGTTTATCCGTAATGGAGGATAAACTTAAAAAATCCACCCGGCAGATTTGAAGATATTGAGGGAAAACAGCTGGAAGAAAACGACGGATCCGTGGCGAGACTGGTTCTTCCACGGAACTGAGACCACGACAACGCACCTGCCCACAAATCGCTGTCCGTGAGGCAGTTTTCAGACCAAAAATGACATGACACCGATTTTTCCATCGTGGAGGAACAAATTCTGAACAAGATTGTTGATTTTTGGAAAATTTTCGTCCGTTTTTGAAGTTGGGGGGCGCCCAGAACGAGGTTGGCCTCAGTTCCACTTGGCCATCTCACAAAATCGCTCAGAAACCTAAACCGTTACACTGAAAAAAATTTCAAAGACTAGCGGATGCACTCACAGAAACTAAACTTAGCATACTGATTAAGATTATGTTAAAATTTTAAAAAACAATATTTAACCCGATCCCCTTTCCCCCCTCTTCTTCCTACAACCCGATTCCCGTTACTTTTGGGTCCGCCCTCGTAATGTTATTGACTTTCTTTTAATTGCGCAACTGTATCGCAGGGGGTGTTTTCTGTGTGACAAACAGATGTCTTATTGTGCGTCCAATGTGGGTATGTAAGACACAAACACGTGCGGATTATTACTCATTAATTTGAAGCAAGAAAACCAGAAATAAATTATTGATACGACATATCCTTTTTCTTAAAAATACATTCAAAATCAAATTGAATAATATGTAAGGAATTGATAATGAACATATTATGTGGTATACACTAAACCGTATAAACAATTATAAAATTGTACGACTAAAATTTGCAGGGATCCGATTTAAATTTTGCTGATCTGGCTTGAATCGATTAATAAATTACAACATTTCTTCTTAAAGGTTAATATGACGGTTCAACATGCTCGTTAAGAGCGCGAAGAAAAAAGTACTCCCATATTCCCGATTCCTACACGTCGGTCTCTTTTTGTGCAGAATGACCCTTGGTTGCGAGCGCTGTAGGACATTAACGCCGTTGGTCACTTGTTTGACCACAACATGTCCTCTGTTGGTATTCGCTTTCGTCGCTTGTCCTTGATTTCCTTGTCTCTCCGTTAAATTATTAAGTACTGGTATTTGGAAAGCCTACAAGACAATTTAAAAAATAAAATATCAATACAAAAAGAAAGCAAATCGTTGCAAAAGCTAGCTGAACCGAACCAAATACAGCAGTCATTATCGTACTATTTTTTATCTCGACCAACTCGGGCCCGATTTTTCTGGATCGTGCTCCATGTTATCCTGGTGTCGATGGCGTGCACCTTCGACCTGGTGTCGATGACAGACGTCAGAGGTCCTTCGATTTCGGTGACCAGTCAGGTGATCGTTGAAGCTTCCCTACTTTGCATTTATGTTATCGATTGGGTTATTTTTTTCTGAGCCAATTTGATGGCAGACATTACAAACGAAACGTGTTTCTAGCGCAAGGATGGTGATAATTGATGTACTTTGCGTTAAATTGGTTAGGAAATATTTGTTAAAAAATGATATGCAGGTTTTAGAGTAGATATCACGAGAATATGTTTATTCTTTACATGAATAACTTGTAGATATAAATGGCTATCTTTGGTCATGCCTTCCCTAAATGGTGCTCTCTAAATTTTTACTTTTACTTACGTGTGACGTAACCGGTTAGTTGTCTTGGATCGCGTTGCGTTCTTTACGATATCATATTTTTGCCAACGAGTTTGATGTACTCTGTGATTCTAAAAACGAACGCATTCCATCGAAGGCCATGGGAAATGCTGTGATTGTTGTGTGCAAACATGCACAGGTAAACATGTGTGGCCCTTGGCGGTCGACACAATTTTCCGCTACTATTTGTCGGACGGTGTCAACGGCCGCACGTCCTTGTTGCAATCCGATGACTGACTGCAGATGAAATATGTATAATCAAATCACAGGGAATGAGAAAGAGAAAAAGCTTTTCTGATTGTCTATTACGGGCAAAGGTGAGTGTGTTTCGTGCGGTCGGTCAGTACCCCTTGTGTTCGTTACCATCGCGTTCTTGTTCAGCAACCAGCAAACCCATCTGACGAGGTTACTCCGTCCTTTGGGCGACGTATGCGAATGTCCTATTTGGGGAGCACTTAAGAACGTCGTGACAAGCCCAATGACGTCCTTTTCCGGTTCCCTTAAGCATATGCCCGTGTGTGTGCGTTTGTGCACGTATGGGATAGTTTACTAGCTGTTTGTCAATGTGTTTGGCACAAGGATGCTTCTTCGTGCTCGATTCCTCAGCCCATCCATCCTTTCGGCTATATTTTGATATCTGTCACTTTGGTGTACATCTATCGACATACACACCTTACCATCCCAAAATGCTTCTGGCACCAGCTGGGGTGTGGTGGAAGGACATAACGCTGAGAACATGATTCGGGCGACAGCCGAGCGGTATTTACAGGCAGGAGTTCAAGAGGTCTGTTCGACATGAACCAAAAGCAGTTTTGATGCCTGCACTCCGGTACATATCATCGTTCAGTTGCTGGCGATAAAGATGGCGATGATGCAGACCACGAACACTACGATGATAATGATGATGATGGTGATGGCGATAGTATTTCAATCATGGCCGCAAGCGTCAGACCTTTGTTTGACATCCAGCTCGTCAAGTTGTTTTGATGCATGGTTGTGTTTTATGATTAGGATTTATTTATATGAGCCGTCGTGTGGAGCTCCTCCGTTGAAGGACGTACAAGTTGTCATACTCCTCCAATATATTGTCACACACATATTGACAGCGGTGTACACCGAGCGACAAACTGACTCCCGTTAGTCGCTATGAATATATTACTGCAAAACATGCCATATCGCTCAGTGCTAGTGTGAAATCTATTGAATTTATTTTAAAATAGTCATCTTCTATACTGTAGAAAAAGTCAATTGAACCATTTTTGAAGCACTAAATGTTCAATTAAAAAAAGCATAAATTGTCGACTATTGATATGAAATATAAAACAGCATTATAAACTTTATACAAATAGACCTCTTTAAACTTGTACAAATAAAATAAACTTTGTACAAATAGAATAAATAAATAGATTTAGGCTTGGATACCCGTCGAGGGGCTCACCACCTTTCGTTTCGTAGTTTTCGATACATAAAGTACAGAGTTCATGAAGTATGTTCAGGTATCTAAAAGGCATATCTATTTTAAAAAAATGTTAAATAGAATAGGGCACTAAACTAAAAAGCAAATCATTCGAATGATACAAATCATTACTCCATCGTATTTTCGGGTGCCTGACATCTTTTTATGGTTCCATCCATGGTTTTATATATGGATGAATCGTACTTGTAATTTTTTTTGTTGAAATTTATTTGTATCGTTTTATAATAGTAAGCAAATAATAAATAGTATAATCGAAAATAGTTTAACAGAATGGTTGTAAAAAATACAAAAGGTATCTGATAAATTTAAGATGAGATTAACTGGACGGTAAAACGGTTGTTAAGTTTCTGGTGCGTTCAAAACAATTTTTAAAAATAGTTTTTAGCAAACCAATTGAAATGTGATAATATTTAAATAACAATATACAAATAACAATAACATTAACATGATGATACAAACATTCAAATGATGAACCAACCCATTCCTATCCCATATAGAAGCTCCAAAATTCATATTTTTTAAACAGGTTGTCCCAACATGGTGCATTCCTTAAGAATCTATAACGAATATCATGATTTCCTTAAGGCTATAAATCACTACAAAATCATTAAAACCAAATGATTTCGCTACTTACATACTCCAATATAGTTGATTAACATGAACTTAAGTGCATTTTAGCATAATTTTATTATATTTTCCTAGTTTTTACTAGAGTGCCACTATAGGCACAAAAACCAGAGTTCTTCCTATAGTAGCCATAGTTTTTTTTTTCACAAGTAACACACAGAAGAAAGGAACGAATATATTTTAGTTTTATTCCGTTTTAGGTCAATATAATCATGTAAATTTGATGATTTTATTCTGTTTCTACAAAATAAACAAAGCGGAACTGGAGAGAATCGAAACAGCAAGACTTAGACGGCGAAAACAGGAGGAGACTCAGCAGAAGAAGCAGAAAAGAAAAGGAAAGAAAAGAGTTAAGCGGGCAAAGGATACACTATAAAGCATATACTATAGTTTTAGCTGTAATATTCAAAGCATTTTTTATAAATTAAATTTGGACATATTCCGGTAAAACAATACAGTCTTTTCAATGACAACGCATTGATCAAGGAGTATTTTACCGTTCTGTTTGAAATATGCTTCAAAAATAAGTTATAGTCAAAATATATTCAAGTTTTTCGTATTACCATCACTATAGGAACCATACCACCATCATAGGAGCAACCGACTACGAAGAAAAATACGCTTTTTTTCGGGTATTTTGTACGGTTTACGGTTAAAATAGAAGTTTCTCAGAAGAAAAGTTATGTTTCGATCATAATTGATTCAAATATGTAGAGTATTTTGTTCTTAACACTCATAATTTACACCTAATTGGTAATTATAGTACTTAGTGCACCACTATTTGTACAGTTACCCTAATAGCATCTCAGATTGGATTTAATGAAAAATATAAATTTTATATTTCTTTATACTTACAGCTTTTCGTCAAACAAAATAAGAAGTTGCTGAAATGGACTGGCAGTCCTTTTAGAATTTTGAACCGCTGCACGAAATACAATCCTTGTTCTATGATGGCAGTGGTTAGCCCTCCCTGAGTATAACGTTGACTTTGTTCGCTGACGTAGATACCGCTGTCCTACTAGTTGTTTTCGGAAATACAAACGTGGAGGGGAAAAAATCCTCCATAACTCGTTCAAGGACCGGGCGCCTCCATGGGACTCATGAAGCGCAGTTAGAAAGCCGTGTCACCGAGTCCGTCAGTTCAATTTAGTGACAGTGAAGATCACCAGGAATCGTACCGTAGCCTGGAGCGTAGTCGGCTGTGGCTGTTTTTCATATCCTGCTTCCGGCAAAACGGCACGGAATAGCTATACATGGTCCCTCGTCGTACTGGTGGATAGATAAAGTTTTCAATTTACATTCAGCATTTGCCTACGGCATACGGTTTGTGCTAGCTGGCGTTCACTGGCTTGGAGTAGGATGTCATGTACGTTAACGTCCGAGCAGCGAATCCAAATTCGCTCGGGTAGACCGGTAAATCGAATCAATCGAACTCAAAACAAGTCAATTATGAAAGCTTTCATGCTCTTCTTGCCATTTTAGCCAACCCATACCATCGGCTCTAGAAAAGAATTTGACACAGGTCACTCGCAAACGGTAGGCTGCAACCTGGAGTTTTTTTTAAACGAAAACACATCCGCACCATTGGGATGGTAAAAATCTGGTAAAACTGATGGAGGCATGTAAGAACGCAAACAGTGGCCCAAGGTTGAGTGACGGATGGTTTGGCTTAGGCTGCGCTTATTTCGATAGACGGTAGTTACATTTACACTCTGTGTAACTGAACAAACTAAACCCTGAGCAGTGGCTAGATACGTTTCGCTACAATGTCGTCTACGGTAGGATGGAACTACTGACCATGTCGAATCAAATATTACACTAGACTATTTATGTTGGAAGTAAAAAAATTTCCAATGTTCTCGGTGCATAGTTTGATTGCAGGGGGCTGTAAGTTGACTATCGTTATTTCCTGTACTGTCGACGCTTCGAAAATTACGAGCGACTTTTGCTCAGCAGCACTGTAAAATTAAAGATGAGAAATGAGATGATGAAAGAGTGTTTTTTCAGTCGGAATAGAATAATATTATTGGGTATCTGGAACAGGGGAGCGGTTATGCCGAATAAGAAATCAGCTTACGAGCGGCGTGGATAAGAATCGCAAGCAAGATCGAGTGGAGGGACATTGACTAGGTACGCTAAACTAAACTGTCTATTTAGCTAAATGGCCTGGCTCTCTCGTTAGTAATGTTTCAATTACTTTTTCTTCATTGAAGAATGAAGTTTTTCTCCTGAATATTTTTCCCTTATTTTTTTCATTTTGAAGTGTCTGTACCTTAAAATTTCACAAACCAAACGTTAACATGACACATTCTAATAAGATTAAGACATACACGTTTACTGTATGCTTATTATTATATTATAAAGCTTATTGTACTATTGTCTATTGTTTATTTTAAAATACCGTTTCTTTGTTTGATACCTAAATAGTGTGATACAATTTTCAGAAACCTGAAAGAACTTAGAAAAACACATGTTTGTTTAATAATAAAAATAATTTTCAAAGAAACACTGATGAACGAATAAAAAGAATGTTCAAAGAAACTTACAACAAACAATCGGAGCTGTCGGTAATTACGCATATTGAAACATATGTGTAACGGGCAGAAAGGCAAAACCATCAAATTTCTTTCGTCAAACAGACAGATGACAGAAATATGTTTGTGAAAACCATTGTGAAAATATTTCTTCCCCATTAGTTGCAACTTTTGTAGATCAAAACAAACAATGAGAATATGCTTTCTATTTTAAAGCCAGTTACCGAATCCATGTGCTGATCTGGATGTGTAAAGCTTGTCAGATAGCCTCCCATCTATCGATTGACCACTCGCCCTTAGTCGAAGCGTATTCGTAGTCCCAAGGTAAGCTCCTGAAGTTTCCGCTTGAGAAACGGACACGAATTTGTTTATTCTTTCGTCGTGCCATTCTGCCATCGCAACACCAAGAAACCGGGAGAACAGTTTACCACCGGTACCGACAAACGGTTTAATCTGACCGAAACTGGTCGTTGTTTACCTTTGATGTTTACGCTGGCCAGGATTCGACCAAATTGGAAACGCTCCCGGTCTTCCTGCCTCGCTCGTGATCGTCCGCGCAGGTAATATCAACATCGTTGGCAATCAGTCGAGCGGTCGAGCCCTTGTACCGGCAATGAAAACAGACAGGAAGGGAAAACAGGGATGGTATTTCAGCGGAGAAAAGAATGATAAAAAAAAAACCATCAAACGGGCACGAAATTTACCAGCAACTGGTTCGACCCGGCAGGAAGGAAATTGATTTTTCCTTCGAAGAATCGATACACAACCGTTTGTTTGATCGCCGGTGCTTTCGGCACATTTGTTCGACTGATTGGCCTTCCGGTTGCCAGGGTGTTCAGGGTAGTCTCAGCAGCGCCTGAAAGGCTTCCGCAAATCTGGAACTTGCTACCGGGTAAAAATAGCCCCCGTATATTAATATTGAAGCTTGTCGGTTACGAATGCCGTTCCTCGGCTGGGCTTTCGAAGCTTTTTCTTTTTTTCGGGAGCGCCACATGTTCAACGCATCGGATTACACGCGTCGCAGCATTAGGATGCTATTATTGGACATGGGGGGGGGGGGGTGTTGGTTTTCACCTCAATTTTCCTAACACTCATCGTGGAACCAGCTATCGCAGGCGTAAACGATATGCCCGTACAACACAACACGGTTGGTTGAACTCGTAATTGTAGGCAGACCGATCTGTGGCCGGGACGTTGGAGGCGCGGGTTGGCAAACACATTTTGACGCTATCGAATTGCCTGCTAAGGAAGGGTATCAAAATATGTAGGTCAAAGCGCTTTTGGGAAAGGAAAGCAAACAAATGGGGGATCACTTTTATTCGAGTAAATCGTGCACCGTGATTTTGTTCAATCGATTTAAGGGTTTGATTGCGAAAATGCGGCTATGGTTTGGTTTTTTTTCTATTGTTGAAATTGATAAAATTTTGCGTTTGAAATTGATGAATTTCTATAGAAGATAAAAATAAAATATGAATTGAAGATCTTATTGATTCACGTATAAAATTCAGCTTTATATGTATGAAGTAGTATGAACAGTTTTTACATTATTCTACTTTAAATTTATTAAGAATGGTTGTATTGTATGAAAAGATTTTAAATTGTTTGATGTTTAAAGCTGACAGGTGTTGAATTTATAAACTACCGTTCTTCTAGTTATGTTCGGTTTCATCATAATAATTAATATTAAATATCATTTTATCCATGATTAAGATTTTCGTTGCAAAAACATCCTTCGTATAAAGCTTTAAAACAATACTGGATGATTTTTTTTAACAACTTAACAACTTATTGAAGGGAACAAGCAAGCTTCAATGCAATAAACTTCAGGAAATTGGATACTACCGACATTACACGCTAGTGAAAACTAATTGATGATGGATGAACATGAACTGGCTGTCCAAAAATTTCCCCATCTTTAATGCAACATGGTGCGCTGTGGGAAAAGTAATTGAAAAATAGAAATGACTCAAAAAGAAAAAGAATGTTTCTAAAGTGACGTCGAACTTTTAACTCCGGATTGATCAGTGTAAGCGAACGGTATCAACTTTCCTTCCTTGCAACACCCTTAACCCAAACGTTGAGGATGCACATATTTTCCACCCTTTGAAACATATTTGTCCAGTGGCTTAAGCTGATTTTTCTCCCTTCATTCGTCCTCTGGATTATGCAGTCTCTTTTCCGGTTGTGGTGCCTGAGTTCGTTTGGAGTACACACCTTCCGGTATTCGTTTGGAGTGCGCTTGTTCCGCTCCAGTACCATGGCGTGACAGAGTAAGCGAGAAGCTGCTCGATGTCGAGAGAGAAAGGAAGGGACTAGGGCTCGGACAGCCACACGAGACCTATCTGCTGGCATCATCGTGCCGGGGGTTGCTTTCGAGACTATAGTTCTTGATAGTCCGCTCGAGTGGAAAATCTAATACGAACGAACCGGTAACTGATCCGAAGATTTCCTGCATCCCAATCCGGCTCCAGCGTCCCGGTGAGCTTTGGAAAGGGGGTGCTCGCACGACAGTATTAGAGCCGACCGAGTGGCCCGTAAACCAATCAGGGCCTTGCAAAACGACCGGAGGGAGCATAGATTGTTTGGAGAATTCATTCCACAGAGGGTATATCAACTGGCCGATCTCCGGTAGGTGAATTTTGCGACCATACTTGCGCCCCGTGGACAAGGTAGGTTCGGTCAGCGTTTCGATTGGAGTACCCATGCTACCGACCCGGCTAGCAACGGCTACTCCGAGCGATCTGGTTTCTTAAGCCCCAGAGGTGGTTTCGGGTAATGCCGGGAAAATGACGTTCGATGGATAGTTTTTATCGTCCGGCTGTGTGCAGTGTTCGCATGGCCAGTGCGGTCTGGTGGGAGGGTGGTAAAGCGTTCAATATTCTGGACCACCGGTTATGCTGTACGGATCAAGGAAATTACTTCTCTTTGAAGTGAGTTTTGACACAGCATTACCGGAAATTGAGCGGTTGTTAGGCGAACTTGCGTTTCTTTTTTCCCGGAAAACTAAAACCTGATACGAGCTAAGCGTCTGCTGATAAAAGTTCTCTGATGAACGAATGAAAAGTACTGAAAACACATGAGTGACAACGAGCAGTAATTAGAAAACCATTTAAAAGATTAACGCAAATAAATTATTTCCAACAGCCTTGAAGCGGGGGCCCCAATTTCCACGACCACTTTCCCGGCAGCCATAACCAACAGGTGGAAGCGGCGGCTCAGCAGCGGACCGGCGGATTCAAGATTGCAGATAATTGGTTCAATCATTTCATTTCCCATAGTGATGAAAAGAGATCTGCAATTTTCCATTAGGAGCTTTCGAAATCGGCGGCCACATTTCCAGCGACCGACGGGGTGGAAAATGGATAGCTTCTTAAGCCAGCTTTTCCCCTGTTGAGCTGGGAACGTTCGCAATTGGCAAAACGAAACATTTTGCAGCTTCCGGCTGTGGCTGTTCCATCGGGGGTGGGTGAAAGTGTGCCAGAGGAACGTGGCGATGACGTGGAGGGAGCAATGGCTTCGATCGACCTATCGGCGGGGGTTGTCCCTGTAGCCGGTGGTGCCGAAATTCAACGTGCAGAAAATGGAAGGGATTTAGAGACAAATTTCCCATCACCCTGCGGAAGCCGACGTTTTCCATAATCATCGTTCCCCTCGATGTGGTCTTTCCTTTTCTTTCACCAACCCACGCAGGGGGAGCATTGCGCCAGGGAAGGGCGCTCGCCAAGCAAAGAAGCGGGAAAATGGCACAAAGAAACTGCGCCAATGCGAAACCGTGGGTGGGTGATGGGAATGGAAGGGGGTAGGGAAGCTAATCGGATTATATTTAATTTCTGATATGATCGAAATATCATTCGCAGCGCCGGCGAACGGAGAATCGGAATCGTCGGTGCAAAAACGCAATCGGAAGGACTTGGTTGAGTGGCGTGCAGATTATTTCGAGCTGCTGCTTCCTGCACGCGGGGAAAAGAGGAAGGAGGGGGGCGGGATTTTTCCCTGCCGCCGGGGCATGTTCACCAGTTCACTTCTCCGATTTCAGACGGAGATGGGAAAATCTCGAAAGATCCGGCGACAATGTTATAGCTGTTTCCGGAAGGAGTATAATATAAAAGGCGGATTAGCAGACCCCGACCGGTGTCCAGGTGTTATTCACCTCGGAAGGAGTGACGTTTGACAATAATAGATCCTTTCGCAAGATATCGATTGGTTTGTTCCTCCAGCTGTCAGATGTTTTTCATCAATAAAAATAACATGGGTTAAATCTTGCCAACCCAATCTTGTGGGGCAAGAAAACTTTTGTTTCTTTGGCAGTTATATTATAATTTCAAATCAATCGGTTCAGTTAAGTTGTAACTTCAGTCTCGCATGTTCTGTTCTCACATATTAGGTGAGTAGAAAATAACGAATTGGACGAGTCCTCAATGTTCAAATGAAAGTCTCTCAGTCACCTTTTATCTAAGTAATTTATCAACAGTATACATTCAACTCACAGAATTTTAAGATTTGGCGTACCTCAATGTAAATGGATCCAAAAACTAATATTAATACCAACCACACCAACCAATATTTCTTCAGTGATCTGTTGAAACAGTTCCATTCGCAACATAACGTTTGACAGTGTTCAATGTAGCTGGACCTCTGGAGCACTTTGGTTCAAAGGTCTAACAAATTTGTTTTGAAGTACACTCAAAGTGAGAGTGAGAGAGAGAGAAAGAGAGAGAGAGAGAGAGAGAGAGAGAGAGAGAGAGAGAGAGAAAGACGGGTATGTTGGATTTTCTAACCACTATCAAAAACCTATCGATTGGCTCCGGTCGTCATGAATAAGAAATCAACAGCGGTAGAGAACCTTTTGGTTGGATGGATGTTGTGAGGGTGACATCGTCTTTTCTCGGCCACCTACGCTCAACTATGTACGACTATTCGGTTTACGTTTGCCATGTGAAAGGCTTTCCCTTTTTCTTTGCATTATCATAGACAAAAACGATAAATAAAAAAAATGTTTGCAAAGGATATGGAAATGTGTCCTCGTCTTCCTCGGGCTGATACGTTTTGGTTTACTATCTTTCCGGTCGTTTGCCGTCTGCCTTAGAGAAAGGGACGTTTAGAGAAGATTGTCAAGCTCATGAGTTAAGGTTGTACTTTTTTTTAAATATGCCATCTTTATTCGGCCGATTCAGTGGGATGCAAAACTTTCCCTCTTTCACGTGTAAATGCTCGCTCATTCTTCAATCACAGTTTTTTTGGACTGCAGTTTGTTGTGTGATTTTGTTATTCACCCTCCCCCACCATCACGTTTCCCTATGCTCTACCATTGCTGTAAGATTTGGAGTTCAAAAAGGTGCGCGGAAAAAAAAGTTGTTCCCGGCGGGAACGGTGGTCGAAGGATTGCAGATAAAAGTCAAACAATAAAACGCCAATTACCTATAAATTATTTTTAATACGACTTTGCCCGGGCCACAGCAATAAAATGTAAGAATAATGAACCCCTTTTCGTTCCGCTTTCCGGTGACGATGGTCGCTTTTCGCAAGGAATAGCAAGGTGGGGGACGATTTTCCCCCGGTAAGGCATCCAAGGTTGGTTGGACCGTGCGCATCGTCGTAGTGGTTTAAAACAATGAAATTTCCTTTGTTAAAGGCTGCGCACGAGCATACCGGAGGAGATGCCTCTCCATTTATTTCATTTGAATCCCAAACCGTCGCTACCTTCTGCTCGATAGTGTTTGAGCGTAAATTCTCTTTCGTCCGAACTGGAAACGGTGACCGTATTCCCGACTTTCGGCAGGGGGAGCCGGGAAATTTGAACCAAAGTCGCATCAAGGTAAATAAATGTAGGACATTTTCGATAAATTATCCCTTGGTTGCGGGAGGGGGCATACAATAGGAGCGTTAGCGGATGTTCCCTTAGTCTAGGTTCCCCATTTTCGGGGGTGAGGAAATGGGCTTTACAAGCAGAATCGATGATGAGTTTGGGTCAGGGGGAGTGTTTAGAATAAAGATACTACTTTCTACCATCAGAAATTGGTTGAAGCTAACGTTTCACTGGCCTGCATGCCTCGTACTAAAAAGACCATCAGGGACTTTGTAAACGTTTATCACTGACTCCTTGTGCTGACCCTGTAAAGTACTAGGGAGACCTTATAAATGGATAAAATGAGGGTAACCCGATTCATGCTCTCTTGACCGTGTTGATTTATCATTGTTATATGAAGATTTTCGGATGTTGTTCCCTGATCCGAGTGGTTGATGTGTATGGTTTGTTTGGGGTTTAAATATCGTTTTTCATTTCATTTTGTTTGTGTTTTGGCACCAGTTTTATTGGTAACCTGAGAGTGCGGTATAATAATGTCAGCGTGTATTTTTCTTTGAATTAATTTGTGATCTTAAAATAGATTTATAAAGTATGCTAGACCTGGGGGATTAGTTAGCGAAAGTTATCTATCGCTGTGCGAAACAAAAAAATGGAAAGAAGCATTTAGTAAAATGTATGTTGAAAGTCTGCAATTTCTTAATTAGATCGGTTTCTTTAGGCGTACTCGCAACGTTACGATACACTGTTTTCTTCATTCTCATACTCACAATTTGACGCTTTGGCTGGCGCTCGGTTTGTGTAAAAACACGGTGCGGCAAAACATTAATTTTTCATAATTAGGCATTGCTCTTAAGAATTTGTTCCCGACTGGCGACAGACGAACGCACATGCCCAGGGAAGCTTCCCGGCCGAACTGAAGGTAGGGAGAAATACATTTTCTTTAATTAGTATCCCGAGTGCTTTTTGATGCTTCGAATACCCGGTTTGCAATCTTCGCTACGAGGTTTCTTCCCTTTTTCTCTTTCTATTTGTATGTGTGTGTGTGTGTGTGGTTCGTTACGCATTGTAAATTTTCTTTGGAGGATAATTTTTGTGGAAAGCGTAAACAGCACGAACAGGTCGCAGCGTATTTTCTTTTTTGCTGCTTAGTAATGCAGTTATGAAAGAGGTAATTGAATTGCCTATTTTCAAAAGTTGTTATAGAAGCTGATGCTGAGGTAGTCTGGTGCATAACACTTAACGAAATTGAAGCCGCATGAATCATAGTATGGTTCAGAAAAGAACCATAATGAAAAGTTTTAACAAATGTTGCGCTAAAATCTTAATGGGAGTTCATAAAAATACAAATAGGAGGGTAACCAGCAAATTGGTAGAGTTACAACTATAATTAGTTGAAAAAACAAGCGTAATTTTCCTTAAAAAATCATTTTAATTTAAACAACTCAACGCCAATTCCGAAGAACGGTATTGAGAATTCACCATTTTAGCTAGAAACAAAAAGAAAACAAGGGAATGGAATCATTCAGGTCGTATTATTTTGTAGAGGGTTGGTGTCTTTTATGTTGTGCTCAATAGTATGCAGAAGTGGGCAATATCTGGAAACGAATGAAACAACTGCAATGCTTGAAATTTCGCATTGAAAACCTGCTGTATGACAAAAAACAAAGTGGACTGCGAAGAAACCAAATTAATCGTAATCGTAATTTTTTCATCTTATATTAAAGCATATGCAATGATTTGAATGATTTCTATCGAAACAAAACAAATTCATTATCGTATGTGGTATGATGGCAATGATGAGAGCTCATCATACCACTTCAGATCAGTATAATTTTACGTTAAATATGCAAATTTACAAGTTACAATATTGTATTTATTTATGATATTTTTGTCAAATCATGAAGGTTTAAAATCCAAAGTTAATCGTACAACCATTTCAAAAACATGAAAATATTCAAGAAATACAATTGTTTTAGGAAAAGCCATGAATAAACAATGAAAATAAATCCCAAGGAACTATGAAACAAAGAAAATAAAAAGCTGAAACAATAATAACAAAATCTGTTTGAAACTGAAGATGCTTTAATAAAATGAAAATTAACTGAATATGAAAGAGTATATAAATAATTCGGAATAAAGTAGCCCAGAGCAAACCACAACGAAGGCACACATTTCGGAAAAAGCTAAGCAAACATAATATTTTTTAAATCCACTTAATTTAGTCAATTGACTCAAGTTTAGAACACCTTTCATTTGGAAAGAAAAATTTAAGTATAAACCTTGAAGTAAACCGAGTCAAAAATACTAGGGTGACGTCATACAAAGGGATATTCAAGCAAAAAAAGTGATACATTTGCTTTGCGGAAATAGAAAATTCCAGCTATACAAAATAATGTTGAAAATAAAAACCATGTTCATTAGCATTAAGTGAGTCCTAAATATAGAGGAAAGTAGAGTCTCTATGTTGGCAATTATTTATTACCATCGTTAAAATGCATACTTAATTATGATAATTGCATGAGTTCTATTATTGCAAAATTAAACAAAATAGACAAAAATAATTTCATCCTCCATTCAGTCGAATTCTATTTGGTGAAATTTGAGCATCAACCATAACGGGTAACCCTGTCGACCATGTCAAGCCTGAATCGCATTAATGATGCGGTTTGCTAATGTTAGACCACAGTCCGGCCAAGCCGGCAGCTGCTTCGGGTCAGCAGGAATAGATTACACGCCATTTTCACATGCTCCCTCCCATCGGCCATCACTCATGGGCGTCAGATTAACCACAGCGATGAGGATATTAAATTTGCATTTAAAATGTTCCCATGAACCGCTTGGGAACTGTTTTGTGACAGCTGATTTCTGATCTAGGCCTTACTTCGCCAACCAAATGGGAATGTTAAATAGAAAATGTAATAATGTTTGAAAATGTACATCATTTTAGGTTTGCAATTGAAGTTAAATTTTCGATAGTAGTTTTAACTGCCTATCCGGAAAGTATACATTGTGCAGCTTAATTTAAATAGTCAAATCGAATTTTAATTACAATTTTCATGATGTCAAACCGAGTTTACCTTTTGGTCATAGATTTAGATGATGATGCATAGGTTAGAGATGCCATAGATCTGTTATCATTATACGGGAGTTTCATTCTAGATGGTTTAATGTATCTACGATCGATTTAGTAAATTGCTTTTTCCCCAGCTCTATGTTCCTTCAAGTCACAAGAACTGAAATTGTTAAATGAATTCCCATAGTTTTTCTCATGCTCTGCAGCATCCTTTCAAGTAGGAAAATCACATAAAATCTGCCAGGTCACAAGGAATGTTTCTCACGCAAGTTCCCATGATGGCTTAAGGGTAGAGTAAAATGTATTTGAATAATTTATAATTATTCCCTCTTGCCAACGACGGCCGTTAAGTAGATGGTAATATTATGCTTATAAACCACCGTCAGACTCGCCTCGAGGCTGCGTGTGACTTGCCTCCATATCTTTGAACACCCATCCAGTGTGGAGGATTGGAAGGGAAAACTCATCACGGGGTTGTTTGAAGCCAGAGCTAATGTGGACTTGATGAATTGCGCCTACCCATCGGTGTTCGTGGGGCTAAATTCTGATACGATACGCATAGAGTTTGCGGTCTGGGTGGGAGCAAGCTTTATGCTCGCGAGTCAAAATTATGACTCTTTCCGGTACCGAGGCGGCTGGTTTGCCATTTCCCATGTAGCTGTGAGTATAGATGATCACAAGTATGGCTAGCATTGTTGCTGTGGAACTGCTTTCCCCTCTCACTGGAAGGGGGCTTTTCTAGTCGCCCGGGGCATTTGAATAGACCTAATGCGGAATGGAGCGATCGATGATTACCATGAATAAACAATAACCGATGTCACGTACTTTTCAAACACACTTACACGCGACGGGTTCTGCCTCGAACTAGACTAATATCATTTTGGAACGATCACTCCTCAACTTTTCTTCCTTCTAGGCGAGCTCAATTTCTCACTATCTCGAAGGTAATTTTCAGCGGAATTGGACCGTTTCATGCAGATTCCGGATGGCGTGCTTTTGCGTGCGGCGACTCTATGCTATGATCATGGCGAACAAATATTGAATTTGGAAGATGGATAATTTCCTGAGTAGTTTGCATTCTTTGAGAAAGCTTTCGAGATAATTAACTTTTTCGCAATAAGCATAATGAACTAACGTTTCGCGATGTGGGCCGGATTGTGTTTGTTTGATTAACAATATGCAAATGAAATGTGTTGCGATTCAAATAAAATCTTAATATTTATCTCTATCTTAAAATCTGATTATTTTTGAAGATTTTTTCAGAAAGGTCGACATTTATCAGACATTTGTGAAATTGCTGACATATACTGCTGACTGACATTCAGTGGAACAAAAGCTTTAAGTGGAAAAGTATTCTATGAAAGAAAAGTATTCTTTAATGTTTGACCACCTACATCAATTAAATAAAAATATCAGTCAAGGGTTGATTGCATAGTATGAATCATTTTTCATGAGTAATGGAGACATTTAAACCACTCTGGTCTGTTAGTTTTATCGAACAGTTTTCTACGTATTCAACGAATTTCACCCAACCAATTCCACTTCACAAGAATGTATCAAAATATCATTTATATGTTCTTTTTTGATTGAGCAGTTATAATAAATGGCAAAAAGGTTTGTGTTCGAATACAAATTATTTAGTTTGGAACTCAATAATATGTTTGTTTAAACACTAACAAAGCTTTGCAATGTCACTTTCCATCCCGTTTTGCGCGGTGTCATGTGCGGACAGCATCGTCAGTAGTTGCGCAAAATGAAAAGCGACAGTTTTAATTACCCCGTTTTTGAACCAAGCTTCATTTGCACCGTCTGCGACAACATATTGGGGTAATTTCATGCATTCCGACCACTCCCGCCGTTTGAATCGAGAAAAAAATTACGCACGGAAGAAAATAAAACAACCATCTCATTCGCCGGCGAACTACTTGCGGCAAGCTGCTGTTCCACTCCTTTTGCGGTTCGTCGATCGTCACTCGAGCCATGGAAGTTTAAAGTTGCAGAAGCGTTCCCCTGAATCTCGTAACCACCGGATGAGCCACGGTTGGTTTGGGGATTTATTTACGATCACACATACCCCAGCAGTGCATTGGAAACAAGGGCCTCGCTCATGTCGGTGCCGGTTGGGAATATGGAAAAGAAAGTGAAAGTGCCATTTCGGGTGGAAGGAGGCAGCCTTTATCCACTTTTGCATGCGGTTTTTGTATTTCCACAGCTCCCGGAGGCGGTTGTTTGTCGACTCTCCACTTTCGGCGGATATATGTTGCTCGAATTTGAACGGTACGTGAAACAGGGCCCAAGTTCGTTCGATGCATTGTCTGCCATCTGCCATTTTGAAGCTGCTCATGTACAAACCTGAATATCCGGGAAGGGTGGGATCAGCCTGCAGACGACAGCCGTCAGACAGAGCGTTTGCGGATAGCTTCAGCGATATCTTGTGGGTGTTGCTCGACGACATATGCTGAATTGCGGTTGGTCGGATGCTTGATTAAATGGGAAATGTCACCACTTTCAAGTATACGAAACAAAACCTATTTGAAATGAATTGCCAAAATTTGCTAGGATTGCCCTTAAACCCTCAGTGTATTGATATTTCTGCACAATTTCTAAAAATGTTATGCGTTATATAAAACTCAATTCTCGCCCGGTTTGATATTCTACTTATACGCCTTATTTAACATTCCCGAGACAGCAATGAGTATGTTCGTTCACTGCTCTGGCAATGTTTCGTTTTCTGTTTGTACAAATTGTGGTACTATTTACTCCACCAGTATACCACCACCAGCAACGGTTTGCAATTGCTTCCGGCTTTCCACCTTGCAAAGGCGCGGAAAACAATTCACATCCTGGCCACCACATTTAGCGAAACAACCAGCACTCGGTGAAGGCTTTCTTAATGGAAAAACTTTTCCGATTTTAACATTGCTCCTCGAGGCTGCTCCACTCTAATGCACTTGTTTTACGCTAGTTACTTACTCCATTTCCGGTGCCGGCACTTGCAAGGCGTACGGTTGTTTCTTCAGTTGTGTTGTGTTTACTCATTGTTCCCATTTTTTAGTTCAACCGCGATTTTGTTTATTTCTCGTTTCTGAAGCATTTGAAGTTCCGCGATGGAAAGTTTTCCCTTGTGGATGGTGTGCTTTATTACATCGTAATGTAAATCAGGAGGTATTGCATCATAATGACACTTTTGAATACCGTTGGTGTGAAGCTAAAATTGTTTTTGAGTTATTTTTCATAGATTTATTTGATGATTCAACCCTGGTTAGTACGGTTAGATAAGAAGAAAAAGGGGAGTTCACAAACACCATACCAATTGGTAAAATTCCCATAGTATGGTAAAACAAAACTAGTCCCATTAATGCAATGTGTTGGCAATCAACAAATCAAATAGAATAGAAAGCTTTCAACCTTTAATGGCAATCCGCTAAGTTGTTAATATTGTTCTGCAGTTCTATAATTAAAATTCAGATTATTTTTTTAGATTTATAAATCTTTGGATGAGAGATTCATGAATACTAAAGAATCCTTTATGTTAGAAGAACAGCAAAGCAAAACTCAGGAAATGTAAATAAATACGGGAAGAACGACACCCTTTTTTGTCGCATGATTCACGCCAATCAAAGAATTATGAAGATTCATTACGGTGTCCAAAGATTCATCATTGTTTGAAGATTAGAATCTCAAAACATTCTCGAATCAAGCTGAAAGACTGTTAGGTGAAAGATCAATGTGAATGAATCTCACCTAAAGATTCATAACGCTTAACACTAGTCAATATTAGTGTTGGGTCGTGCGCTACTGTGCTAGCCAACACACACTGCACAGTAAAGTGTGTCACTACACACGACACAGAAAAAAATTGTGGTACCACAATGACGTTTTACCAAATAATTTAGTCAAAACGTTATACCAATAATGTGTATGAACCGTTCTTTGGTTCCTTGGTGTACCAATTCCATAACTACCATAGGATAGGAGTAAATCGTCCAGTCATTGGAATTTTGAACATCGTTATCACATAATCGAAATATTATTATTTGTATAAAAAAAAAATGACCCCCATACGAAACAAGGCTACAATTGAAGCGTGATAGGCACAAATATACTTGAAATAAAAACGAAAAGAATCTAAAATTCCAAAAGCAGGATTTTCGAACAGATCAGCTTTTAACAACTAATGATTTCTTATAAGATTCAGTGTTCTTATTTAAAACACTGGCTCTAATTGCTTAAGGATTACATATTAAGGTTAAACTACAGCCCTTAACGAGCATGCATAATATCAAGCAAAATTAGGCACCTTATTCGTGTAGTTCCTTAGAAAATGTATACTTATTTTGTATTGTTACTTTTGCACCCTTTTGTGATTATTTTTATGCGCATAGTTACCACACTCTGCACACACTTTTTGAACCGAACATTTTGACCAATCGAAAAGGTGTTGCTGACTAAATAGAGATATTGTATGACTGTATGACACTTTACTGTGCTAGCATAAATGCACAGCACAGTAAATTGTGTGTGGTACCACACAGCGGCACATCGAAAAGAGTTACTTTACCCAACACTAGTCAATATACATGTTTATCAGCTTACCTTACCATCAACGTATGATGAAAGCTTCCATTGATATTAACACACATGTGTTTCGAGGTTTTTTTTAGTTTAGTTTCGAAGTTTTTTTTATAACGTCACAGAGCATGTGGGGATGGACAACTTTTTAATACCTTCACGATCATAAACATGGTATTCTCAAAACAGATCATAGTTTGGTAGCTCGTAGTGTCATGCTTTCCCTGGATTTTATAGACTGCTTTTCATTCAACGTGTCTCACCGTGTGTTCATTCGATGACAATCACATATGTTTCCATTCCCTCCTGATTTCTTGTATTTGAAATTATTCACGATAGAAATGAAGTTCAGTACATCAGGGTTTTCTTGTACATTATAACACATATATCAATCAAAATACAGTTAATTTCAAAAGTATAGGGACAGTACCAATTCTTTCGTTCTTGACTAAGTTTTGTACTAATCCAAAACTTATAAAAATCGTCATGCGGAATCCACAACAATTTTCGTACTTTATGAGAAACCATCAGTTAAACTGGAAACTGTTGTTCCAGCAAATAATCTCTGGGAAACCATATAAGTTCAAGCGTTATTTAAAGATTACCACTTGATTGCCTGGACTTGAAAAATATACTTATATATAAAATATACTTATGTTGTTTTCAACAAAATTATAGTACAATAACATCAGAAACTTAACAAAGTTAAATAAATTATGCAAAACAGTAGAAACCTGTACAGAAAGCGCCATAAATGTTAACGCGTAATAGAACAAAACTATATCGGTTTCTCAAGGTACTAACAGTTACAAAATAATGTATTTTGTAGACTGGATGAAAGTGGTTATAATGACCGAGATGCACCTACTGCATTACCAAACTACACCAACTTTGCTCAGGAATTATTATACCGAGATTTTTAATGATACTACATATAATGCGCATAGTACACTAAAATGCGCTAGGACACGACATACTTCATGAGCATAAGCATAATATAGGGAAAAATAAGATAGCTATTATTGACGGAAAAGAACAATACAAAATGAAGAGATCATAAAATATGGCGTGCTAAGAAACACAAGAACGGATAAACGTTGCGGAATGTGATGGTTCAATGGGTTCGTGATCATTATTGCCGTCCTAGGGGGTGCCCGAACGGTTACGCAGGATAAAAAATCGGCTAGTCCTAACCGACACTTGGACTTTGGACACTTGGACGGTAACAACGCGATTAAACAAGAAAGCCGATTTACACGACGATATTCACACTATACCTTCATTTTTTTAGGTTTACTGTATTTGGCTTCATCATTTGAATTGAGCGAGACATTCAAACTCACTAATTATCACTCACTAGCGGCGCCAAATATCCTGATGACGTTTTTAGTAGATCATACTACACGGATCAACCAACTGGTTGGTTGCTCGTTAATGTTTCACACCATTCTCCTTTTCAGTGGCATCCACTTAATATCACAGGCAAAATGTTTCCACTAGTTTTCGTCGCCATGGGAGATTTGATGTGCCAATTCTAAAAGTTGGTTTTACAGTTCAACATTTCAATGGGGTAATTAAGGTGCTGAGAAGATGTGACGTCATTGAAAACCATCTGTAGCTGTGCATCTAGCATGAAAGTTGGTCCTACATTTGATGTGACGAGTGGTGCCAACTCTATACTGGAGCATGGAATATTTCCATCAACGGTATGATAATTGCTTCGGGTCACTTGACGAAAATGAGTGCGTTTTAATGGCAGTTGATAGTTACAAACAGTCGAAAGGATGTTTCTGGACTTGTTTATCTCGTTTACTGTGACTATGACATGGGAAAGCTTCATCTGTTTGGAGCAGATTGCAGCTGTCAATATGATAAACCAACATTGACATTATTTTTTCTAACCATTATATGTTGGTCTTGGTCTCTGAAGTTCTCTGCAATAATGTTAAGTGGTGCATAATATGTAGTGTGCATTATTTCAAACAAGTTTTTGCATTGGTCGAACGAACTATATGTAAGTTATGGGATAGACCTTGCTCTTTCGAGTTTCAAGAATCAACTAACTATATTTCCTGCTTAACGACTATGCTTAACGACTAAATACAATCTATTCGTATCCTTACGCTACTCACACTTATATCCTATACTATCGTCTTCTTCTTCTTGGCGTAACGACCTCTTGGTCATGCCTGCCCATTAAGGACTTACGAGACTTGTTTCCCTGTTGTACGTGGATAGTCACTACTCTCGTACAGGGGAGGGTCCGGTCTCGGTAGGGACTCGAACCCACGCCGTCGAGGTGCTGAGCCTCGGCGCTCATGGGCCGATTTTCTAACCGGTGCTACCGCTCGGCTGTCGCGGACCCCCCCTTATACTATCTTACGACAACTAATTTGTACATAGCACCCTGTGCCGTAACGTGTATACTATGATTGTATACATGGCCTTGTAGCGCAATCGAACAATTTTCATTAAAATCGAATGTTTCTGGCCATTCGGTTTTAATAGTTTTTTTTATAGTTAAACGCAAAGAGAAATGAGAGGCATGTCCTGGGGTTTAAAGGTTAAGTAGTGGCATTTTGTGATAGAAAGTTCTGTCATATTATCGCATTATTTTCCAGACAATTATAACTCATCTTTAACAATATGTAAAAAAAACATAAAATCCTTAGAACAACACTTCGTTAATTCATGCCGGATTTTATACTTAAATATTGAACCACTTATCAAACCAACCAGCATTTCATAATCATTGTTAGTTTCTTTTCCTTTACTATGCCTTCACACTTTTACCGCAGGAAATGTCGTTTTCATTTCCTCCTCGTATAGGATTTACTGGGCAGCAGTTACATTGCAGTGGTTTTTCCTTTTCTCGTTCAAATGCCAATATTTTTTCCATTGAGCAGCTCATTTGCCACGGACAATCGACCACGAAAAATGCGGCGCCGGCAGACATCCAGCCGTTGTGTGTGCGAGTGTGTTTTTGTGTGCACTTCCGATCGGCCCAAAGGCGCTTCACTTACACCCGACCTTCTGCACCGGATATCGGTGTCATTAAATCTGCCCGCGGAACCGTACCGACAGCACTGTGTCCGGTCCACCCCACCGGGCTGTAAAAAGTAGGTTACCCGACCATTAAACGGACCAGCCCGAGGCCCCCAGGAAGGGTGAAACAGGTACGTGGAAAAAAGCAGACATTTTATGAGTAATGTGCAACATCGGCAATCGACCGGAACGGGAAATGTCGCTTCGTGGGCTCGGAAACAAAAAGAAAACGAAACGGGTGAACTCGGTGCCACCATCGCCACATGCCTGACCACGGACAATCGGGGCTTTTGCCATCCTTGCGGATCAATTAAAATGCCGTTCGAAAGGAAATGGGAACAAAATCGGTTTGGTGCTCCCGGCCGTTCCGCTGGGTTTTTCACGGTGCCGGTTGGCGAAAAGGCGCTTGTTTGCCGACCGTTAGCCCGTAAATCAATATAATTCGCTCATAAAAATGGGAATGCCCTTTTTCGAAGCGAGTAGGCCGACAGCGCTTCCTGTGCATTGCCACGTTGTCCCTACTTCCGGGACCTTGCCGCAGAACCGTGCAGAGGATTGATTTTAACTTCGCACAACGCAAACACGCGACCCGCAACGTGGTCGATCGAGGATCGTGTCGTGTTCGATTGGATTTAAATTTACGGTGGAGCCCTGGATTGCTCGCGGTGCAATGTAATAAAAGGTTCCGGTATTAATTATACACCATGCGGGACGTAAGAAATGTTTGATGCAGTAAAAGAACTTTAAATACCACCCATAAAAATCGGTTCGGCTCTATTTTATGATGAAGCAGGACTGCGTGTGCAAGTTCAGCACGCCAAGCTTTAGTATTAACTAAAGTAAATCGATTTTGTTTATAGTCTCTACTAAAGAAAATATACGGTCATATAATGTTTGGCATAGCACCAACTTACAATACTGCAGATAATGGTTCGATTTATTTATTTTCTATCAAATGAAATGATAATCTGCTTTGAAATAAAATCGGTTGATGGAACATTGACTTTGAAGATTTTTAATTCGTTGAAATAAAATCAAATAATTGAGCAAAAAGCTATCGAGTATAACTCACCGTTTGAAGTATTTGATCTGCAATATGTTGTTTGTTTTTAGGTTGGACCAAAGGAGTTGCCCCGAGCGATGCTATTTTCGATGCTTCCAGCAACACCAAACATGCCGCACTTGCGACGCGGGGAGAGCAAAGGCAGGACGAAAAATTAATAATCCCATCGCCACCCCGTGGCTGCAATGCAAATTGCAAACTTTTCGGTGATAAAATCTCAATAAAATATTCACGTTCGATATGGAAATTTGGTGCTTTCCTTCGCTCCGACCGCGTTGACCTCTGACCGCGGAGCGTCGTCCATGATGCATGTTGCTGATTATGAATTCTGCTAGCATCGGGAGCAAAGCGCACCACAATATTGGGGGCCCAGAAAACAATGCAGAATTCCTTTGCTTTTGGCAAAAAATGCTAAGCGCGGTGACGGTGGGAAATGGGATGATCCTCCGGTCGGTCGATCCGATGATTGCAAGAAGTGAATCGCAGCGGCAGCTGGCAAGAAATACTGTTTATCTGCATCGAGTGCCCGTTCGGAGTTTGATTTAGTTAAGCGTCCCGACGCTCGATAAGTATCCGAAGCTGGTGTGGCATTTATTATTTTTTCGTCCTTTGCTGTGGGGTTGGGATGCGATTTTTCATCGGTTTACTGCAGTGGCCTTTGCACACTCGACACTGCGGACAAATCGAACCCGAGCGTCGCCCGAGCGGCTGCCAATATTGGAAAATGCATTTGACAAACGACGCCTTCGGGTTTTGGGCGCATTTGCAAAATTAAAGAAAAAGTGACGAGGGCAAGCAAGCGGTGCAATGGTCGTAAATGTCAGCGTGGTGTCACTTTTGGCGCCCATTTCGAACGACGCCATCGTGATGACGCCCCACAGCCGTTTGTTTATGCAAATGGAGTACGCTTGCACCCTTGCTTCCCGATCGCAGTAGACCGCGCTGAGTGCTGTGCTCTGTTTGTTTTCGATCCCGATGTTTGTCAGTTGGCCCGACGCCATCTTAGTTAGCTGTGAAATTTAGTGCCGCACGAACCGGCTCGAAGCTCTGTGCTTTGAAGAGATAGCGAGATGAAGTTTGAAAGCAACGAAGGGACTGCGGGAAAGCAGCGCGGCCCCAGAGTGTCGTGCGTCCCCGGTCTGGACCGTCAATTCTTTCCGTACGCTTTTACGAACCCTGCTGCCGGCGTTAGACGGGCCGCCCTGAACCCGGGCGATATTGCGAATCTTCACGAGCGCATCACGCACCTGCGTCCGCTGTGGTTCGAGGGCTTCCAGCTGAACGTGTCGAAGGGGTTCGGCGTGCATCGCACCGTCGGGGCCAGTTGGACCCTGAGCCACGTGACACCGACCGGTTTCCGGTTCGGTGGCCGCTTCCAGCACCGATGCGACGACAGCGTTCTGGTACGAACCGTGTCTCAATATCGGACGGCTTCTTCTTTGCGCAACTTTTCCTTTTCCGTTCGACTTTGTTCCAGAAAACGCCACTTGTAGCATTCGACGTCAACCCGAGCAGCCTGTCCTCCAACCTGCAGTTCCTGTACCGGCCGGTCCGTTCACTCTGCCTCGAGCTAGGCCTCCAGCTGCGTCCCAACGAGGCGCCGCACGTCGAGGAGCTTTCGCTGCAACATACGGGCACGAGCCGGACCTCGACGGTGCGCTGTTGCATGCCGGGCTCGTTGGACTCGTACCGGCTCAGCGTGGATCACCTGGTCAGCCTGACCAATCGGCTCTGCGTCGGGGTGGAAGTGCTGTGCGAGGGACATGGGGAAGCGCAACGGACGAGTGTTGCATTTGCTGGAAGGTAGGTGTACATAACGGCCACCGTGGAGGGATGCTTAAGCACCCGGGATTAAGTGTGCATCTGCTAATTGCTAACCTGTAGCCATAATTATATGCATCGCGATGCACTGATTCAACGCAACCCATCCCACAGTCCAGTGTTGCGGAAAACCTGTTGCATAATTCGAACAATCATAATTAAATATTTCGTTCATCACATGGCTTTGAATGAGAAACACTTATTTACACATTTCTAACTGAAGCATTTAACAAAGTTTCCATGAACATTTCAAACGATTTTATTACATGATCCTCTAAGGTCGGCAAAGGTTAATCTTCTAAACTCCACTTGGACGAATATCGAACTACTGAAAAACTCTTCATGATCTCATGTTTGCTTTTCATTATAATGTTAAAATGCTATACATTCTGCAATAACTCTTGAAAATTATACTACATTTTTGTTTTTTCGTGATTCTGTTAACAGATATAATCGGGAAACGTGGACACTGGCTGCCACGGTGTCTCCGTTCGAAGCGTTCGATTTAAGCTACTGGCAAAAAGCCTCCTCCAGGCTGCAGCTCGGCTCCTCGCTGATCGTAAACCTGCCCCAACGTCGTGCCCTCGGCAGCATCTGCTATCGGTACGAGAATCCGGGAACGGTATTACGCGGTTCGTTCGACTCCGACTGGACCGTCGGTTTCACTTACGGCAGGTAGGTGGCAAAGGGCTGAGGGATGCCAGGCCGAATTTGGGACCAATTAAAACGGAAATTGAATCCGCCCACCGTTTCCCGTTTATCTCTCTTTTTCATTTCACATGCATCGAAATGAAAACCGAAAAAATCCGGCTGCAAAATACAATCAATCCATGCGCTGCGCGTATCTCCCGACCGCATGCTGATGTTAATGATCACCGGCAATGATGATGCTGATGATGACGATGCCCGGAATGGCGGGTGCAGGAAGCTTATGCCGGACGCTTTCAGCCTCTGCCTGAGTTTGTTGTTTTGCATCCCGAAAAACACGTTTCAGTGTGGATTTCGGATTGATTTGGATTCTAATTTGCTCTGATCATCGCACTTCTGCTGCCGTTTTTCCCCATCCGCCACGAAAGCCCTCCTTCCGCACTGTATGACCACTGGCCCGATGTCATCGAATTAGCGCCTAGCCAAACCTGGCACGTGGTTACGGAGTTGAGGGAAAAAGTACTAGTGATCCAAAGAAAAAAACCGAACGAAGCGCATATCAACGTCAACATCAGCCTGACGGGAAGATTAAATGACAGCGGAATGCGCTCCAGCGGTGTGACCACAGGCCGGCGACCCCACACACTGGCCTAAATTAGTCCGATGGCTCGCAGCGGACATCATCGGCTCGGGTGCAATCGAGTCGTGGTTTTGAGTGGAAATACACCGGCGGTGATAAAAAAAAATGGGGAAGTAGGTTAAGCATGGTGAGAGACAAAGCCGGGAAAATTGGAGGCGAGCATTTCAACTGCCATTAACACCGCCATGTTTTTGCCGCAAGTCCCTTCTGCTCCGGGGCTATCTGATCGAGTGCCTTACTGTGGATTGGCCAGGTTATTTCGCCTTCCGCTTATTTGTGTTATTTTTCCTACCGATGCTGAACCGATAAAGGATCGAATGTGGTCATTCCTATTGATTTCGTTTTAAATTCATACCATTTTGTTCATTTTTACGAACAGTGTAACTCGTATCAGTAGCAGCAATAATCGACGTTATTGTTTTAATTATGCTAAGGTTTCTGCTACTCCGACATTAATTGGATGGAAATGGAATGTTCTTTAAGCTCAAGCATACGTGGAAGTTCAATCAGTCGCTCTCTATTCTGCGAATATTTTCTTTAGCACTGTCGTCGATAAAAGATTTGGAAAGCTTTACCAGCCTGTGAAAACGATTCAGATGCGATAATTGATTTCACTTCCAGGGTTTATTAGTCCTACTGGCAAAAATTGAACAAAAACGTGAATGAGGGTAAATTTGAAGTGGAGCTTTTTTTTGTAGTTTCTCCGCAATCCAATAAATTTATAATAAGAATACTTTTCATCGGCTTTTGCAATGCGTAGAAAAGTTTGTGTTCATTAGTTATCAATTGATTAAATGCCACGCCGAATTTCAGCTTATCCTGCTGGTGTTTCGTGACTAATTTCACCTTTTTATATGATTAAATGTATTGAAAATTGTGATGAAAGTGGCGTTTCTAAATAATTCCATAATTTTAATTAGCTCCTTCAAACGCTACCGGGTTCATCGAGTACTTTCCAATCACCAGATGCCAGGAATCTTGGAATTCATGCCGATGGCATGCAACTTTCGACTCGAACCACTCATGTCAGGGGTTAAACGCGAAACGAGAAGCGGAAACAAGCTCCTTTCAAGCAGCATGATTAGCGGGGTAAAAGTTCAAGTTGACTTTATTCAAATACACATTTCCCATTTGCAAACGGGCCTTTCGGTGCGGGCACAGTAAGCCCACAAGCTGGGAGAAGGTGCGAGCGGAGAGAATGAGTAGAAAAAAATATTCCTTCTGCCAGGAATGGCTAATTTGACCAAATGCTAGATGGCGGGTCGGTTACAGTGGTTTGCTGGTGGGTCGGATGCTGGGAAAAGTTTTGCCAAACGTGGCTTTCAAAATTATGCCAGGGAGGAAACATTGACAGAAGACATGTGCAGTTGACCACGTTTTACCCGGCGAGCGGGGGCTGGTCAGGGGTTTGACTTTATTTAGCATGTCAGCATCTGACCGTTCTAGAACCGGCCCCCCAGGAGAAGCACCCATTTTGTGGGCTGCTCGTGAAGGCATTACAAACCTGCCAATATTTCCTTGAGGGAGGGATAGTAATGTATGGAAAAGTTTTTCGTTGATTGCTTTTCCGGATTCCGCAGGTATTGCTTTGTGCTAGTTAGGCTTTCGGGATAAAATGTTCTTCTGTGTTGGCTTAATAATTTTAAATCCGTTTCTGTGTGACTTTACATGGACAAGATAACTTCTAAAATTTTCTACTTTAAACAAGTTTTACTATTTTATACTGATGACTAGCTGATTAACCCGATTTCATCCGGGTAGAAATAAATTCCACACGAAAGAGTGTTTGCATTCAGTATCAGTTTTCAGTTTAACAATCTTAAATTTTGCTATGTGTTGAAAATTTTAGTATTACCTTTAGTCGACGAAACCATGTAAATATACATTTTGCATACATTACCTAACTATGCTTCCAGCTTAGTGCAAGCATTTAAAATTAATCTATTAAAGCAAGCATGAGAAAAACTGTGCCTAAACCACTGTTGGACCAGGACAACAGACAATCGACGATTATTTAAGGGCACTTCTACCATCAACCCGCGATATTAACGGTGTCAAATAGTGTCTTTGTTTTAAACCCGTCGCATCTGTCGTAAGGTGGATGTCATCATAAATTTTTAGATATTTTATATCGTTCAAGTGATAGAAAGTTGTAGGCAGGAAGGAAGCATAAGAATGTTGGACATTTCAAACTTGAAAAATTGGCTTTCTTATAATTATGTTTGATTGAATTGATTAGACAGATTTTGTGTAATTGAGAATATTTGCTACGTAGGACAGATGAGATTGAGCACACAAACTGTGACCATTCGATTTAGTGACCCCAAATTGTACGAAAATGATACCCATATTGCATTGTAACCATTGTTGAGCCAGGGAGTACGATGGTAGTCCCCCTTACCCCTTCCGCCAAATGGATAAAATATTATCACAATATGGCTACATGTTGAAATAGTATGTGTACCAAATGTTGTAAAAATCCATTCCATAATTGTTGAATTATTATTATTTTTCATCTTTTTAAGGCATAGGTATTGTGAAGGGGGAAAGGGAAGGAGGGTATTAGAAAAAAAATTAGCTACACTCCATCCAAGTTTGACACAGATACACTAAGTAGATTTTGCGCTACATACGTGTGATAAGAATTAACGTTTTTAGTTTTGAGCATTGCTATTTTTTACTGAAGAGGAGAAGGGTAAAGGGAGACTGGGCTAAGATTGAACATTATGAGTGACGCCATTCGATTCAGAAACCATAAATACTGCGAAATTGATACCCATATTGCATTTTAACCCTTTTTTTAGGGTAGGGGGAAGTATGGGAGCCCCCTTTTCCCCTTCCCCTGGAAAGATGAAATTTTAATCCATGCTATGTCTCTACGTAAGCAGCATGTTTATCATTTTTTATGAAAATCCAATCACTAATGGTGGAGCTATAATTGTTTTTCATTAATTTTAGAGGGTAGGTGTTCGGGAGGGGTAAGGTGGTATGGGAATATCAACAAACGAAGTTCAGATCATTCAACCATGGAAAATTAGCTACCTTCCTGCCAAGTTTGGTGTAAATCGGCCCGGTAGATTTTGCGTGATGCGATCACATACATACATATATATATATATACAGACAACGGTGACTTTTATATATTAGATTTGGAGCATCGATCCGGTATTTAAGAACGACTTGCTCAAATTGATAAACAAAGTTAATTTAATCTTAAATAATGCTATCACTCGAGCCATATATTTATATTGTTACTTGCATAAAACTCTCGAACGTTGCCGGTCACTATCAGCATGGGTAACGGTAAATATCAGCATAATCATATTACGACCACAATTAAAGCAACCTGCCCGGGGTGTAATTATGTTCGTTTCCCACTGTTTTATGCATCATTTGGCTTCACCTTCCGGCCAAGATTTATGATTCGACTGTTTACACCCCAGCCATTTATCCCGCGATGCCATGGATAGCCGCCCACGCAGTACGGTTGGGTTTGCTGTTTGCCGGGAAGATGATACCCGGAGCTTTGTTTAATGATTTGACGTTCACAAAAAACGACTTTTCTAACCCTCTTCCCGAAAACGGCAATGAAACATGGGCAATTCGAAGAGCCCTTCTTCGCCAACGTCTATCTCGGTCCCTAATGTATTGTAATTTCTCCTTTTACTTTCTTTTTGTTTTGGAACAATGTTTTACTACTACATTTTTTACGAATAAAGGTTTTCTTTTAAAATGGGTTTCGTGTGCCTTTTTCAAACATTTCTCATTGCCGAGGGTGGTGAAATGGTTGACCGAGGGAGTGGGAAGGGAAGTTTAGGCAAAACCCAACCATCCCCAAGTTTCCGCAACCTTTAAGCGGCTGCGAGCGAAAATTTCTGTAATTACTCTCATTGGTGCGATTAAAAAATTAAACATTTATTATCTTCATTAATCCTTGAAGAGTTTTTCCTTGGGCCGTCGGAGACACCCAGGCCGAGGGACGGCGCGGGAAAGGTTGGAAAATGTCGTGCAAATCTGCACGAGTGCGTCTTGTTTATCCAAGCGGAATCCCGTGGCCCCTCCCTTACTCCTTGGCATGTGCATTTTGTCTTGTGCTTCAAATTTGTTTCCCGTTTTCTTAGAAAAGATGTTTTTCACATTTGCGGGCCCGCCTGCCACCCCGCCCGAACGAGAACTTTTCACCAACCCATTCATGCTTCATTTGCCCCACCATTAGCTAGCTTCCCTTCTACCACATCGGGGTTCTTGAGGCGTTTTTTTTATTGCCGCGCTATGTTCGGAGAAGGCAAAGTTTGCCGGCGGAAAAAGCACCTGCCTGCGCCCACTCGCCCACCCGTACACTCGATGCTCAATTTTTCTTTCTGTGAAAATTTAATGAAGCGATAAATTTTCCCCTTTTCGCCCAAAAGGCGAGCTTTCCTTCCTCCGGGTTGCCGCCGATGCGATAGCTCTGGATCAGGGTTCCGTTAAGAAGCGTTTCCTTTTGTAAGCGCGAATGGTACGGGTTGCTCCACCGGACGGGTGATAAATTCAGTGCTGGCCGTGGGGAACGTTATACGACTGCTTCGGGACGCGGGCCGACGAAAGGGGGTTGGTAAGGCGGTGTTTTGCTGTTTGGCGTCGAGTTTCGTCGGTAATTAAATTTGATAGAATGCCGATAAAAGGCGAACAAAACACCACGGACAAAGGCACAGCGAACCGGGACGGGTAGGGACGCAAGATTAACGGGTTAGCATCGCCAGAGGCGCAAAAGGAAGCGATTGTGGTGATTGTTGAATTGGCTAGCTAATGAGAACGAAGATAAACAATTTGCGGAACCCGAGGCGCGATGGAGACGCATGGTAAGTCGAAGTTGTGCGTTCGTTCGCCAAGAAGGCAAAGATAGAGGAATGTAAAACCGTAGTAAATCACTCACATGTGATCGATTGAATTTGCGGGGGTGATAAGCATTCATTGTACCCAGTTCAGCTTCAAATCAATTCGCAAGTTCATCTGTCAGGTGTTGTCTTCAATTGGCTTGAACAAAAACAGCATTAAGTAAATCCTCCAATCAGAAGCTGAAAAATTAACAAAAGTTTCTGAACCATAAATCCTTGAATGTTATAAAACAACAATTTTGAATCCTTCTTGCGCGTACAACACAGTCAGAATTGATGTGTTTAGAGCTGCTTTCAATCCTTAGCTAATATTTTTAACCTATTATAATTAGCGTTAGGTCAAGTAACTCTTTCTGATGTGCGGTACTGTGTTACCATGCTAAATTTATTGTGCTGTGCTTTTGTTGTTGTACAGTAAATTGTCATAAACATTACTATTTGTTCGGTGACACCTTTCGATATTTATTTCACGTTTACTTGCGTTGTGTAATTTCAACTTAAAAGATTGGATTAAAAATTGTGTGCACAATGTTTAAGTGAATTTCTTACACATTTTTTTATGGTCCCAACAAAACATACTCATAACTCACAGTTAGTGTATTAAAATTCACTCGAAATTATGTTAGATGAATTATGTTTTCGCAATTTTACTAGTTTTTAACAATGTTTACCGTTTTGTTTTTTTCATGTATTTATTAATTTTATTTGGAACAATTGTTTGCCGCTTGGGCTTTACAAAACATGACTTAACACTAGCTTAGTTGGATTGCGGGATTTGGGAGGGGATGCGGGTACGGAATAGGGAGATGGTGATGTTGTAGTCAAACAGGGTACTCACGGCATTGAAGGCCGACAGCGAGCGAAGTAACGGATCGTTCTGGCCATAAATAGTACGACGAGTGGGAAGAAGGTAAGGAGGTCTATCGCGAAGATGACGCGAAGGGATATAGAAGGGTAAGGACGATAGGAGGAGAGGGGCATCAAGGTTATGGAGGAGAAGGTTTGCAATAAACAAGGATTGGGAGGTCGCGTGTCGTTGCCGAATGGTTTGAAGCCCAAGCAAATGACAACGCGCAGGGTAGGGGGGAATAGGAGTTTTTACATCATCGGTTTTTTTGGAAAATTCTCGTTTGTATTGCACAAATAATACCGGTATGCTAGGTGTATGTATAATCGGCATTTGAAACAAGACTTGAAAATTATTTTTGTCCAACTTTCACCAGTGAATACACTTTAATGTATTGACGGTATGGCACTTTCTTGTGTCACCACAATTTGTTTTCATAGTGCGTGTGTGGTGCCACATTGTACTGTGCTGTGTGTGTTGGGTAGCACAATAGCAACACTAATTATGACATAGCATAATTGACCAACATTAACAATAAAAGTATCACTGGAATTTATTTTATAAAAACTTTAATATTGTAATATATTCTAAACATTAGTTTTATTGTCAGTTTGTAAATATGTTCTCTTCGAATAGATAATTATCAACAGCTGGAACATTCTATAGTATATTTAAAACGAAAAACAGTTTTGCAAGGATGTTCCTGCACACTTTTCATCAACTTTGAATTTCGAATAAAGCAATGCAATCTATATTTCACATCAGAATTCATGACAATATTTGTGACACTGTGTTAAGTTCCTCCTGCATTCATCGTCTTCCGTTATATGCGGTATGGTTTGCAGTGGAAATGCATTTCCCTCGTCTGCACGTTTCCAGAATATCGCTAGTTCGTGTTGTATCGGAACAACACCGGCCACAGAGCTGGAAGTTCAAGCGAACCCAAGGAAGCACAGCCAAGAAACCGTTCGCCTGCTCGGAAGCACGTAGGCGATATAAATCCCAACCGAAGCACTTCCATGACTAATGGTAGCGAAACAGGCTACCGACCGCGCGGTGGTCGGTTGACTTCTGAAGATAAATTTTCAAATATTATTCAGTCGAGAAGCTCATACACTGAGCCTGGCGGATTTGCGAAGCTAAAACATTCCCTCGATAGGGCTGTCATTTGATTATGTTTCGTAATCGTTTGCGTTATGATTGAGGTTTTCTGAACCGCGCAGCGCTTTCACGGGATAAAATAATAATCGAAGCGCACACCGCGCTACCAGCGTTACCGACGGCATTTTCAAAGGACCTGGCCGCCCAAGGAGCTTCGATATGCTTCGATGCCACAATTATACCGCAGCACCAAGTGCCTTAGGATTTTTTTCCCTCGCTAGCTTTGCTTCTTCTGCTTCAAACGAAAGCGCCGCTCCAGTGTTGCTGAGGGCAGAAGCTTGAAAATTTCTATGCCGTGACGAGGGAAACGAGGACTAGCCAGGGGGCGGTGGTGGATTTTCTTCGTGTCTTAAGCACACAAAGGCTGACTCCGGACCCACGGTCCCAGTTCAAAGCGACGGCTTTTGAAGACGTGTACCGGTCCGATGGATTCCTCGAGTGTGCGCCAAGAAGCGTAAACATTTACGACAATCTCATAAAAATGCTTTCGTTTAAATTTCCGTACGAGCGGATGGCCCGTTATTGAAGGCATGTTCCGCCAACGATGACGATTAACGTGGGCCTGCTCATACCCGGAAGCGAATGGTTGAATGCAAAACCCCCAGTATTCCGTTGGCCAGCTTTTTCACTTTTAAATTAAATTTTCGTCTTCGAAAAACTTTACTAGTGTAACCTATTTTTTTAACGGGGCAACTCCGTCACATGTACGTTCAAATTTCATTCTATTTGATGTTTCGGAAAATAATGAAAAACGAAGCAAAAGAAAAAACAAACTAAATTTGCCTCACATTCGTTCAATTAATATCAATCTATATCTATAAAATTCTTGTGTCACGGTGTTAGTGTTCAAACTCCTCCTAAACGACTGAACCATTTAAACTCAAACTTTGCACACACGTTCCTTAGGTATGAGAATAGGTTTTTAAGTATGTCTCATATCTGTAAATTTTATACTTTTTTAATTAATTACAATTTTCTATCGTCATACATTGGTTTGTTTGTTTTGTTTACATTCAGCAATGACACATAAAGTGAACTACAACAAGTATAAACGGACACAGCAACATGCCTTTTGACATACTGTGGTGGTGAGTTTAATACAAAAGTGGTGAATTTAATTCAAACAAGTCGTTTCATATAAGTGACGATAGTAAAATCGTTGTTAATTTTTGGTAATAATAACTAATGTTGTTAATTGGTGGTAGTAGAATATGTGTTCAAATTATTGTTGCTTAGAGCAGTGAGAAAACCTTCTCATTTACCAGTGTTGTGAAAACGAATTTCAGTATAGCTACTACAGCGAGGCTATGAACTCGCGAGTAGGGACGAGCATGCTTATTCGTCACGTTTACATGCAATCCAACGTGGCGTTAGTTTTACTGTTACCAGGACAAAATGCGGCGCATAGTCATGATAGAACAAAACGTGTGTTCAAACATTAATGTCGCTGAATTTAGTCCGACAAGCTATGATTAGTATCGAGGATCGTTGCATGGTAATTAAAAATTTACCGCTAAGTTATTATTATGTTTTAAGTTCGCCGAATCGAAGTGCATCTATTTTGATGGACACTGAAATAAGTCGTGAACTGCAGCATAATATTGCAGTCATGTTGGATATCGTTTCTCACAACGTATTAATGTTGACTGATGAACAAGCATATGTTATTAGTGATTTTGATTGAAGATATGTTAAATAAGCGGTTCCCTCTCAGTGTCAACTCTTCAATATGAAGTATGAACGATATGGCAGAGGAAATCCGCAATACGCGAAAATTCGATATACGCTATTGCGTTTGGTCCCAAACATTCGCGTACTGCGGAGACCAACTGTACTGTGTTTCTCCTCGCAGGTGATTTCAGGCAAACTCTTCCCGTAGTGCCACAATCCACCTATGCTGATAAGATCACCTGAGCTTGCCTTACTCATCGGTGTTGTGAAGCAATTTTGAAAAACTTTAGCTAAGCATAAACAGGCACGTCCAAATGCTACAGGATACATCAGCTTCTACTTTCTCCAAACAGTTATTAGACATCGGCAATGCACCTTAGCAGTTTCTTAAAAAGCTCTAATAGAAACCCGATTTAGAAAACTAATATGTACGTCATACATGGCTTACCAGGCGTACAAAAAACATCGTTCATTCAATTGGTCTGCTTGATTAATAACAAAATAAGAATGATAATCATTAGCAGTCTCACTATAAGCTTATTACGACGTAAAAAGTGTAAATACAATGGATTAATGTACTTAAGAAATATAATGTGACCTTTAAACCAATTTTTAACAACATCAAACGGGTCAGCTAGTAGATTGATATTAATTCACGGTAAGCGTCCATTTAGCAATTGCAAGTGATTTCAATCAAAAAATCAATTTAATCTAGACAAAACCATGAATTTGTGCTTTGCTAATCATTTTCGTGATTTGTCGTAAATGCGTAAGTATTGGTTGCTACTTAGGATCCCTTCATCCGACAAAAGACAAGGAGAATAAAACTTTCCATTTGCGTCTTCTAATGTTTGAATTTAAAGCACGAACAAAATATAAACGGGAAAACCACGCAAGTAAAAATGCTAATGGCACATTTTGCTCGGGCCCCTTCCAAACCTCTGCAACCGGTGAACCAGGATACCGCAAAGTAAAGTCCTTCGAGCGGTAGAGAGAGAGTGTATGCGTGTGTGTGCGAGCGTTTTTAAGTGGCACTTTGGCGTTAAAAATGCTTCAACAACAAACAACGATCCGACCGGGACGCCGGGTGTCGTGGCGAGAAGCGCGTCCTGTTGAATTATGAATTACTTTCAAAACCGAGCAGCTGCGATTTATCATCCGGGAGGGGGGCTTGGATGAGAGCATCCTCAATCTTACAACGGAACGAAGGGGTTCCGAGGCTGCCAGCAGCAGCACTGCTCGAGCGGTCCGACTGAAGGACTAATTATGCTGCTTCCTCGCGAGCGCTATGTCCTTCATCTCTGGCGACACGTTAAATTCAATTACCAACCATCCGCCAACCACGTCCCGAACGTGCGTGTGACGTACGCCGGAAGCCGATGGAAGGGCTGCATCCACGGTCCGGAAGTGTTTTGCTGCCGCAAAGGGGTCTCCTTGGGCCACCTCTCGGCGACAAAGTTTACCCTGATTAAATGAGCGAAAGCGGGAAAACTCGGTTCATTTGTGTCACTTTCTGACGATGCCCGGCGAACGCGGTGGGGCGGCGGATTTTCGGGGATAAATTGAATATAATCTTGAGTCATCCGCGCTCGGCTGGGTAAGCTCCGGTTGGCACGCGGATTGAAGCACGTTGAATAATTCAACCTGCCCGGGGAAAACCTGTTACATGGCAACGCGGTGATATCGGTTCATCACGGTGGCAGCTTTCACTTCGGGTAAGTAAAAACAAGTGAGTGGATGGCGGGGTATCAGAATCTAAAAACGGAAAAGAAGCAAATGAAGGAAATGGTGCGTGCCGACAACAAACATCCGAACATTCCGCTCGCCAACGGCTTCCCACGGACCTGCCGGCTAGCCGCTTGACGATGGAAATCATTTTTCATTGCCTCGATTGATTTTCGTTTGAAACATCGCTAGGTGAATGAGGAATAAAATTTTAATTAAAACGCTCAAGATTTATTGGCCGAAACAAGTGACTTCGGGAGCTTATCGGAGGGGAAGTCAACATCACGCGAAAGTATAACCAAGGAATATTAGAATCGGTTGGCACGTTGCAAACTTGGGTTATTCGCGGAAAGCACGCGCTCCTGCCAGGTTCCGGGCGGGTTTGCTGGACAGTTGAAGGTTAAAAATAGGAAAAAAAAATCCATCACTGCATGGCTGGGGGGGTTTAATTGAAAATTAATATCTCGCTAAAACCGTGTGATTTACCGGGATTTCGAAAGTGGCAGAGTTCGCGTCGTAGCGTGTGATCGATGAGTTCTTCGCCACTGGAAACGTTGCTTATTGGACAATTAAGATTTCTCTCCCCTCCGAAAAAACGAACCTTTCCCGGTTGCGTAGACAAAACGGCACTGCAGCCAAATATTTATGGACCAACATTTAATGAACGTCAATAGAGAGTCATAATATTGCTCTACAAGTGCGTCAGCTCGGTTTGTGCAATATGTCAGTATTCATATTAAAGGCAACATCGTGCACGAAAGCGGGCCAGATTGCTAGCAGATTCCCTATTCCACAAGAACACTCGGCAGCAACCGTAAGTAATACGATTAGTGTCGGTAGGTTTTTGTTTTATCCACGGAGGTGGGGGTTTCCGGTGGTTTGCTCGTTGCATGTAACAAATTGCTTCCGACCCAAAAGGGGAACTCTATCACGGGAAATCAGCCTGATGGGTTTGTGGGCTAGAAAAGATGACGTTACAGTTCCGAGCAAAAGGGCCACTGCATCACACATATTAAAATAACAGTTGGATTGGAATGACAGCGTGTCGAATGTTATTACCGAGGGAAGTAAACTAGGTATCTCCTGTTCTATACAGGGAAAACAAATTGTCTGTTTTGAGGTAAAAAACAACTTTTTAATAAGAGTGATTCGTTTCGAGAAACAATATTAAAATGATTCAAATGTAAAATTGTAAAAGGTGACAAAGTGAGCCAAAGAATGTCTCTTTTGTTTCACCTAAAGAAGATTCTCATGAGGACATGGCAAATTACAGGTAAATACTTACGATATTCGGCGTCGAAGGGAATCGCCCGACTGGTTGCTTTCCAGCTGGCCACCCAAAGCCAAGGCCGGGACACATCCAACTTTAGCTCGCAACTGTTACGACATAATTTATGTTAAGTAGATTAAAATCTTTTCACTTCACTTCTCACTTGTCGTTCGTATTTTTTCTTTTTCCGGCACGCTGTATTGTTTCAACGTCCCATCGCTTCCACTGGTCCGAGTCGGGTTTTTGTTTTTGGAATTTTATGTAGGGATTTTTGCGTTTCGCTCCGGTTCGCCAAAGTCCCGGTCACCGGATGGGGAAAGGGGACGGTGCGGGGATTTAATGTACACGGACATTCGCGGAAACAAAACTGTCGCATCTTACGGCGAAGGGACGAATGGTTTTACCATAAATTATGCAAAAATACAATAGATAATACCGGTCGGAGACATACGGTGTTTCGGAGTTTAGTCCTACTCGAACGGTTCGCTTTTCTTTCTTTTACAGCCAACGGACAAAAGTATGTACACTTTGTCCATTTGAGGACGCGCTGGGATGAAATAAAGTTTTCTCGGCTGGGGGTTTTCCGTACTTGAATGGGTAAGGCGCCGGAAATGGAGGACAAACTGTACAGAAATAATACAGCTTCGTTCCGAATCGCAAAGTAGGCGAAAAGGGTTGGCATTAAAAATTATGGGAAGAAAGCAAATCGAATCGGCCAAGTTCAGAGCCCGTCCTTCAGGTGTTTGAATATGTAACAGCCGAAGTTCCCGCTCAAAAAAAAAACCAAAAGGTATACTGCAATGCGCCACGCTTCGCTATTGGCGAGGCGGTAAACACTCATCCGGAGGCAATTTACCTCCGATGACGAAGCGCGATGACGTTAAGACGTCCCGCTGTCGAACCCGAAGACGATCGGAACAGATCTTAACAGCGTTTCAACCTCAAGTGCGGAAAAAAGCGATCCCGTTTACAATTCAAATAGAGTTTACGTGGTGCTTTACTTTTCCAAGCGGGAAAGTGTGTGCTTTTCTCTCTCCCTTCGTTAAATAGAGTTGTCGATTGGTGTTGGCGATGCTGTATCAAACAAGAAGGGCGAAAAGAAATCAACGCAGCAAGGTACAACAAACGAAGGTGGGTAAATTTTCTACCAGCAAGAAAGAATTAGTGGGGAGGGTTGTTGGAAAAGTTTTGCACGCCAGGTCGATTTGCATTTGGAGCTATTTTTTTTTTTTGTTTGGGGGTTTTCTGCCTTCATGCTTCGATGAACACTTCTCGTCTGCATAATCCCATTGGACAGTGGCAAAGCAGAGGCAGAAAAAAAAATCCCGACTTACTCAATGAAAGGGGAGAGTGAGGGTGAATTTGTGGGTGTGGAAGCTTTTTTCCTTTCAGAAGACGACACGATGAAAGCAGCTCCAACCGACCTCTTACCTCGAATGTGGTGAAAAAAATCGTTTACAATTCGCTCGTTTTCGAGAGTCTTGCGCACCACTTTAATACGCACAACATTTTGCTTCGGTAAGAAGATACTTTCCTTGAGGGTTTGTCCATTTTCGGTTGCTTCGAATTTTTCGGTTGACGAAATATTTTTTATTTTAACACTTGTGGTGCTTCTTAATTTTTCACATGGGGCTAACAAGTAGAAAGGAAACTAAAACAAACCCTGCTCGATTCGGATATGTCGGTGTGCGTAAGAGAGCAAACTTCCTGCCAACCGTCGGTGCTCCATTTGGTTCGCCCTAAGAGGCTTAGGTGTACCGTTTGCAAGGAAGCGGATCCTGTGAAAGCATTAATTAACGTACCATTGCTGTCTTAAGCATGCAGTCAAGATGTAACGTAAACTCACTTCACGCTGACGTCTCCTTGCATTCACACACTCGCACACACGCCTTCGTATCCTTTTTGTCACACGCTCCCTGGGTGTAATCACTCTGTGGTGCAAACCGAACCGAATCCCGTCGTACGACATCCGTCAGATAATAACATTAATTAGAATCCCAGTCGCTGCTGAATGCCATTTGCACAATTTTGCGGGCGAAGGGGAGCGGGGGGCATGTGGGCGGAGGTTCCACTGGAAGCGTCACTGCGATCCACCCGGCGACGTTCCGCGATCCCATCCACATCCTGCTGTCCACGAGCAAACGAGCTCCGAGAAGCTGTCGACTTGCCAGAAATAGTTAGTCTTCTTCGCCAGTGAAAGCTTGGAGATGTCGCCCTTCCGTGTCCCCATTCTTTCACACACCGTGAATCTGCACCGACCGGAAATGCGTCTGACGGCAGGAAGCCTTCGCTCGCTGCGCGTTCGCGAAAGGAGTTAAGCGGATGCCGGAGACCACCCTAGCCGACGCCGGGAAAAGGAAAACTAAACGCAACAGACCGCGTTCCGCGGCATGAAGTGAATGGTTCATTTAAATTTCAAACAAGTCCTCTCCGTCCCGGAATCGTCCAACCCGTGCAACGAACGGGCACTCGTGGGGTAGAAGGATTTATGGAGATGTCCTTGAAGAAGCGTGCACGGATTTCCGTACTGCTCCGCGAAAGTTAGTCGATGTGATGAAGTCGGTGGTTTTGGTTTTGTTTCCGGCAACAATGGTCGTTCGGGTGTGCTTTGGTTTCCGAACATCAAAAAGTAAGCGCGAAAACAAACCGGTTTCCGCGTGAGGAAAAACATAAGCCTAGAGGGTAAAATACTTCACCTGGTTTCAACGGGAAACGGGGTGGAGGCGTTCGGTTCAAATGACAAATTGGGTAAACACTAAAGGGATGGAATCTTACCAGCGAGTCGGGACTTGGTGGATATTTCTCTTTCTACTCTGTTGCGATGCAAATTGCCCGACCGTCGAGTAGCACTGGATAGTATTTGCACTTGACACCTGTCAGTCTGGACGCTTGCCGTACGTATGGCGTCAGTGCTGAGTATGTCCGGTGTTTGGTGCCCAGTACGAATCTAGCTTGTATTACTAATTAGCGAAGAGGAAGTAATGAAGTGAACACTGTTTTCTTGTTTAACTAGGTAAAACGGCCCGGTTACACGGGCCCATGTAGAGTCTATTGGGGGCTATTAATAATAATTTAAATCGCAATAAATTACGAATTTCGGAAATCTTTGCAAGGTAAGTACCATTGATCTTCTAATTGCTAGCCGGGGCGAGAGTACAGTGCTGCTACAACAGTATGAAGAACACATTTGGTCGATAGCTCGAAAAAACACGATAATTACGCGATCGAAGTGAAGGTAAAGAATACTGAATCATTCTCACTCGATCTCACTCTTTGGAGGCACAAGATCAATGATGGAGTAAATTTTATTGTAAAACAATATCAATAAAGCACTCTGAAGGCTATTTTGTCGGCCTATCAGGCGGATATCCGGCCGTTGGCCAGAAATTTGACCGTATTTCCGCGCACTTTCTCACCGGCACGTCTTTCCATGCGCATGTTGCCTCTCTGCAGTCGTTCCGGCCTTAGCGTTTGTAGGGGCAACTTCCACGGAAGAACGTTTATATTCTGACCATAGAGTCTTTGACTGTTTGTGTCGATTGGATTTCCTCAACAGTCAGACAGGGAAAAAGTTTTTAGAATTTTATACCCACCACAAGCTAAATTGACCATAAACAACACTTAAAAAATGATTGGATATTGCTCCATTTTAACATGCAGTTTAATTATGTTACAATTTTCCTCAACGCTATAAAATACGTAGCCCCGAATGGATCCGCACGATCGCACGAGATGCTTCTTACGACTAAGATAATATATTTTCAAACCAGCCACGGATTGGCGTACTGCAGCCGAACATACCGTCTTAGTATAACATTTTGGCGATCAGAAGCATTGCAATCAAATGAATCTCCGTTGGAAGCCGCGCACTTTGAGAACGACTCTTCTCATCAGCAACCTCTACCAGCGAAGGTTTGCAAAAGTCCGCCGTCTGCTTCGTGGCGCGCCATTTGTGCTCAGATCGCTTAAAGTGACTTTCAAGGAATAGTGTGACAACATCGGTGTCACGGTTGTTGAGCTGCGTTTGTCGAGAGAGCACTCTTGCCGATTCTAGTACGGGGTGAAAATAAAGTGGTCAGCGTTATTGGAGATCGATAAAGCGTTACTTGCGATCGCTTACCTGTGTAGTGTGAGGCATTAATCGATATGCAGGAATAAACGATAGCGTAGCTGTCGTAATTTATGGCAACAATTTCTACATGACCATCTGGAACGAAAGATTTTCAAAATTGCTTTTGTTTTACCTTATTTTTTCCATTTTTACCGGATTCACCACAGAAAAGCTGCTAACAATGGGTAGCGGGGTGCATTTTCATATGGTATTCTCTAGTACTTAGGTAACAGTATTTTGTAATGGTTATTTAATGTCTTTTCTTTTTTTGTATTTTTCATGTTCTCATGTTTTCATACTGATTATCAATTTATGCTTAAATAAAAATAAAACAATTTGCGCTGCTGGATTTTATCAAGGACAAAAATGATCTGCTGGACGTTATCGAGGAGAACTCCCCCTCATTTTAGTAATAACTTAGACAAATCTTTGTTATAGCATGATCAAACAACATCCAACCGCAGCTGATAAGGTTGTCCCGCTGATGGCACAATAATATTTTTACTCGAAATAGAAAACTGGTCGAAAGGAAAAATGTTGTTTAACTACGACGATGTTTACCCTTACCAATTTTCATGTAAAAGTTTGAACGTCAATTACTTTCTCTAATTTGTGCGAGCCTTTATTTTGAAAAGGTCTTTGAACAACGGCGATACGTAGAGATAGTCATTTTCTTTTTATAAGAAACATCAAATGGTTTAGAGCTGCTGATGTGTGTGTGCGAGTTTATCATAAGCTATTAATGTAAAGCCTCTGATATGTTTGCAATGGCTTCCTTGGTTCTCCTTTCGTAGCTACGTTAGAGCATTTTTTCCATTTTGCTGGCATGTTTCACATACTTACCAGGTTCACTGTTTTTGGTCGTGTTGTACCGTTCGAGGAACTTTGGCACCTTCGAGTTTTCAAACACTTCCGGTTCCGCTACGCCACTGACATAGATCGGTGAGCCTTCTTCGGTGATTTGGTATGACTGCAATATATCATAATGTCCCTTCTCTCCAGCCTTGTAGTTCATCACCACGCAATCCTCCTGCTCGGGATCGGATGGATCGTACAGCCGGCGCACCTCGTACCACGTTCCAAGATACTGCGAATGGATTGATCCTGTGTAAAATTTTACTGGCAACCAGTAGCGCCGCGAAGAGGGTGTTACCTTTGTTTCATCGAAATTGTAATTTTCCTCCATTTTAAGGCACGTTGTCGTAAAGATCACGCTATAGCTCGAACCAACGGCACACCACAAGCACAGCGCCAGAAGCGACCATTTCGGAAACGAAACCATTTTCGGTAAACTCGTTCCACTCGAGCTCTCGCTTTTGGGATACCGATGGGTTAAAAATGTTTCGACGTAAAAAGTTTCGGACGCCCCTTTTGTGATAAAATCTTTTGTATGCGGCGCTGAAATGACTCAAAAACTGTGCACTTCCAACCCGTACGATCTTCTCAAAGAGATGGTGCTCTCGCGATCTTCAACCGCTGGTTCAGATGAACGCCAAAACTGCACTGCGGGTTGCAGCTGCCGAACTGCGCGTGTGATCAAGTACAGCGCGATAGTGTGTGTGCGATGCTGATAATAGCATTATACCAAAAACGAACCGTACAAGCAAAAAGTTTTCATGCGATTCTCGGTAGCGATCGGGTAGTCAAAGGAGCAATCAAATGAAGCGACCCAGCTGGCCCAACGCAGCTAGTCAACTCCAGCCATCTCCCATCTCAAGCCCCCAACCACCAACCAAGACCGTAAGCATGACAAATCGCAACCAACAGCGCGGCGAACGCTAGAACAGCGCATCAGCAAATCACAGCCACGGTCGGAACTTAGTGATGTGCCAACTGAATCAGAGTGAGTGAGTGAACCAATTCATCGCAATAAATTAATTGATTCAATTCACAAAGATAATTACCAAGATGATTCAATTCACCAAGGCTCGTTAATGATTCGGATTAGTGAGAATGTATTGACTCGGTAAGAATGAATTGGCTCAGGGAGAGTGGATTGGCTCACGAAGAGTGACTTGTCTATTTCGCGAGCTGAAAAATTGTTCAGTTTTTCGATGGATAATAACTCAACTTTGGATCAACTGAACTGATCTGGTACCCACTGATTCCATCGAAGAAATGCGCAGTTTTATGCTCGTGATATAGTCAAAAGCTAATTCACCCTCCCTGAGCCAATTCACTCTCCCTGAGTCAATTAACTCTCAGTGAGTCAATACCTTTCACTGAGCCAATACAGTCTCACTGAACCGAATCATTAACGAGCCAAAATTAACCAACCATTAGGGAATTGAATCAATTCATTTATTGCAATGAATTGGCTCACTCACTCACTCTGACTCGCCTTGCTCATCACTAGTCGGAACCCGCATCGCGAGCCACAAAACTGCCGAAAATTAATCGTCAGCAGAATGCAGCGTCGAACCTTCGACATGCAACCCCACAAGCACCGATCGGAAATGACTTGGGACCGACTGATCCAGTAACACGGAGGTAAACAGACAACTACCGCGACCTCGTTATGAGTTGTAGAAAATTGTGGAAGTAAGCTGTTAACAAAACAAAGTGCGCCTGATGGCCAACTGGAACAGCATAACAGAACGGTTGACCAATACCTAGCTGAAGAATCGCGGACACCAAGGGATGTTTCCAAACAACGGCGACGGAAGACGAAACGGAGCGGAGGCTTAGGTGTAGCGATGACGAGGGGACCGAGAGCTGAAGGGTCAACAAGTTTGGTTAAAGTAAATAAGAACAATTAATTGTAAAACAAAGGCTCGCAATTTTGACCTGGAAATGCCAGGGTTAAGTCACATTAGTACGCGTCGAGTTTTACTTCTTTGATCGATTGGTTTTACGTTTAAGTCAGAAGAAACGTTTCATCGGGTAAGTTCTAGTGTTGTGCCCTATGAATCTTTTGGCAAGATTGATACATATGGATCTTTCATCTAAGATTAATTCACATGAATCTTTCACCTAAGATTCATTCAGATGGATTCATGAATCTCGTGGGATTCGAATCTTAAAAGGTTGATGAATCTTTCCAATCCTTCATGAATCTTTCATGAATCTTTGACGAATCACCATGATTCGTTATTTGGCGTGGATCATGCGACTGAAAAACAAGAGGATCCATCGGCCCATGTTTAGCTTATCAGCTTTTTATCAGCTGATTCATGAATCTCTAACACGCAAAGAATCATTCAGATTCTTGAATCAGGATCTGGATTTTACAACTCTAGTAAGTTCAGTTTCACACGTTACGTCTGTGCTAACGATATCGTTATCAACTGTGCACAAGGCTAGAATGCAAGAGTAAAACACAGATGCACAAAACTCACTCATTGATTTACTGTAATCGGTCTTCTGCTCTTCTCATGCTATGCTCTCTTTCTTTGTTGTATTTTATTTCTTGCTCCAATCTAGGCATTCGTTTTCCATTGGATGACGTGATGCTGATGGCGGAAATAGAAAAAAAAAAACGCTATACAAACTAGCGGTTTGTGGCAAACAAAACCCTGCGAAGTATATGCACAAACATTCAACGTTTTGATGTTTCAAGAACAGTTTATGCACAGTAAAATCTACTTTCACTGAGGTTTTGCTAATTATCGAAGTTCGCCTTGAATGTTCCATTTCAGTGAAAAGCTTATTATGAACGAAAACCCAAATTGCTTCGGGGTCCTGTAAAACTTTCCCTTTCCGCAATGCAAATCCGTCCGGCGAGCGGGCCAGATTTCATTAACTTTCAGTTTTCGTTCAAAACTTTGCATCCTCAGCGCCGATTCTCGTCTGTCTGAGTTCAGCGCAAAGCTTTCCGCAGGATATTCCGGCGTGTGCTCGAACTTGCGACTAATAAAAATTAGCCATAGTCATTAGCGAAGAATTTTTAGCTGATCCTCGTGTTCTCCCGATGGCTTTCGTCATAGTTTGAAGTTGCATCTCGACACTTGGCATTGGTGTAGAGTAAATTTCATCGAACGGGCAACTATTTTAAAGTGGAAAATATTTGGGACCAGTAGTAATAAACTCGATAAAAGTGTCATTGAATTGTGTCATAAAAAATATCTCCAAAACGATTCTAGGTTTTCCAAACACACTTCACGATCTACATCTAGAATAAATTGGATTGTCATAAGCAGGGTTGTTTTTCATATATTTTCTCGTAAATGTAAACTCTATCATTCATTTTTATAGTTGAAATGGTTATGTTGTTTTATGTTTGTAGCGTATATTGAATGTAACTAAAACGAAGCATTTTTTTATGTGTTAAAATGTGTTTTCCGTTTAACTCATTTTTTGTTTGTCCTACTACCTGGTTTGCACCTTTAAATCCCATCAGTATACTTGCATCTGTAACGACAGTGGTAAGCAAATTAAAATTTCATCACAAAGTTCCGTTACTAATCTTCCCCAAGAACCTTTGCTTGGAGATGTGCACTCACTTAGACTGGCTCTGCTCTGTAACGCGCATATCCTGCCTCACGAGGTACTTATCGACAATCTTGTCCACCACGTCGCGGACCGATGGGTTGATCGTTCGCTGCTTCGACAGCACCCAGGCAGCTTCGGCCGATTTGGTGTCAGAAATGTTCTTGCAGAAGTAGATCACCGCAAAGTTGTCATAGTCCGTCTCCATGATCCAGTAGTTGGAATTGTTTGGAGCTAAAACGATGAGAATGGTTGGGGGTATTCACGATCCGTCACGATTGATGAAGCGACCAGCGTTCCAAACTTACGTCCACCAAACGTTACGTTGAACTTTCCCTCCACCGGGAACTGATCCGGGAAGCTGACTACTGCCTTGCCGATGCTACATTTGACCGTCGTATTCGGTAGCCGTTCGCAGCAGTTCTCTACCTTGACTGAACCGTCATCTTGGGGTGTGTACGTGGCGTACCCGCAATCGCAATCCTTCTCAAAATGTTGATCGTATCGTAGAATCTCGTACCAGCGGCCATCCACGTACTGATAACCGGTTGTCATGATCATCAAAATCGTTCGAAAAGATATCAATCGTTTGACCACAAGCATCTACCTACCCGTACTAGATCGAAGTACTGAACAATCGGTCGGCTTTCCGGATCCGGACACAACTGATTGACGATCCTCTGAGCGTGGAGATCACCGGGTACGCCAACAATCACCAAACCGACTATTAGAACATCCCAAAAGGGGACTTTAGACAACATAGTTTCACTATTATTTAATTCTGGGTATTAAAGTAAATAAAACGCCACTGACTTGTCGGAGCAACGGCAGGACTCAGACTGAAGTATTACTTTCGGAAATTAAACCACCCGTTAGACGATTATAACTACTAAGTACGATTAATCGGCTCCAGGCTTTTTACTCTTTTGCTGTCATCTCCGGTTGTTTATTATAGTTATTATTTATGGGTGTAAAGATCATGCTGACTTATCTGCTGGTTACGCTATTGCTGCACTGGCCTATAAAGCGGGAGCACTGCTTCATCGCCCTACACCGGATCGATGCGTCTTGCTTACTCTAGTTGGTGTCAAACGATGAGGGGATGCCTTCTCTACAAGGGTGGTAAAACGACCGAACTCGGTGCTGGTGGTAGTGACGGCGTCGACGGGCAGCTGATCAGATAAAGCAAAAAGAGGGAATCGAAACGTTTATAGAAGATCCTCGTTGCAAATTTTCCTTCATTGAGCGTGAAGGATAGACACGTACAGTTCCTCGGTTTGATTCGTGCGGCGCATATGAGCCTCCTCGAAGTACGTTGTACGAATGTAATTGATTCGAGTCAGTACACCCGTATCGGTGATTCTCTTCTGGGAGCGCGTCAACAACCAGTACCCCTCGACCGACTGATCCGACTCGAGGTATGTCGTACAGGAGTAGACGATCGCATAGTTCACGTAGTCCGTATCCACTATCCAGTAGTTGGTAGCGTTCAAACCTGACGGGCGACAAATCGAAGTTCAAGATCACTCCTTCAAAGCGCTTTGAGATGCAGCGCCACTTACCCGGCCCAAGGCTAATGTTTAGTTTGGCGACCGTTCCGTTAGCGGAAGGCTCTTCGCTGAACAACCCGATGCCAGAGAACATTTGGAATTTCTCATCCTTTGGAAGGAAGCCGCTGGTTTTAACCTCCAGCATACCGATCGGCCGGCTGCTCCGATAAAGGATTGTGACGCATTCCAAATTGCGTTCGAAGTCCTGTTCGTATCGTTCCCGCTCGTACCACACTCCTAAGTACTGAAATTTAGTGAACAAGTGGATGTTAATTAACGATCTGCAAATTTTTCTTTACATATTTTATTTTGGCAACATTAATGTAAATGGTTTCTAATTATTGATAATAAGTTTTAAGGATATAAAAGTGCAAAGAAGGTGTCCGAAAAAAGAGCAAATGTTTTGAAAATTTAAAGGCAAATCTATTTAACATTCGTATTTTCTATTTTAGAATTTTAGGTTTATCCAGTTCATTTTCTTCTGTTTAAACTGTTTCATGTTACATATCGAAGGAACTTTCAATTCAATTCAATTCAATTTCCATTTTCATTATTAGTTTTTGAATTATTTATGGTATCGAAAGTTTGTTTGTATTACTATTATTGTTTTTGTTTTAAAATTATCTGTAGAAATATTCTACATACTTCAACCCGTAAAAACATACTTAAATAATTTCAAATATATTCGTGAAGGAATTTGACAAACGATTCAACTATGTGCTTGCAAAATGCAAAATAGAACGAGCATGGTATAAGGATTATCACATATTGGTTGACAGACACTTAATGCATTTCCTTTTTCTACTAAAAAAGTAGTTCTAATAACCTCCTCATAAAATTCGTTTAATTTAAAATACGTAATTACCCATTAATTTATGTTCAGTAATCATAAAATCTCTATTATAAACAAAAACGCTCATTCAAGCTTACAAAAGATCCATTCGCAGTGCACAGGTCATGGAAACGAACACCCTTTTATGGCGGACCTGATCAAACGGTCATCCTTACAGTCAATGACAACAATGCCTACCAAGCTGCAGACTACCTTCCGCCTTCTGGAAGTTTCTGAATAAATCATTGAACTAATGTGGAAGTTCAACTTGCTCCCGCCAACCCCGTGTGTCCAAAGATTACATTCCTCTAAACTGTCATCGACTTCGAATGTGCTTAGAGACGCGAGACTCAAGGCGGGTTATGCAAATTTGATGATCGATCCAACGGCCTTGACCAGGCCGTTAATAACGCTCACTAGAGTGTCCATTGCCAGCGCGAGCTTTTTTGTCCTCTCCTGCGTGTTGCATTTATTCGCGGTTGTGCGCATCAGCAAGCGTGGTCTTACAATACGGCGCGCACCCTTTAATCTGCAGATGAAGACGATGCCAAGCGTCCGATCTTCGGCTACAAATTGGGAAGCCACACTTATGCAATGCTTTTGACGACGACAGTCACACGCTACTTCTCGACCACAGCGGCAATCGGTCACGAAACATAATTAAAGAAACTTCATCACGGGCAAAGGCTCGGCATTCCGAAGAAGAAGAGCCCTCAACGCCCACCGGCGGGCAAAGGAAAGCATAACAAACGGTGACATCGTTAGGCGCGTTGGTCGATCCCGGAGCCTGCTTGGAGCAACCGCATTAATGGCGCTCGAAAGGGGAACTTCGTAATGTTTATGTAATATCCGCGGCAGATTCGACCCATTTCGAAAGGTTACCTGCACTGTTGACATTTTGTGGTAACCATCTTCCGTTACTGTTCATAGTGTTTTATCTTGAAGACTCTTCATGAAAATATTGATGGATTTTTAGAGTCACAAAATATTCTTACCTTTTCAACATCTAAATTTTTCACAAACGGCAAATTAGTCGATAGCACTGAGCAGTTTCCATCTTTTACAATGAATCCTTGCACCTGATGGCTACCGATCCACAACGCCACAAGGAACGCGTAGACACTTACGCTGGACATTGTAACTGTTTAAATTCGCTCGATTTTTCAAACTTCAAACACAAACTTCTTTATTACACGTGCGCACTTTTAAACTTTCGGTGGGATGAGGTAAACGCAGATGGAGATCACTGCAGGCTGTCTGCCTTCGCTTTGATCCGTTCCGGTCGAACTCCAAAAGAAAACTGAAGATGTTTTGCCAAATCCACCGGCTTAAGATAAAATTGATTACGAGGCAGCATCTTCGCTTTCTGCGCGCTTCCAATTCCGAGCATGTTAGTGGTGGACTAGCTTTCGGAATTCCGGAATCGGGTCCGGAGCATAACACTGGTATCGTCAAAACCTCCAGAGCAGCCTGGGTGTAATAGTGTGATTTGCTTAAAAAACGATTACGAAATGAAGTACAGAATTCAGTTAAATACTTTTAATTAAATTTACGAAATCTTCACCTCCTAATCCGTTAAAATATGAAACAACAACTAAGTCTGCTTAACGAAAAATTAAGAGCTGTTTGAAAACGATTAAACGTTCGTTCGTGTACATCCCTAGTTGCAGCGCAGACGACTTCGTCGATATGTTAAGTGCTTTGCATACATTTAGGAGTAACTACAAGTATATGAACTTTTTCCAGAGGCTGCCAACTTCTCCTCACTGGCAGCTAAATGGAGTGTAAATAATGTGCAAATGGAAAGGGATGGATTGTAAAATACTAAATAATGATTTTAAAAATGGGACCCGTGGTTCCTCCTCATCCCGCACCACATTAGGTTGATTACGTAGCCGAATATTAACGGTCCCCATAACGGTTCAAACAGTCGTAGGTTGAAGTTAACGTATTAAATGTATAATGCCGGGGCTTCATTGACTCTTTTACCGAGAAAACTCTTGACCTTATACGCCAAAAATGGTATCAAAACAATTAGATACCTCACAACAGGTCTTAGTGTTGTATGTTTTAATAATTAGTTTTTACTTTCAATTCCAGATGAAGCGAGATCAAATTGAGATGTAATTAATAACAATTGTAGGTTCGGAATTAAGCATATTGAATACGATTTCGACCATCTTATTTGCAAGTAACAATTTGTTTCACATTTTGTATAGTGAAATGCTTACAATTTTGCTATTTATTATTTACTCCTCCATAAGGATCTAATATCGCGAAAGTATTGCTGTAAAATGTTGCAAAAATGCTGTTTTACAAACCCGTTTTACTGACGGTTTTTACGCTTATTTTGGCATCTGAAAAAATAACCATATTATTTGTAAGCATTTCCCAGTACACGAAAGTTAGTTCATCAAAACTTACTCATCGGCGAAATGTTCCGTAATGATAAGCTCATCATCGACGATTCCATTTGCTTCCTTCAGCTGAACAATCTTTTCCCGCAGCTCCTCATCCTCCGGCAAGGTAGGCGTACGCGACAGCAGCCAGTAGTATTCTATGGATAGACGAAGGCCACATCAAACATCTCTCTACCCGGGAAGTATGGTGCACTAACGGGTCAGGAACTTACCAAGTGATCGCTCCTGACCGATGGGTTCACAGCTCCAAACAATCGAATAGTTCTCGTAGTCCGTGTCCAGCACCCAATAGTTTGATTCATCGTTCGCTACGAATGGCCAGCGGAGGTGTTAGTGTGCGAGACGGGAGAGATGTACATTGTTATCGATAGCGTCTGCCGGTACGCCAAAACTTACGTGCTCCATAGAACGATACGTTCAGCTTGGCCTCGAGCACGTCCACCTCCGGATAGCTGAGCAGGGCCCGTCCATCGACGGCATACAGCAGGCCATCGGTGAGCCGGACGGCAGAATTGAACACCCGGATCGAACCGTCCTCGTACCGGCTATACTCGGCCGTTACGCAATCGGTGTTTTGCTCGAAGCTGGCCTCGTAGTGTTCCAGATCGTACCACAGGCCGAGATACTGGCCTCGCGTGAGATGAATGTTCAATTAGAGACACTACACTTTTTCCACCCGCCCTGCCGACCTACCTGCTCGACCTGGAAGTCCTGCACGACGGTCACATCGGTACGACACGGTCGCTCGAAAATCGTCCCCTGGGCAACTCCCAGAACGACGCAAAGCAGGCACAAATAGTAGTTAAACATGGTGAATCGGAGCGGCTTTCGGTTGCACTATGTGCGTTCAACCCCATCGGGAAGCCTTTTTATATCATCATTTGCATAGATAAGAGTCCACCCGTGTCTAATTGACGGGAGCCCCAAGTGGCGGGTAAGGTGTGATAACGGAAATCTTCGACTTCGATACATCTCCCGGGCAGCATCTCCCGTGTATCATTTTCGCTTCCAAACCATCATCATTGGAATCGTTGGGGTGTTCAACATCGGTTCTTCCCTTCCTCGGTGCGATGACTAAATGTGCGTACCTTGACGAACCCCTACACCCGCCTGTTCCGATTTGTTCTCGAACAACCGTTTTGCGCGAGTCACCGCGTACGAAAACAAACCGTGGAGCCGAAAATTGAAATATCATTCAACCGGAAGCCATCAAATCGTGGCAGCACTGGGCATGCACGAGTGAACGTTACATAAACCCAGACCACCCCGTCGGGGCTTCTTGCGTCAAAGATAACCCCTCACCAAGCTGGCCCCCACTGCGTATACCTTACACCTTATCTCTTCGGGGAACTGCGGGGGACGGTTTCCTGTGAAAGGTGGCACGGCAGGTGATTTCGGAAACAATTTTATGCACGACTGGCATCGAAAGGAAATTCATCTACCGGTACCCGGGTTTCCAGTCGCGGGCAGATTTTAAGACAACAAAGCCCAAATTTGCGGCGGATGGCGTGATAGGCCAATTTGGCGAGCAGGGAGTGCCTGGTAAATATGGGAGCCCCAAAAGAACCTTCTCCATTCTGCGATAAGGGTGGAGGAGAGGAAACAACACACATTTTAATCATGCCATGTTGTGCTGATACACACAGGTATCGTTCCTATCTCGACCAGTGCGAGTGTGATTCCGATGTATTATCAGGACAGATACTGGCACCTGCCTCGGTTGGTATAAAATCAATACCCAGTCCCGATTGGAACCAGCAGTTAGCTTGACGGAAGAAGAAGCAAAGGGTGCACACTAGAACCATGAGAAACGTTACGTTCCTACTGGCCCTGGCGCTGGTCGTCGGGTTGGCGTCGGCGGGTGCCGTCTTCGAACGGGCCTGCCCGACGGACGTCGAGGCCAAGCAGTACTTCTCCGTGGACGCCTACCTTGGCAAGTGGTACGAAATGCAGCGCTACGAGAGTGAGTTCGAGCTGAACTATGACTGCGTGCAGGTGCGCTACGAGCTCAACGATGACCAGTCCGTGTCCGTCTCGAACTCGGCCTACAATCTGTTCAACAGCTCGACCATCAACGCGCTCGGCCGGGCGGTGCTGTCCTTCCCGGATGAGGAAGTCATCCAGGGCAAGCTGAATGTGTCCTTCTTCGGTGCACGTAAGTCAAGCATAATTTCCTCCCACTCGCTTCCAAGATCGAGCACCTTTTGATCACACGATTTGCCTGTTGCTACATTGTACAGCGAACGATCGCTCGAACTACTGGGTACTGGATACGGACTATCAGACGTACTCCGTCGTTTGGTCCTGCGAGGAGCTCGAAGAGAATCTCTCCGAGGAAAGCTTCTGGGTGCTCTCGAGGACGCCCACGATGACCACCGACCGGGACGCTCTGTTCCGCATCCATAACATTATGCGGCGGTACATTGACAGGAGTCAGCTGCGATTCACCCGACAATTGGATGAACAGTATGTAGCAAGTTGGAAAAGTGTTCCTTGCAAGTGATGGCAGCATTAACCGTTTCCTTTTCTTTTCTTTAGGTGCCCTGTGTTTTAGCTCCACTATTAACAGTAAAGCGATCTCTTCCAGTCATTACGGGAAAAAAATGGAATATAAAGTAATCAAGTACAAATAAAACCATTCGAAAATTGTTTTTAAATCTGCGATGAAGAAAGAATGAGTTGAAAAAGTAATCATTTGTATTAAATACTGCCCATTGTGTAATGATGCAATACATAATAAACACTCAATTTACAACATAACATAAAATTAAAAAACATGTATAAATATGTAAATGACCAATTTCTAAATAATTTTAAACAAAAACCCTCAACCCCTGGGCAATGATCAATTTTGATACTTTCATGGTGAATACGCCTGGCTGTGTTTCAATACAATATTATTTATTCCCCCGATTCTAATCGATACAATTTTTCATTTTTTTAAAGCAAGATTTTGGAGTGTAAACAAAAAGTTTAATTGATTGTTGTAGGATTCAAAAATAAATCACAGCATTGTTACTTCCAACAATGCGTGTGACATAATGGAGGAACAGAATAACACAGAATAACAAAAATGTCCCAAACAAAGCTTGGCTCAGATGGCACATGTAACTGCTTTTAAGATATGAAATGTGTGTTCTTGGCTATGTGTATTGAGAATATTTAGTCAAAAGAAACGAATTACAGAATAACTGGTACATGGTACTACAACATTGCTCGTGGTTGATGGCACAGATTTAAGTTAAATGCCATTTTATACACAATCCAAAAGCATAAAAATAGAATCATACAATTCTTTTCATGATTGAAATGTTTATTAGCTCATCTCAGAGCTCGACAGATTCGTTTCCAGGTAATTAAAGGGATAAAATGTATGTTTCAACGTTCACTTAAACCGTCAGAAAAGGGATTTATTGTTGATGCACATATTTTCGGCACCTCGTTTGGTAGAATAATGTGGCTTGCTCTCCTTAGGGTGAAATGCAACCTTGTCTTTTGAATACAATCTTCTCCTTGATCACTTCAACTCCTTCGTTTTAATACGATCGAGGGCATCTAGAATAAGTAAAAAACAAATTAAACAAATTATAAGCCAGCCAATGTCTATAACAAGACCACAAATTCCTTCTAAATACGTACCGTTCATCCGACTGGTTTGGTACCTCGAACTTGGACGCATCGCCGTACTTCTTGACCAACTCATCCACTCGCTTGACCACAGTCTCGTCGGTCGGGAAGGTGGGTGTGCGTGAAAAAATCCAGAATCCCACTACCGAAGGGTGAATACATTAATAACGACACGACGATACGACGATTATGTGGGACTGTAGAACAATACTTACGGACATTCTTGGAGGAATCTTTGAAGAAAGGCTCACAGGAGAAGACAACCCCGTAGGAAGTGTAGTCCGTGTCTAGCACCCAGTAGTTGCTACGATCGGGCGCTACATCGAGTATGGGAAATATTTACTATCGGCTGACTGTTACTGGAGATAGATATGTTTAGTGCAACTTACTCGCTCCAAAGAAGGCAACACTCAACTTGCCCGGCTGTTGCGTATCGTCCGGGAAGGAAAGCACGGCGGTTCCATCAGCAACAACCCGCGTGTTGTTGGCTAAGCTAAACGCACCGTTCTTCACGGAGATGGTATTCTTCCCGGTCGGCTGGTACTCGGCCACAACGCAGTCAAGGTCCTTCTCGTAGAACTGCTCGTAGCGTTTGATCTCGTACCAACGGCCAGCAAAGTCTGCCAGCGAAAAGCCCTGCTTTACTTGCACGTCCTGTGGACAGGCCTCGTCCGAGAGCAGCCCCGAAACGGAAACTAACAAACTACCGGCCAGCATGAACACTGTTAACCCACGCGCCATCATTCTGCAGCACAAGAGTCACTTCAACAACGTACCGAACCTGAAAGAACCTTTCCGGATGACTTCACGAACCCAACTGACACCGAACCTTGATCGACAGCTCGCCTCAACTGGCGGAACTGATCGGCCTACGGATTACCGGGTTCCGGAATACAAACACACTTACAGAATCAACGAGTCAGTGACCGACAGGAGGATGGTTATTGCAGTGTTCGGTAGCGTGTTCTCAACTCACGAAACGACTAGAACAAACACTTTAGGTAATTATGCGAACATCAAACCACCGAATCTCCACCACCACCAAGTCGCTGGATGTGTTATTCGTCGTCTGCTACAATGTTTGCCTTTGAGACGGACGATGCTGTTATCGCGTCGTTCTTTGCAGGATGTCTAATTTTACGAATCGTTGTGATTACTTGATCGTCTGGCCAAAGGTGCAACATGGCTTCTCACTCTCCCGCCTTCGCTCATACGTTTGTTTTCATTGCGATAACCCAAAGGTGGCGTTCATGTGTTCCTCGATCGGGAAAGTGCCAGATTCAGCCTTTGAGCGGATCCACCTCCAGAAATCATCTGTTGCTACGATCGGACGGTAGGTGTTAATTGCTTTACAGGGATGTATGGAATAATCGTGAATATATTCCAACAGTAGAAAAAATATTATCAAATATGCGACCTTTGCGAAGCTCAGTCTATTGATGAACTTATGTTCCAAAGGTGGTCAATTTCTTTTAAATACTTCATAATTTTTTTACAAAATCTGAAACTTCAAAAGCATAAACTAAGATAGAGACTCAGTTATGTGTAATAGCTGTTTTTGTCAATAAGCAAAATTAGTCATGTTAAATTAGTCGTGCTAAAGTTAAATTTTACGGAAAAAATGTGGATAACCTCTAATTTCATGTCTGTATGTTTGTGTTTGCAGTACACAAAAACTCAATTAGGATATAATTTAGGAAGCCCCCTAACGGTCAGGCATAATCCAAGACGGTAATTACACCAAAAAGAATATACTTGGTTTGAATACACCACCAAATCTATTAACCCAAACTGATCTTGCTAAAGAGACGTTCCGGGTCTTTTCAATGATGCGGTTTGTTTAATGTGTTTAGTTTATGTTGCTACATCTGATGGAAACTAACTCCCTATTCAACATTTGATTCTCACACGCTGTGTGTTACGCAACGTTTTTATATTATTTATAAAATATTCGCTCGTTTAAAAGGAACCATCTTTTTTGTTTGGTTCGAGTTTCTTGGTTTTTCATATTTTTGGGTTTTTATTTAACACTGGAATTTTACCCGTATGCTTCTTAGCTGCGGTCAAAATGACTGCTCTTTTTAACACGTTACAAAACATTACTTTTGAAGATTCGTTAATCGCTACCTTTTCGTATATTTGTTGACTATCGAAAAGACCGCAAGGTCCAATTAGTGATCAACTTGGAGATATTAACATCGAAAATTGCGTTACGGTCAAATTTACTGCTGTTTGGATTCTAGTGTTAACAAACGTTTGTCACTAAGAGTGCCCTTTTTCGGATTACTAAATATTTCAACTCTAATCGTTGTTCAATGTACATAAAATGAAGTTAGGATAATTTTATTGACCTTTATATATAAAATTAAGATTCTTATTTATGGCACCATAGGATCCCACTACGATACGTAGAGGTCATTTATTGACATGGAGGGAAAGAGGTCACCTCAGGATCAACCGAGCAGCAGCTGTGGGTAAGAGAAAAATCCACATGAACATGTGTTTCCCACATATAACACGGTGGATAGATGCTTGAGTTACTTACAACTGAGGATCCTGAATAGTCGTTCGGAGATCATCCTCATCTAGATACAGGTTGACGTACTCTTGCACCTGTTGCAACGCGGCCGGGCTCAGCTGGGGTGTACGGGAGAGAATCCAGGCACTTTCGGCACGCAGCGTATCGCCGACTCCGAAGCAACCCCAGACGACGGCAAAGCTGTCGTAGTCCGTACCAAGTACCCAGTAGTTGGCCGAAATGTCAATGTCGGGATCTGGGGCAACGAAAGCAACTCCAATACGTTAGACCACCGTGCGATGGAAGGAGCTCGGTGTAGACTTACTTGTTCCGAAGGTGACGTTCAGCTTGGCCTCCAGCGGGGACTCATCCGGGAAGGCAATGACAGCGTTGCCAATGTCGGACGAGCGAGCCTGAGCCGGTGGGACCACCATGGAGTTGAACACGCGCACACTTCCGTCGGCGTTCAGTGAGTACTCGGCGGTAACGCACTCGCCACCAAGCTGGAACACCTGCTCGTAGCGACGGATCTCGTACCAGAGCCCCAGGTACCGGGGAACGTCGAAGTTTACGTGCACCGGATGGTTTGGGCAGGCACCGATGCCGATCTGCTGGGCACTGGCCAGCTGAACCAGGCCTAGGACAAACGCTGCAGCGATCAGTTGAACGGACTTCATATTTTGGCAGTGGAAACTGTTTACTGATTGGAGCTCAAGGGACTGTTTATACCCAAACAAATTCGGCCGGACTCTTTTATACAACTCTTTTGGTCGGACTTCTCTTATCAAGAAAACCAGAACGATACTAGATCGAAGATAAACGCGTTGGGTGAACAACAGTATTTACTACTTCACTATCGTGGTATCAGCAAATCAACTGCAGATATCGATAAGCACTATCGGGCACCGTCCTTTCTTTGCTAGGGAGATTTTTGGGAACGATTTTCGATAGCCATGTTATGTCACCCTTCCAGTGCATTCGGCGTGGGAACGACAAGGACATGTCCACCTAGGGTCTATAATCTGAGCAGAACGCTATCAGCTGTAAATCAGATTTTCCGGTACCGATCAGGTTGCTCTTTAAGTTGTGTGCGAGATCGGACCTTCTGGAAAGAAAGTGTGTTATTGTGCTATCGCAGACAGCGCGTGTTCGGACGATAAGAAATGGCACATATTAGGTAGCTCAAGGATGGCGGCACAAAGGGAAAGGGAATGGTTATTTGCCATTTATTTGGGCAATTTAGGCACATGTTCAGGCATACCCTTTGGAACGGTGAAGTGTTTTTATAGACTCAGGCAAGCAATAAATAGAGGTATGGTTTGCGGCGTTTTTATTATACAATTTCATAATAAAACACACAAGCAATCAATAGAATGTTTAGTATAGAACTAGTTTTAAATTTATGTACCAAATTTAATTTCTTTTGAAACAGGTTATCTTTAGAGAAGGTATGGAGAAATGTATAAAAAACATTAAATTATTTACATTTAAAAGCATTAGCATTTAATTAAAAGCATTAAAGTATTTTATTATGCTTTAGCATCAAAGTAAAGTTTCCGAGAATTTTTAACTTTTGTCAATATCTCCTTTTGTTTTGTTCAATTTATTTATTATTGGTTGTGTGTTTTAACTCCAGCAAACGACGTAACCCCGGCATCCTTCCGGTTCGGTCTATTTCGCAACGGTTGATAATATTAACAATTCCGTAGTATTTCCTATTGATAACCCACGCGTATCAATGGACACAATCGAATTTACCTGGCGCGTGTAAAAAGGAAATTGATAAACACACGTTGTCGATAACGGCCAGAGTTTTCGTGTACCTGCAAAATCAGTTTTTCAGCTACAAAAAATAAATAAAACCGGAAAATTAATGTTTGCGGTGATTTCAATTCCTGATATTGGTCGGATCATAACATATTATGTTTTTGCGAAAGATTTAACGGCTCCAATAGTTTCACAGTTTATAGTAATTCTATTCTGGGCAACTATATTCAGTTTATAATTGTGACTAATCAATTATGATTAATTCTTAAATTCTCTAATTCTTTCGCAAGACGCATACAAAAGCAAACTACTATTTTAGAATAAATTAAATCGTGTGCAGCGATTTGAAGAAATGTTTAAGTTTCAATTTTACATTTTTTATTTCGATTTCGATCAATAAAAGAATTTTATTTTATAAATATATAATCCATAAGTACCATTATATTTTCAGTAATTTTCAATTGCGAAGATTGATGTCATATATGACTTGGTAATTATAACGTAGTAATTATTTAGGCGCTAAACGATTTAAAATATTGTTCATGCAATCGTAGAAAAAAACTGAAGTAGTAATGATAAAACTGCTTGCGAAACGGTATTTCTTTAAACATTTTAAAGTTTACATATTACCGTCAAAAATCGTTTTTGCTAGTGTAGCTACGATTGCATACATTTTGGCGTAAAAAGAGAAAACATTACACCGTTACGTTAAAGGAAGTGACTTGCATTTGCATCTAAAACATAGAATTCGTTTCAAACGCTAACTAAAAAGGGAAATAAAATGGTTTTTTCACTTTTAATAAACTACATTCCTTTAGAATTCAAGAGTTTAATCATGCTGTTTTATAACCATAAATTTCATCTAAGATTTAATGACTTTCTAGTTGGTTATAAATAAATATATGGTTTTTTAACAAACTTGCAGGATTCTCTTACATTTCTCTCCAACCATACACGTTTTCCAAACTCGAAGATGACTCATTAAAATTGTACATTTTTCATGTGTCCCTGTAGACCAAAGAATGGACTTACCACTCGAACCACCTCACCTCTCCGACTCAGGGCCGGCCTGAGAACGGGAACAAAAAAACACCCACTCGCTTTCATTACCAACGGCTGCATCAATTAAAAGGCTGTCGTTATTGAATTGATAATATTCTTACGCTTCGATAACGTCCCACATTACCGGATTCGGGATGCGTTTGGACGGTGAAAGCGACCTCCGTTTCCACCGGCCACCGTGGGTGTGTGATAACGCGTCCGTCCCTTCCCTTTGGCGGCCATTAATTTCGTTCTGTTCATTGCATTCGTTTATTACACTGCACACATTTTCGCAACCATTACGTTCTCGGTGCGGCCCCACGTGATTTCCATTATGCTTCGGTGAATGCTGCAAACTCGGTGCGGGTCCTTTCTTCCCCGCTAGAGAGTCCTTCTTCGATGAGTTGCTACCACTGTTCCTTTGGAAAAAAACGAAACGAAACAGCAGAAGGATTCCGAAACCCATTCCTTTGTTCACTGTCTCAATCAACAACGTTAATGTACACAAAATTCAATTAAATTATTTATTGAATCCACACCCTCTACTTTTTTTACGTAAAAAGTTTCACGGATCGAAACGGTAACTTTCCAGTTTTTTTTTCCAAAAACCGATATACAGTTTCAGTTTTTGCTCCATGTAGCCCGCTGGTCGGAATGTGCACAGTTTATTCTCCCTCCAACCAAATTTGCGACAATCTACCATTTTCAATCCGCTTGTGGATGCCGAAATGCGAAATTAAGTGCATAATATGTGCACCACGTGGGGTACGATCGACCATTAATGTGAAACACTTCATCCCGCACCCAAGTTTATTTATTTTATTTTAAATTTCAGGGAGAAAAGCTTTATCTCATTATTTGTGATATGTTCATTCAAAAATGTCATCAATTTATAGAATTATTGCAATACGAAATTAAACACAATAAAATAAGTTAATTTTTATGTTTTCAATTTTATTAATTCTTTTTCACTAGAGCTCTACATTCGATATTTTATTCGGACCCTTATCCTTTCCCTGTTTGCACTTCTCGCTCACTCTCTCTCACTCTACACTCTCACCCTCTATTCCGCTTTCATTCTCGCTGCAGCCTTTTCGCCCTGGATCAGCGTCATTATTGTACCGGAAAAATGATTGGGTTTAGTTTGATGATGATTGATTGGTTGATTCGCTAGCTTCTGTATGCTGCGTTCTTGACCGCCGACTCTCCCCTCGCCCCAAATATATGTACACAGAGACTCATTTTACCTCCTATTAGTTCGACTGTTTTCCGTTTTGTGTTCTTGTCTCATTGCTTGCCGACCACAAACCGTTTCGACTTTTTGTGTTCGCTTCTTGCGTTAAGATACAAGTTTATGTACAAAGATGGTTCGATGCCTTCTGCTTCCTTCATGTATACCCTAGCCAAGCTTTCAGTCCGACTACACCAATCATTGGTTGATATTAGTTGCCTTGTTCTGCGTCACTAAGAGATGTTCATAATGTTTGTAGTTAGTTTTTGGTTTGACATTGCTCCCGATTAGAAACGCAAATTCTCCCTTCGGATGCAAACATTCACCTTCTTTTTGTCTTCCTTTCACCCTCATCTCTGGCGAGTTTCCTCTTGTGCTACTAGAGGCTCCTTCTACTCCGTATACTACACTCTAAAATGATATGGTAATCTTGCTTGCTTGTATTGTTTGTCTTCTGGTTAAATGCTGCATTCTTATCTTTGCATCATGGTACTCTTTTCCTCGCCCTCGCTGTTTGTGTTGTAATAATTGATAGTTATTGCGATTTTATCTGCTTATTCCCAGCGCTGATTCATCACGCATCGGTAAGTGTTTTATTTTCCTGTTTTTTTCCTTTTTGTAGCCTAACGCCAAACACCGAATCTTTTTCTTTGCTTTTATTGGGTTTTAACTACCATGGGGAAAATAGAAGTATTCAACACACTCGCGTGCGATAGTACATTTTTTGTTTCTAATTTTCTCTGAAATCTTCTACTTTCTATTCGATTGGTTTTACTTCCACCTACTTTTCACTACGGTTCCGGAAAGAGACAAACAGGTACAGAGAGACTTGTTGGATGGAGAAAAATGGGACATGAACAGTTAAAGATAATTCGTTTTATTTATTTTTTAATGAGTTTGACAAAAATAAAACAAAGAAAAAGGAAAAAAACCGTATCGGGTTGGCCCAGTTGTAAGAAAATAACTGTTTTGGGTTGGTGAAGGGAACAAACTGAACAACGAGTATAAGTGATTTGAAGGCGAAGGATTTGTATTTGTTACGGTTTTATTTTATTTCACATTTTTTCTCCTATTCTGTACAGTTTTTCTTATTTACAAGGTTCATCCATCCGAGGCAAAGCGTTGGCGTCTATCGGCAGGACGAACCCGACTCTCCCATTTTTTTTCGCTGCTCTGCACGAAATGGTCGCTCTGTGTGTATAATAACTGAATTTCTCGATGCCGGGTAAAATAATAAAGACGAGATTTACTATTATAAACAATAATTCATGAAGTTTATCCATTGTAAAGAAAAATGAAAACTAAAAATTCCAAAGTGCCACTCAAAAAATCTTTCAGAATCGTCAAACTATGAACGCTGGCGTAAACAAAAGGCGTGGTTAAGACCATGCGAACAGGGTGCGTCCTCAGAGACCCCAGCACCACCACCATCACCATGCAAAACGTATTCCGCAAATGCAGGCAACCAGGTATTAAAAAAGACCCTTAACCTCGACCGTCCGGGGAGGGTCCGAAAGGTGGGAACCAAACCCCCTTCGTGGATGCGTGTGCGGTGGGGCGCAACATGGTGCGAAACGGATACGGCCGTAAGCGATGTCATTATTGCTCCGGCCGCACACATCCCTCTCTGCAACTCGGCGGGATGAATGTGAATGGCGCCGTTCACGCACTCGTTATACGGCGCACCATTTTGAAGATTCATCCCCCTTTTGTTTTAGGGCTCGAATCGTCAAATGGCGGCGTAAAGTGGTCCGCCGAACGTAAAGCAAAGTGAGGAGCGAACGTTCAAACGCGTTTCATGGGAAGGTGGAGAGTGACTAGAAACGAAAAACAAAAACATCCTTCCGACTCGTGACAGAAAGAAGGAAACGGATACGCAAGTGTGAAAGACCGAGTAATTATATGCTCTGCGGTGTTTCGATCGGTTGCCATGGAGTTCTTCTGCTCACTACGCGGTTCGGTTTATGCGAATCGTTGTGCGTAGTGTGCTCTGTTGGGAGCCAAAAGTACGAAAACTATCTTTTTGAACCGAAAAAATCATGTGGGTAAGGATTGATTATTTTGCAAACTTCCATTAAACAAAAAATTTAATAATAAAAGATAGAAATATAATAAACAAAAAAAGTGAAAATGATTGCCATCATTTTGACAGAAAAAATACATGGCATACGCCATGTAATTTGTTGAATCGTATCACCGCCTCCTTGATTCGAACCGAATCATACACAGAACAGTTGACCAGCTAACGAGAACACTGGGAATGTCCTGACGAACGGACGGACCAGCACGCATCGACCGCTGGATGGATGACTTCTATCGTGTCTAAACTATTTCCGAATTACAACCACAAGAGTAGATCATCGCGAAGGCGGACCGCCGCGTATCGATGATCGAATCACGAGAGGAGAATTTGTTGCAGGGGGGGATGAAACCAATAGAAAGAATTGGAGTAAAATTGTTCCGACTAATTCCGTCTTCGAGGAGTATATTTATCGTTATGTACAGCATGACTTTGACTCGCTCCCTCTCTCTCTCTCTCTATTTCAAGGCGAGATCACGTCACGCGCATCGTTAGAAAACTGAGTTGAAACTGCGTCTGCCATTAGGATACCTTCGACTGTGCTCGTTTGTTTGTTTCGTAATTCATTTTGCTATCATAGTTCTAGGTTTTGCTGTTTCGTTAAAAAAAAGCTCCGATTTCTCACCGCTAGTATTTCATCGTCTTTCTGAATGCGTGAATGTGCAAGAGAGTATTGTTTCCTGTTACTTCTTTTTTTGTTGTTCTGTACACAAACTATAAACTGACTGCTTTTAAGTACTTCCTTCCGCTACAAATGTGTATCATACACTCCTGCTTTACATACTAGTTCCCGTGTTGGAGGCGATCAGAGGGTTGGGGGGGGGACGAATTGGAGATGGATATAGTTAAGTTAAGATTAGTTAAGAACCCTTCCCACCCCCGGCCCTCCCATTGGCGACGATTCCATGGCGGGTCTCTCGGAGAAGGGGGGCGGGTAACGCTCGTACGGGAGTATGATTGTGTGCTTAAAAGTTACGCTTTAGTTAACAGTCTTTTTGCGCTGTAGCAATCAGTGTGCATCTCCGGTCCCCTCCAGCCAGCCCTCTCCAATCTCCTACCTTTCTCCTCCTCCCGATTAGATTTCCTTTCGCCCTTCTTCCTTCCCATGTAAACTGTACACTCGTTTTCGTCATTTACAAATGTCCTTACAAAAGAAACAAATTCTACAGTTCTTGCTGATGGATTGATACTAAAATTAAAATCACATTCTTGGTTTTTTTTTTAATTTCTTGTCTTACGATGATCTAATGTCCCACGGCAACGGGATACCGCAGCGACCGAGGAGCGTTCTACACGCTTCCTTCCGTGGAGTGGCTTTACGCCATTTGTAAAGAAACTCAAATCGCACACCCCCGATGGTAGCGTGGGTTTTGGTGGCCTGGCAAGTGAAGCGGGGGGGGGGGGAAAGTGTAGACAAGTTTGACTTAATTTTGCCTTCCCGCCGCCGCCGCCGCCGACGTCGGTGCTGCCGCTTTTTAGAGTAGAATCTTCCCGTACACAATACTGGATATGAAGGGCTCGAACGCCGTCAGCTGCATCTCGCCGCCATCGATCAGAGCGTGAGCTTTTCCTCAAGAGTCCACCGTTGCCAGGGTGGTGGTGTGTTGCTGGGGTGGCGGAGGTGGCGGCGGCTGCTGCTGTTGCTGTTGATCCGTGACCGTCTTCGGGTGTGTCGGTGGCGGTGATGGCGGTATCCGGTCCGTCTGGTGGAGTGTGGTTCCCGCCGTGGCCGCGGATGGCGTGGCGGGCCCTCCGCTGTTGGCCGGTCGACGTTGGCTCCAGCCGGCCGCACTCCGGTTGGAGGTTTGCGTATGCTGACTGTAGCCCGAGTCCGACCCGAAGCTGGAATCGCGCGAGTACAGAGATTGAGCGCCGACCGCGGGCGGTCCGCCCGGGCCGGTGCCATTGCGGAACGTGGTGAACTGTGGCAGGATGTACGGGTACGCGGCCACTCCACCGGTGCTACCCGTCCCCGTGCTTCCACTGCCGCCGCTACGGTCCGAGTAGGTGTGCGAGAGGCACCCATCGTAGATGAGTCCCTCGTGGAAGACGGGCTCGTGGTAGATGTACTGCGACGGATCCGGTGTCGATATCACCGCAAGGTGGCCACCACCACCACCACCGCCAACACCGTTGCCATTACCGTTGTTCGCTTGGTGCGACGCGTTCCGTCCCCTTCGGTCGGAGGACCGCGGATTCGTTCGGGATCGGACGCCGACCATGGATGGCGGTTGATGACTATGATTGTTGTTGTTATTGTTGTTGATGTTGCTGTGCGGCAAGCACGCCGCTCGATGGTGTCCTCCGTTGCGGAAGATGGTCGACACACCACCACCACCACCCGCTGGCCCACCGTGGTGGATCAAACCGGAGGAGGCGGACAACTGTGCGTTGATGCGATTCCGTCGCTCGACCGGATCGAGCAGCTCGTCGTCGATTGTACTGTAGTAGTTGGCCCGGAGCGGACCATGGTTGTTGTTGTTCACGCCGTTCAAATGCTGATGGTGCGGGTGATGATGCGGGTGCGGATGGTGATGGTGGTGGGTGGCGTGGTTATACGCCGGCGGGGGTAACGTCATCAAGGCACGCTCGTCGTACATCGGTGGCAGCACGACCGGATCACACCCGACGTCCGGCCCTAGGCCACCACCGCCGTCCACCACCAGTGCGTCTCGTCCCCGACCACCCCCCCTTCGACCGGATCCACCCAACGTGGCGGCTGCCGGGTGCGGATGTTTCCTTGCCCGAAACAGTCCCAGGCCGGAACTGAGCGAACCGCCGGTTCCGGTTGCTCCGGCGTTGGCGCTACTGTGACCGCCGTTGCCATTGGTATTGTTATTCCCGCTGTGACTGCTGACGCAATCGGTGCTGGAGTTGGAGTTGCGATTACTGTTGCTCGCGCTACTACTATTGCTGCCGTTATTGTTGCTACCATTGCCTGCCCCACCACTCCCGCCGTTGGCGCCCGGCTGGGGCGGCCCTCCACTGGTGCCACCTCCACCTCCACCACCATTGCCACTTCCTCCGCCACCGGGTCCGTGTCGGGGATGCAGCGGGTGGTTGTTGTCGTTGCCGGACGACGATGAGGACGAAAGGAGCGAGTTCCGTTCGGTTCGATTGCGATCGAGATAGCTCCCGGGGAGGGTACTTCCACCTACCGCCACACCTCCTGCTGCTCCTCCTGCTCCCTGACCGTCCGCTGCCGGTACGGTCGAGGTGGAGGCCGTCGTGGCCGCACTGTTGCTGCTGCCACCGTTGCTGCGATCGTGGTAGATCGTGGCCACCGTCGTGCCGTCCGAGGGCGACTTGTGGAAGGACCGATCGCCCGGTAGGCTCAGCTCGTCCTCCGCGAAATCGTCGTCGGACTGAATCGGCGGCTCCGAGTCCGTGTCCCGGCCGACGTGGCCGTGCTCCAGCTCCTCGTACACGTTGTCGTGCGAACGGTACGGATCCGGGCCCGGCGAGGAACAGATGAACAGGGGCGGCGACCGTGGCATGGGGTAGCCGCTAGGATAATGGATCTGCTTCGCGTGCAGCTGCAAAGAAAGGGACGAAAAGAACAAAGAAACGAACACGATTAAAATCGGCACCATCGGTTCCACACTCGTCCTCCCCCAGCAGCCTCGTCGACTCTAGCGGGGACCATCTTATTCCAAGAGCGCGTTTTCCCAGACCCAGAAAAAGGGGGAAACCGAGATGACACTCGGAGAGCAACACCATTCACACCATGGAGAGGGGTTGTTGCACGATGTGTGTGTGTGATAAAATCGCGAGAGTTCCTTCACTCCACTTAACCTAACAAAGAATAATGAAGCAGCGACCGTGAATGGTTCGCACCCGTCAAGAGGACCCTCCATCTCTCCGTTGCTGTATATTGGGTACTTATAACAGGAACCGTTGAATCCTTGCTCCGAAAATTCATCGCACAAAAAAACAATACACTAAACGAGCAAATGTGTGTGTATGAGCACAAAAGTGTCAGATTTTCACACTTGACGCCTCCTGTTTGACACCATGCGACGGTTAGGGAGCCAGACGCATTATTTTCCCGTGCTGGTTTGCTGTTCTAGTGGAACGGATTTTCAAATCGTCATACAAATGCAGCACTTCAAAATTATCTTTGCCTATTGTTACAGGCCAACGCATCGCCAGATCAAGTGAAAGACATAGCCCTCAATGTGGTATGACGTTAAAGTACAGTTCACGAGTCTGAGTATAGGTTATTTACAAAAAAGATATATTGAAATTCAGCAAATGAGACTGCATTCGGTCAAATGAAAACAATGTATTTCAGGAAAAACGAATCTTTGGTACACCAAACAGCTTGTGCATAATACAAGTTGATAAACGTAACGAAAAATAACTTTCATCCTTCTTTGAATAAAAAGCAATCAGATCTATGAAACATACATTAAAATAAGTGAAAAGTGTAATAGAAACCAATTTACCACTCAACATACTGACTTCGTAATCTCCACATGATCTGAACACAACAACGACACTAATAGTTAAGAGACGTGATTGTAGGATGTATTTTAAATGACAGATATGCTACTCGTTAATTCCCTGGGTTTTTAGAAATTTTTCCCAACGGTTACATTTCCGCCACTCAAAATTAAGTATCCTTAATAAGTTCATGTAACTCCAGAAATATTGTCTTAAGGTTCCAATAGCGAGGTAATCAGTATCAATCTAACTTTAGTTATTGTAACCGAAGCATGTAAATGTATGAATAATAAATATTCTCTACTATTTATACTACGGTAAGTATAATTATACACTTATTATGAAACTTATTCGAGCAACTCAGATGACAAATAGAAACAACTAGAAAATGAATCGAAGGCGTTTCCAATTATGGACGATGACTGATTCTTACGATTCTTTCATCAATAATCTTATTAAAAAGTTTTTTCTTGCCACCGCTTAGCAATTGTTGTTAAACTAAAGAAAAAAAATTATACTCATTTTTACCGGTAGGGCTGGTAACTTAATTCTTTCCACATCATTTGTGCCGACATTCTTGCTACTAAAAATAAATTATATTCTGTTACTTTTACTAAGAACCGTTGAAAAGAATAATTGATTTTCTTTCAAACCAAAATAGTCACCTATAAATCAAGCCACAAACATATGAATGACTGACAATTGTGAACCGAAAATGATTTTCAATGTAAGTGCCTCCCAATGACCAAAGAGATTGAAATGTCACCCTTAAACCCTTCCTTACTGTAGCCCCTTTCAACTAACAATTTTTCCGAGCTTCGGGTTCAAAGGCGTTCAGGCGAAAACGGATTTCTTGTGGCTGGATTCACGACGAAATGAAACCCAAAAAAGAAGCGTCGCTGTGTTTGTTTAATGGTGCAAACTTTTCGATGAAACAAGTGAAATGCCATTATCGAAACCCCATTAGGGCACCTCCGACGACGACGACACCGACGGATGATGGGCGGCACTGGAGTGCTTCCCATTTCTTGCGCGATTCCCGAGCATCCCTGTTCTAAATCCCATTTCGCACAATACGCCGGGCAGAGGCACACGGGGGAGAGGGAGCAGAAGAGGGTAAATGCATTAGGAAGTTTTACCCGTCGGGGGCGCGATTTCTTGCCACAGTTCCGATTGCCGGCGAACTTTTGGTCCGCCGGCGGGAAGTTAGAAAATCGATTCGAAAGTGTGAAATTCGAACCACTTGAGTGAGTTTTATGTTAACAGCTCCAAGTCGACGGACAATGCACCGATGTGTGGCCGATGTAAGTGTGAGCACAAAGCCAACCATGTACCCGCAGAAGAGTTGTGCAAATACCGCCGGTCGGGATTTTCGATCGCTCCACTTCCGGTTTTTGGGAAGCCAAAGGATATCAACGCCCGTTTGCTGTACGATCTTTTTATTTGCTTTGTGCTGGCGTGTTAGTGAAGGTTTGTGGGGTGTTTTTTTCTCCCCCAGGATTCGAAGCGTGTGTGGGTGGGTTGTTGTTTGCATGCTGATACTATCACCACGACCTTCCCCACTCCCCTTCACACCATCAGCAAGAATTCAAAAATCCATCGGGCTCCACTTTCTGGCCTTTTCTTCACGCCTTTTGTGAGGTGGAAAGTTGGCTGAAGGCAAGTAGCAAGATGTAACTGAATTTGCTCTGCTGCTGCGGACATCCTGGCACAACACGCCACCACCTCCACCCACGTCTTCATATACGGAGTCACACAAATTGTTCATCCTTGCATTCGCACACATTCAAATGTCAATGCTCAGCTTGCACACTCTGGTGGCTGAGGATGGCATTTTCCACAGTAAAAGGCAGACAGTTGAACACAATCTCTCTTGGTACATGACGGTTGTATGTGTGTATGTGCAGTCATTGTCCTTTTGAGGGGGGAATGGATGGATCGGGAATCATCCTTCCACAGAGGGCTTTTCTTGGCGGGAGACATCGTGCAATCCTGGAATGCTACGCGAACGAAGCTCCCAGAATTGTATTGCACTCCCGGTAAGGGGGTTGCAATTGTGCACATTATCGTACGACCGGAACTCGTCCTCACTCGAGTAAAACTCCGACAGTTTGTAAGGAGCTAGCAGAAGGCGGATGCGGTGCAAATTCGAACTCGCCGTTCGAGCTCGGAAAAGCATCACCGACAATGGCAAACTTATCGCCACCACCCACTGGGGGTGGCTTTCCTTCACTTGCGAGACGCAGTAAATGTGCGATTTCCTTTACCATCCTTGGCAACGATAAAGGCGAGCAAGACAGATAACCTACAAATTCCACACCGTACACACGTTCACACACCAGAAAACACAATTGGTAGGGAAGAGATTGGAAATTGCTTTTTCTAGTTCCACATCGAATACAGCAACATCATATTTATAACAATATTATGTTGAGTTTCATTTTTTTTTCCAACATCGAAATCAGAACAGCATATCTGGAGATTATGGTGTGCGAAAGGGGAAATCCACGATGCACTTTCCGGACGTACAACAAAGTGCATAATACTGCCTTGCAGCGGACAAAATGTCGGATGCACACCTGCGACACAACGGGATGGGCTGCTGGTGGTGGTGGTGTTGTGCAGTCGGATAAGATATTTTTATGAATTTCCAATGGTGCACAATCTTCCGTGCACTTTTGCTGAAACCGATTTTGCATTCAAATTTTGCAGCAAAGCGAACGTGCGGAATCCGTAAACAGCATCGCGTCGTGCCATCTTGACAATTTCCCCCAAAAAGGTGGTTCCGCCGGTGGCACCGGTGCGAATCGGACCCACTTGCCTCGCGCTGAAGAGACGAGCATGTATATTGTAGCGTTTTTCCGAAAATATATGTACATATTTAGATGAGAGAAGGCCCCGGAAAGAAAGCTACCGAGCAGAAAGTGTGCAAACGAAGTGTCTTTTCCCGGCTCGAAGATCGCAAGAAGCAAAACCCCATTGCGATCGGGTGGTTTTGAGCGTGAACAGGGTGGTGACGGGAGACGGATGAAGTGTTGAAAATATACCATTGGGGTACTTGAGGGGCAGTGGCCCTGGTCACGTACGGCGGGGCGCGGTTGAGGCTTCGAGCTGAATGGAACAGTTGATTGTTCGTGTTCGTGTGGATATCATTATGCCATAAATGTAGAAACGGAGCTGCTGATTTTTCTTCACCATTTGTGGACGTGTGGACGTCCGCGGGAGGATGACGAACCACGACCCCGGAGGACAACGGACCACCACTCACACACCTGCCTTCCCCCCACACCATGCTCGGGGAGCTAGCGAAGGCTGGGAAAGTTTGTACAATAAATTTGGGGAATTTGAATTCGAGAACCATTATGATAAGCACACTCTCAAGGGGTTACGTTTCTTTTCATACCACTGCCACCGGTGGTAATCCCCGCCCAGATGATGAGGGCTTCCATCACCCATCATCAGCACACTCGAAGTGCCATAAACGGATGGGAGCGGTTTTGGGAAGCGAGCGGAGACACATGATTGTGAAACAAGAAACATGATCATCCACGATCTAACATCACTCGAGTATAACAGCGCATTGTTTGAACAACAAACAGCGTATCAGCATTACTGTCTAAATATATGCGATACGTAGAGTGTTTGAGAGAACACAGCGCGGTTTGGAAACAACGCGCGCGATGCGAGAAGAGAAGCTGTACATTTTGATTTGTGTTGCGCGCCAGTGTTTACCTTTCGTTTTATCAAAAACACACCACCCCTTTACGAGTCGCAAAAGGGGCCCTGGCGATGTGAGGGAGGGGGGCAGGGTGCGCAAGAAATGGCCACTCGACTCGCGCCCCCTCGACGACGATCGTGGAACATCATGCGCGTGCGTCTCCGAAGGTGTAGGTGAAGTACCACCTCGCGAAGATGATGAACGGGCGCTGCCGGGCGCGAGCAGAACGGGTTGACCATCTGCCGTCGAGCCCGGGTCCGCCGTTGGTGTGCTGGTGCGCGTGTGTGGTCCCGCGAGGGATAAGGGCCGACGACCACCCAGATCGCGGGAGCAAAACCGGGAGATCGACACGATCGCTCGTAGATCTCTTCGTCTCGTCCGTCCGCGTTTAAGACGTCGTCCGTCATAAGAAGGTGTTTTGTCTTGCGTTCGATCAACGTGTCTGTGTGTGTGTGTCTCGTGTGTTTCTGGTTTAGGCTGCAGCCTAATGCCGTGCGCGATAGGATAGGATAGTGTTCGAATCCTTCAGGGAGAGGAGTTGACATCGACGACGCGGAATAAAAAATTACATAGAGAAGTGGCATGGAAGGTAGGAATTTTTCCCCCATTTTCCCTCCCATCGACTACTTCCACCCCATCCGTGTCGCAAGAAATAGATTCCTGTCGGCCGGCTTTACGGTCTAACGCGCTCGAACGCGCGCACGTCGATCAACGTTTTCTCACTGCCCAACTGCTGCTATGTGCTCCGTTCCATTCCGTTTGACTCAACTGACCGCAGGAGTTAACCCCTCTAATCCCCTCCCATTCCGAGGATCTCTATAGAGAGAAGGTGGGGGGGGGGGGGGGGGGGGGAGGAGGAGAGAGGTTGGAGAGCCTGAGCAACAGACTGACGGCCAGCTCTCGGGCTGAGGTGGAAGTTTGGGATGAAACTAAATATTATTGGTTTCGGGAGTTTTAGCATAACAAAAAGCCACAAGGAGGGGGGCGCGGCCGCCGGTGATAAGCGGGGAATCTTCTCCGGGGGGTTTTCGGTTTTGTTTTTGTTTCAACAAGAAAACAAGATACCCAGACCCATTGTTGGTGGGAGGAATGCGGTCGCCGGCCGGCCGATGCTGAGCCGTGTGAAACCTCCAGCAGGCAACTGGTGGCGGATGAAAGTGCAACCTGATGTGTGAAGATGTTGAAAGGTTTCACACCAAAGCCGTTTTTTTCTCCTTCGTTTTCCTTAATTTAATTTTTTTACTTGCGTGCATTTTTTTACTCCACTATAGTGCAACGGAATTTAATTGAAATTATTTCAGACCAGTCGGTCAAAACAAATGGACGTAAAAATCAATGTACGCATTATTAGTAACAATTTTAATTAAATAAACACACAATTTTACATTATCGAAACCAACACCATTGCATTGAAAATTTTCCATAAAATTAAGAAGCTTATCAGAGAGAAATAGTCCAAATTCAGTCACCATCGTTGATTGTTTACATCCATAGAATATATTTAGAAGAATTATTTTGAAACCATTTAATAATGAGAAGATTCTTTTGGAAGATTAAAAGAATTATCAAAAATAGATTTAACATGTCTGTGATTTATAATTTGATACAACGTTAAAATTTTGTATCGAAGATATAAATATAAAAATAAAAAACTACAAATAATAAATGCAATTTTTTTAAATACAAAACAACCACTATATTCGGGATAAGATGATCGTAAACAAAATTAAATTAATCCAATATGATAAGCAAAACGATTAAATGAATTCACTATGAAACATCGGAGCGAAAATAATTGGATATCAGGCAAATGAGCGTAAAAAATGCGTATAAATTATCACAAACATGTTTATCCAAATTATTCCATGTTGCGCGGCTGTTGCCTCTCCGGTTCGGGTTTTAGCATATTTCCCGCCGGTCTATAAACCGTCCGGCCGGTCCAGCTGTGTGTGTTTGTGGTTTCGTTTGGTGATTTAGGTGAATTTTTCTAAAACTGCCTAGCATACCGTTCGCCTAGCGTTTATCGCATAATTTAGAGTGATAAGCGTTTCACGGGCACGGCTTCGAGGCGTCCGATCAGGCCGCTGCCTTTGGAGCCATCTTTAGCCGCGATAAAACTTCCATCCTGTTCGTGGCCGCAGGAGGGGACCGGTGTACCGATTGTTAATTAGCAGCGACACGATTGGGCAAAAAAGGAACACCATAACAGCAACAACACACAGCTGGAGGAGTGCATAAGGAAACCTTTACGAATCGCGGAGGAGATCGGAGCACTCAAAGCGCTTTGCTGGAAAGGGTAGAGGAGGTTTGGCTTCGCACACCGCTTGGCGGGAACCGAACTCCGGGCCTCGCGCAGCATGACGATGACCACAACGCGCCCGACTGCTTAAGGGAAGGTGATAAGGTGGTGGATGGCGGGTGGAATAAACATGTTTGACAGCATTATTACACAGACACGAAATTTGATCATCACACGCCAATCATAATTCGTTTCGCACTCACCCCTAACGCGACGAGAGACGGTTCCTTGGGAGGTGGCGGTGGTGGGTTCTGGTAGGCTTGACCGCAGAAGAAAAATAAAACACGAGCCCAGAAATGATGGAAACACTCGAAACTTTAAACCCTCGGTCGGAGCGAGTGAGGTGGAAGGCGCAACACTGACGACGGTTTTCCTTCCTTTCCTTTTCATGTCAAATTTCGAAGACAAAATCGCCGCAAGCCTCGTAGGACATGTGTTCGGGCGCAAGGAGGAGGAGGGAGAAAAGGAACCGAAAAAAAATGTTGCGGGACGACGAGGTGGGAAATGAGATTTATTTCCAAAGGCCCGAAAATGGTACGCCAGAATCTCACGTCGTTCGTAAATCATCATCCACGAGGTTAGAGAAACGGCGATCTTCCCGCGGCAACGAAAAGGGGTTTGAGAAGGCCTTTCTAGCGCAAGGCTTGCGGGTCTTTCGAATTGGTTTTGACACAAGAGCCTTGATTTTCTTGTGGATCCGTGGATATACCAGCGAAAACGCGAGTACACGTCCTCTCTCTCTCCAATTGAATGGAACCTTCCTTCTGGGTTGCGGAGAAAATCTAATGAAATGTAAATGGAAACAAATAAATTAACCCCCAGAATAGGCCCAGACTCTCACACACGCGCACCCAACGTGTGGCGGCCTTTCGGTCCAGGCTAAATTATTGGGAAACAACAACGGTCCGACGCGTCATCCTGTGCGCGCCCAGAAGCACCCCGCCGTGGTTGCCGCTTTGCCGTTGCTCGGTGGATATCTCACTCAGTCCCTCGCGTCGCAGGACTTTCCACCGATGGAGAAATAATTCCACACTAGAGCCCGAAAGATAGGCGATAGTTCTTTTTGCCTTTTTTTTGTTTTTTGGAGATCGCGGTCCCGAACACCCCCAGCGGAGGTTCCCGCAGGGTATGCTTTCAACGGTTTGCGGTTTACGGGGGAATACAAATCTTCCCATTTCTCGCTGCCAATGGAATGGAAGCGAGTTCTGTGGACGAAGACGGCACGAAATGCGATACACACGCGCATGTACCTCCTCTCCAAGCGCGAGGAGGGCTCTCTGGTATGGAGAACGGCTAGGGTTTCACCTTTCGGGACACCACATCGTCACACCACGTCGCATCGAGGACGCATCATTTCACTTCCGCGATTATTATTATGGTTGTGTAACATCATGATTGAGCAACAAACAAGCAAACAAACAAACACGTTGCTGCGTCGCTGCAGTGGAACGAAGGAAGGACAAAAACTGTCGACGCGAAGGAGCGGATAGGAATGTTTTATTATAATTCCTTCGCCAGAGACCCCGCGCGCTCGGTCAGAAGAAGACGTGCGCGGCAGGATGGAAGGATCAGGTTTTCTCTTCGCCTCTTCGCTTTTCGGGCCTTTTATCCGGGAGTTCGCTTCCAGCTCTTCCAGAGTTTGACTCAAAATCTGTTCCACTCTTCTGGTGGTGTAGGGGCAGAAGAAGGTTCGTTCTCACGTGCGTACAACACACAACTCCCGGACGAGACACTTCGAGGCTTTGAGGCTTTCGTCTTCAAGACGGTGTTCTGGAGTTGGAGTTCACGTATCTCTTGTAGGCTCTGGCTGCTGCCCGTTGTCATTGATCCTTTTTGCCCGCTCAGGAGAGCACCCCTCCTCCCATCCCTCCTCTGCTTCAATGCCACTCCCCCCGGGGGAATGCTCTGATGCTTGTGGTGTATGTCAATTCACCGCACAACAACGGGTTGCTTGCAAGAAGACCAAGAAGTGAAGATTTTGTTTGTAGTTTAGAGGTTGTCATGCGAAATCTTCTTGGCGTGTGGAAGGCCGCAGGCGGGTAAGAACTATTGTCGTCTTTGAAATGCTTTGACAAGGTTTGTCGTAATATTATGACAGTTTAGTCTCGTCAGAAGATCGAGCGCATAAAAGGTGGATAGGTTCGTTCCGGTGCATTGTTCCCGTCCATCCGTCGTGACCGTGAAGTTCCTTTCAACCCGGACCCGGGGGGGCGGGAAGGATCGGATAGCAAGCGGTATTCGCTGCGCTGATTAAGGGAAGAATTAATCGTTCGTTGGATGGCTGTGGACGCGTTTTATTCCGATCTCACAAGAAAAAAACACCGACCTAAATGAAAGCCTACCAACATTTTATCAACTTCCAAAATGGAGGAAAAAATGATCATCAAATATTTGTTCACAGATAAGAGCTTGAAGTTGAATTTAAATTGAATTTTTATCAAATGAAAATTATAAACTGGTTTGTTGCCAAATATAATTGAAAACGAAGAGGAACACAAAATGCTGATTAATAGAAACGGTTCAAACGAAGGGACGCACCCATTTGGCGCTTGTTTGCCGATAGAATAACGATTTCGATTGTTGTGGAACTTTTCAAAAGCGTTCTTGGAAACACACATCCTATAGTCCTTTTGTAGGCAATTGTATAAATTCTGTTATGAATAATAATTGCCATAAGATTTGATTTCACATGCAGTCGGCATGCGGCTCGCAAGGTTGAATAAAAAAAAGAACTACATCCACCACATTGACGGATGGTATCAATTTTCCGACTCATTAAAATGGAGTGAATTTTTACGACCGAATTGAATCGACCGCTGATGGACGGAATACTGACACGTTTGGACAGTCGACGAGCAAAAAGGACCCGCGGCCAGTTGTTCTTCTTGCAGAGCGATCCTCGAACGCAAACGAGTGCCGCAGCATGTCGCAAAGCGGAATCATAAAATGCGCCAATACGATACGAAAGCGACCGGTTGTAAAAGGTGGAAATTAAAAATTGATTACTGTAACAACAACACGGCGTGTCCCTGTGTTCCTTTCCCCGCTCGACACTACTCACAGTGTCACATCGACAGAGCAAGCAGAGAGAAAGGCATTGTCGTCGTTTTGTGGTTGGCCGTTCCGCCCAGACAAGCTCAGACGGAATTATTCAAAAGCCGTTGTGTGTGAACTGAATTTTAAAAGTGCCACCGAGGGAGGGGAAGAGCGGACGCGGGCCGCTTGGAGGGTTGTGGCGGGGGGTAGACTTCATAAGCCGTGGCCAAAAAATATGTCACTTGAAATTATCCAATTTAAAATGATTTAATATAATCTGACAGAACAAATTAATTTTGACAACGTACCAACACAGGACGCCGTGAGGAGCTAAATGAAGGGGGTTGGGGAATTTTGTTATCGTGCCCCGACGTTAGACAAACGGTGCCTCCTTCCCCTCGAGCAACCTGCTTTGTGGTTGGCAAAGATGGCGCAAGCTTGTGATTGCAGGACTTTTCCGTTATCGATTGGTGATTGTTTTTCGAACGGAAATGTCTTCACCTACCTCCATGTTGTGATGATGATGGTGATGATGGTGGTGCCGCATGACCAGCGGATGGTGGCCCAGATGGACGTCCGGGTCCTCGTACGTCACGGAGTGGGCCGCCGACACACCTGTCGCGTCCAGATGCGGCGGGCCCCGGGTGGGCGTCTTGCATGGCAGGAAGTTTTGAACTTTTCGCTTGTGTCTGTGGAAGGAGAAGGGAAGCGAACGGTGTCGATTAATTTACTGCGAACTCACACTAAGTTGTCTGGAGATTCGGAAAAAAGGACAGATTCTCGCTCTTTTTCTGGAAGGTGTTTTTTTTAAATGATTGTATGCGTTCTTCGACCGGATTCCTCCCGTGCCACGAAAACTCCGCTACGACGGGCGACCTGTACAGTATGTTCCATAAAAAAATGCGAAAGTTTTCAATGCTTATTTTTGGGTAGCTTCAAACGTTATGTTTACCGTGGTGCAATCATTTGGTAGTAAACTCTGAGACGATGTCATCCAAACAATGGTTCTCAAGTAATAAAGTTGAGAAAAATCTTCGCAAAGGAGATTGTGACTAATTCAGGGCTCGTCCAAAAACACATTAATCAAGTTATACCGATTGCGGGATGCAACGATCAGTCCTTGGATGGACCACGTCCCCGAAAGCAAGGAAGTGTCCAAACATGATTTGAAATGTTCATCCAGAGTCAGAGTAAACAGTCATCTTGTAACAGACCGAATTAAACAACTACGACTGGAGTTCTCGAAACGTTTGGTTTAAACATTAAAATAAAAGATCGAGGACGTTCCAGAGATCCTGAAAATCAAGTTTCCAACCAAACATGCGGCCAAAGTTATAAATTTTGCGTTTATCAAGCTGAATTAAAATGTAATACCGAGGTTACTACGAACGTTTTGAAGGACCACGGTCTGACAGCTTCAATTGCCAAGGCGTGAATCTCGAAAACAGACTTATACATTGATAAGGTATGTTTTCGAATCCGAACCCGTTTGGAGAAGGTGATCGAGAAAAATGGTAGGCCTATTCAGTAATGTGATCATAAAAGTTTGGAAAAACGATTTCCTAACTAAAATTAAAATTTTTTCAAATAATTTTCTATGAAAAAAATTATTTGAATCTTAGGTATCGATTTCCGCACTGCTTTTATGGGACATACTGTAGGTAATTAATGTGCATGATGGCACTCCACAGGCTGAAGAAAAAAAAATCACTCTTTCAATCCCGAGGAACTGTGAGGTATCCTTCAACGTTTTTCTTCCTTTCCCGTTGGTAAACTCGTCAAGTGGCCGCCGCTTCGGATGGATTCCAGGCCCCTCTCTTCTACCCAAGGAAATCTTTGGCACCCGGGAATTATGTCTCAAGGACCCTCTCGCGGTTGCAATCGGTTCGGAAACTTCGCCATTGGTGAGGTCGTTCCATTCCGCCACACACTAACACTTTAACTACTCCCGTGTGCATGTCGGGTTCGATCTCCCGGCTGGCGCTGGTGGGTTTTTTTTCCACAACCCGAAACGCACACCGTGATGCCGTAATTAGAGCTGTAAATTAATTCCTACCGAACCGAAATTCCAACCATTTCCCTCGCCCTCCCACAGGACACGGTCTCCACCGAGTGTGAGATAATCGAATGGAAAAAGACCACCATTACCCGCTCAACCACAGAGGTGTGTGTGTGTGTTGTTGGTAGCAATCTCCGTACCCTGCATCGATGGCTGCATTGCTAATTAACGCGCTAATTATCATAGGAAAATTAACTCCTGGAACGCAAACACGGCGAAGGAGAAGGGGGCGACGCGAAGGGCGTGTGAATAGTTGCACATTACTTCGAGACCAACACCTCCCACGATGGTGTTGGAAAGAAGTCTGTGTGGCCCCCGGGGCGGGTGGCGGTTGTAATAGCCTTTCGCTTAATAATGCACCTTAAACCTCACTGTGTGGGTGTGCGAATGTTTTCCCAAAGGCACGCGCCCGAGAGCATATCGCATCACACTGTAATAAACGGGTGTTTCAAGTGGAGAAAATAGAGGGAAAATCCCCCCTTCTCCGATAGCAGCTCCGATGTTCGGCTAGACGGGGTTGCCTTACATTGTTCGATCAGATTCGACATTGCTCCCAACTGGCAATCCGTCGATGACTCTCGGATGGCAACATCGATTGATTTGAAGGATGAACAAGAACACCCCCACGGGGAGGGGGTTGATGCTGACGTACGGTTCTGGCAGATTTTGACGCAACATCATCACACACACACACTTACAGGAATGTTGTTCGCACCACTGTCGTTCGATATCGCCGTCGAAAGCTCAACGTGAACGCAAAGGTTCAAGTTAACGAACCAGCCTTCATCTTATTTACCGCATGATAGAGCATCCGTTTTTTTGTTGCCCACCTCTTTTGAGTGTGTGTGTGTGTGTGTCAGTGTGTTTTTTTCCTCCGCCTCGATAAGAATAACGCACCACAAACCAGACGAGGAGTCGGCCCGTATCCTTGGCGGTATGTGCTTGACAACGTCGCAGAGCTTATCGAAGGAGGACACTCACTCACACACACGGTGCACACTATGTCACCGCCGCGAGTCCTGGTGGCGTAAAAAAAAAAAGAGCTGCACATCAAATCAAATTCATATCACTTCTGTTATGAGGTCATGCACGGCCGATTCAGACGTACGCGCGGCGCGCTCGTCGACTTGGACAGATATGAGGACAGATAGCATCGCGTACCATGGGGTGAGCTACCGTTTTGATGGATGGACGAAGGGCCGTGGTCGAACAGGGGTGGGGGTGGGGGGGAAATAAAGTCAGCATCTGCAATCCTGCAGACGACGATGGCCCCGAAAAGGCCTCGTGAAGGAAATTCTCGTTTTGGGATTTTCACTTCATCATCCAGGCACTGTAGGGAGGAGGAGGCACGGGGAAGTTGTAGTTGATCCCAGGGAAAAAATAACCAACAACATCGGGCGAACGTGTTCTTGTGCCCTTGGTAGAGATCAAGTCCACCCCTTCCCCCACCCGAATGTCACAAATATTGATTAACATTACACTTTGTTGTTTCACTTGCTTCACCAGACATTTCTCACCGACTCAAGTACACTCTTGTTTTCTCTCACATCTTCTTAGCTTTCTCCGAACGAGTTCGAGATCGAGTTGAACTTTTATTGCCACTTCGGGAGCCTTCAAAAGTCCTAATGCCCTATGGTACACGCCCGATTGTTTCTGTTCAGTTCATCATCCGGCAAGAAAGAAGTGAAAAAAAGCTCCCGAACATGGGTTATTTGATGCTCGGGAGTGAGTGTCTGTGGGTGTATTTGATTTATCTCATCACATTCACCGGACCGGCCATCCTCTAAACGGTGGGCCAACTGACCGCCCGTTGGCTCTGGAGATCGATGACGGATTTGAAGGATGGATCGACCAAATCCGGGCAAATGTCATGGGGGATGGTCATCGATTAAAGGCACTCGCTGAGCTCATATTTCCATCCATCGGATGAAAGGTGGCAGCAGTTTGATCATTTGGTGAACGCAGGGTGTCCACTCAGATTATGATTTCAAATTCCCGGTTCTTCCCCGGTTTTTCCCGGTTTTTTCCCAGCTATTCCCGGTTTTTTCCAGTTTATACAGGTTTACTACATTTCGATTGCTCATAGTAGATAAACTTATCTGTTATATGTCTCTATGGTTTCTAAGGTAGTTTAAAACTGCATGTAAGTTATGTGTCAAAGAATACTTTAAGGAAATTACTTCAAAATTTTCAAAAACAAAAACTCTTGAAAAACTGAAGGAAAACAAGGACAACCCATACGGGTTGGGATTATACAGAATCGTAAACTGAACTTATATTGCAGCAACACACATTTCTTGAGCGAATATAGAAGAAGAAAATGTATATAAAGATGTTGTAGAACAACTTCATTTTTGACATAAAAAACAAATTAATTTTTAATACGGCTTAAAAATAGAAATGAACCATGTTTTTTCTTCGCTCATAGAATTTTCTCAATCATAACATATTCAACAAAAGAAGAGATGTAGCATACCTGTTGTACATCTTCTAATATTTCTATCGAAATATACTTTCATAAACACGTCAATACAAATGATTCATGTTATCAAAATTTCAAGCAAACACACCAACAACTCAAATGACCTACATTTCACCAAGATTAAAAACTGACCAGTACACTCGTCTAGCGAATGCCGGAATGCAATAAGATCCCATACCAAAACAACCAATACACCAAACAGAGAGTGGTACCAGTTAAAGGTAAAAAATACTTTATCCATATCAAACCATTGCTGACAAATAGAATGAAACATACATAATTATTTCCGTACGAATAGTAATGACCACACCGCGACCGAAATTCTATCCAAAGCGGCAATTTTTTTGCAATCATAGAAATCGATCAGATCATATCCGAAAGTTACATCCATAGTGACACATTCATAGCAAGTGCAGCAAGAGATTGCACCGCGCGCGATAGTCCCGAAACAAGCAACCTTATAAACTCAACAGGATAAAGGATCTCAGCAGGAAATGTTGGTAGAAGGACAGGAGTTTTCAATTGAAATTTCAAAGCACGGATTTGAACGCTGTGAATATTTTCGTACAATATCATAGGAGGTGATTGGCTTTTCAGCTAGTAGATTTACTAGATTTAAAGTAACTATTTTGGCTACTATCTGAAGCATATACAAAGACATTTGGTTGATTTAAACAGATGATCAATGCTTGTACAATTTCAACTGGAAATCCCCGTTACCATGTTACCAATGTTAACCCTCGATGCGTTTGTCTTTCGTACACATTGCTTCCCTGGCGACAAAATCATCATGCTTTCTCACTTTGTCTCTACGCCGGCACCACTGGAAGAAACGAAAACGCAATACGGATACATTGAACCTTCAAACAGTCGACAACAAACGTGGCCCTTAACAATTGAAATGTAGTGACAATTTTACATGAAAATATAATTACGCTACGAGAATAAAATATGTAAATCTCAAACAAACATTATATGAAAAATATTCCCGGTTTTTTCGGCTAAATTCCCGGTTTTCCCGGTTTTTTCCCGGTAAAATTAAATTCAAGGCTGATTCCCGGTTTTCCCGGTTTTCCCGGTTGAGTGGCCACCCTGTGAACGGAAGCTCAAACCTGATGAGTTTTTGTTCACGAAGACTAATGCAGCATTGTAGCGAAATTGCAATTATCCGGAGGCCGTTTTTCATTTTGATTCATTTTTTCGGTGATGCTTAGGAAGTTCAGCGATTGTGTAGCAGGCTGTCCAGTTTTTGGTGATCGTGATCCGGTTCTTTTTCCTGTCCCGATTCAAGGTGCCCACCGTTGGCAACGCATCAAGTCGTCGGATGGATCCGTGAAGGATTTATGGTGCAATTTTCTCCTCCTCGCTCGAGCGCCCTCCCAACAACCCCGACCGACCGGAGAATCTCCGACCCGCCACCCAGTGCCTTACCCTTTTGACAGCTTATCACAGCGGGTCTGGAAGAAACGTCTCACGCCGGCTGCGCTTAGTCCTCCTCCTTGCCTTGGCTTGGAGAAATTTAATAAAGTTAATTTATCTACCAAGCGACAGGTTCCCGGAGCCGGTGCGAAAACCGGTGGTAGGTGGTGGTGGCGGATCCTTTCTTGCCCGTTTTTTTTATGCCCCGGAAGCGGAAACCCAAGATGACAGTTTCACCTTGGGCGAAGCTTGAGAGAATGCTTCGGGGGCTGGCGGTGCTGGTGTGTTGTGGCTGAGGAAAGTTTTCCTTGTCTCGGCATTTGGCACAATCTGGCGGAAAGCTTCCTTACACACACACACACATACATACCGGAAAAGCTGATGGTATCACGTTGGGTTTATGTGTGATGACCCGGGTCTTGACTTTTATTAAACTCGGAACAAACTTTCCCAATTTTACCACCTTCCATTTCTTGGCTTCTAAGTTTTTTCTGCTGCTCTATCCTTCTCTTGCTCTCTCTCTCTCCCACACACACACACACACACTCTATTTCTTCTTCCACCTGAGAGTAAAAGGTTGAGGAAACGTTCCACTTGAACCCAGGGATAGCAGAGTTTTCCTTCTCTTCAAGAGCCAAAGAAGCGGACGGAAGGATGCACCGAATCTTTGGCAAAGAAACTTAAAAACTTAGATACATCCCGACGACCCGGTGCCACCCACACCAGATGCACCGAGGCCGAGGGCGGGCTATCGGGTGTGGCTTTTATTTTGCGACTCGTCGTCCAAAAGGTGAGCGATGAAAGCAACGTCCGGCCAGCGGTATACGGCATCCGTAGCAAGAACGCATGACCCCTGCTGGCAGAACGTCGTGCCGTTGCAAGGATGCTGTAAAGGATGAGAAGGAAGTGTACGAGATTACGTCCGACAAAAAGTGTCATCCAGCCGTAAAGTTAAACTAAAGTCAATTTCTCCCCGGGTTCGGTTACAGTTAGGTAGGAAAGCCCGGACGTTGGAGCTCCTTTCCTTCGCCGGTTCGCGAGCGGGAAGGGGGGAAGGAAAGTGAAATGATGGTGGATGGTGGCGGTGACTTGCCCTCCGGTTTGATGTTTGCTGTAAGCATTAAACCGACCATCGGACATCCGGGCATCTCCAGGTCCGCTACCTGAGGGTGTGAACAACGTCCGGTGCAAATCCGGACAAACGATTGGGGGCTTTGGCCAGCTTTTCAAGTTTTTGCTCGTTCAAGCTTCCATGAACCGCCCACGTCGAGCAACCTCCCACCCTCTCCGCTGGATTCGAAATCAATGACAACTAGTCGAAGGAAAAAGTTTTCCCCAAGCGATGGGAGGTTTCGTTCGCCCACGTAGGAAGCACAAACGAGTGAATACAGAAAAGGATGTTTTTTTACGTGCTTTGTCCTCGTTTCCTTGTCCACTTTTCCTAGATTTGGATTCTTCTTTAAACTGCTACTTGACGGGGGAGAAATAAAAACTCGACAAGTTGACAACAGAGCCGACAACCGGACGCGACGACAAGCTAAAGTCGTTGGTTGGTGTGTGGTGTACGAGCGTGATGGAATTTCCGGATGAAATTTTCATCAACCTTTATCCTTCCTAACCTTCACGGCAGAAGCAGCACCACCCACCACCCCCGAGAGCTGGTTTGTTCTTAACGAAACCACGCCGGTAGGAAAATGAAATTTTCGATAAAAAAAAAGACTCGTCCGCAAAATAGTAAAGATTTTCCGCGTATGGTCCATTTTTATGGCCGGGCAAAGAGGAACGGAGGGAAAAATTGGATGAAATTGGTCGGTAAAAAGTAGGATGATCCATTTTATTTTACGTCCAACCCCCCAAAAAAAAGCCGGTCCCCAAAGAGGATGGCACGGAGGAAAGCTGCCGAAAATCTATTCACCGAACCGTACGTGTTATTGCCATCGCCGCCTCCCGACGGATTTGGGGGCACGGGTAGGAGGCGAAGAAATAAATAGCCGGTGTTAGCCTGCTAATCCTTTAAAGCCGAACGGATACAGCTTTAATTGTGGGTTTTTCCGAGCGTCCGTCGGTCGGAGATCCTTCCGCACTTTTTCGACCGGATGCTACACTTCATCACCTTTTTTTGCCATCTGCCTCCCTTCCGAGATGGGGGGTCCGGAAAACCGGAAGGCGTGATCGGTCCCCACGCAAGCCACCTTACCTTTTCCGGGAAAAGGGACACCATTACACCGAGCTTTTGGGGACGCATGGATATTAGTTAGCCGGGAGGGGAGGGGGGCATCCGAGAAGGACAACTATGGAAACTCACTCTTCCGTGCCAGCTCCAATTGGATCACGTTGACCATTCGTTTCGGTAAAAAATAAAACTCCCAACCTTTTGGGGACGACGAGACCGAGCTGGGTTGACATTTTCCTGGCAGGGGACACTCGGCTCGGTTGGAGTGTTAAATAAATATGAAAGAATTATAAAAGGTAAACGGCGACAGCCAGTGAGAGATCCTTGATCGCCGGTCAATGTAAGCGAAAAGGCGTGTAAATTGAAATGGATGACTTGCCGAACGGGAAAGTTAAATTTTTACGCATCCTTTGGGGTGACGGAAAGATGCGCATGAGTTAAAATAGTGACAGGGTGGATCCGTAGTGTTCCGATGATGGCACACCGGGCGGAAAAAATCATCCCTATCATGTCTATTTCCGTACCATCAGACGCTGGGAAAGTGGAAACTAACCCCGGTGCTGATTCGTGCAAACACAATTCCTCTCCAGGGTGCCGCAATGTCATTCGATGGAAATTAATTTGCATGCGGTGCATGATGCTGTAATGTTTGTGGCGCGGCTGCCAGAACAGAATAATTCGTCTTCGCTTCGTTCCAGCCAAATGGCAAAGGAGGGAAAAGACTCGGCGAGGAAAGTGAACATTCGACTTAATACGAAACTGGATGTACAACACTGACAGCAGCTGTCATCTGCATTTGCGTGTCGAAAGTTCCCATCCCATCCGATATAGGATTTTCCATTTCTTTACAAATCTCCTCACCCTGGAGCAAGTGTGCAACTGCTCCTGTTTTCATTTCACCCAAAGGGCGCACACACACAGATGGACGAATGCAACCGGGGAGGATTTTCCCGAGCATGATCCGGAAGCGGGAAGGTTTCGGTCGATAAATCCGTACCGAAATCCTTTTACGCTCCCGCGGTACATGCGGTGTTTTGGGTGTCAGCAAGTGGTTTCCTCCTTTGGGGAAAGGGCACGACGTCTGGACGCCCTTTCTATTTACCCTAGCGTTCCACACACAGACAAATAAGCCCAGAAACACCCAGAGAAATCATGGGGTTCAACCACCGAATGCGGCCAAAGCGCACGTAACGAACGGGTTTATCTTCATTAAATGGATTAAGGCGGCACTGACGGAGTCTCGGGTTGCGTATGTTTGTATCGCCTTGTTTTCCCCGCTCTAATCTTAATTAACATTCTATTTTCTAGCGTCTCGCATTGTGCCGCTTTCAGTTGATCTGAAACTCTTAGGGGGGGGTTTTCCGAGCACTTGCGACTCGAAGCATGACCGAGATGGACACATTTTTTTTATATTAATTTTAGTTGTGGAACAGAGTTTCAGAGTCGGAAAGCTGTTCAATTTCCATACCATCCAGTACGATGCTTTCTATTTTAATTCCAAAAAAAGGACGAACGAATGAGGAAAACATTCGCGACGGGCACACCATGTGCTTCGTATGCGAATCATGTCCGGTGAAGTCGGCCCCTTGTCAACATGACACCCGCTGGTGGTACAGGGGAAGCAAAAGCAAGAACATAACAGTACAACCTACAGGGGGAAAAGCAAAACGTTATTTTGTCCTCCAACAACCCATATGCTCATAGGCCTCTAAACCTACAAAACCGGTTCAGGCCTAACATTATTCCCGTGCCGGAAGCTTTCGGTGGTTTTCGCACCAAAGCCAGGTTCCTGCCTTTCAAAGGTGGTGGGAAAGAGAAAAGAGTGGTGGTGACGTACCCGCAGACGGCAGACCAAAACCAACTACATGCTTGGTGGAGTGCTGAGGGAGTTTTCTGTCCCCATATTTTGCTGTGGCTATTTTAATACCTCAAAGCATCCAGGAGCAGCCGGCGCAACAGGGGGGTCACAAGAAAAGAGGACGACGAGGAAAACAACCGAACGAAAAAAAGGTTTATTACATTGATAGATTCATAAATTAATCACAACACGAGGGAGAGATAAGCGCGATATACCTTTACTTGCCATAAATTATGGCCCCCTTCGAGGGATCGAATATGGCGGCGGGCCAAGTCAGGAGTAAAGAGCTCACTCACTCACTCACTCACCGACTTGTGGCTCACCTCACCTCACCATCCGCAGGATGGACCTCGGGGCACCTCTGTATGGCGAGTGTGATCGCGACCAGTGTGTATATCATCCGCACACGAACCCTTCGGAACGCGTCGGACGGACCAAGAATGGATGATCATTATTTGGAGTTCCTCCACTCCGCTCCCCTCCCACCGTAGATCGGTAACGATGATTACACGCACCAAGCCACAACCGACCAACACCGGGGTATGCTTTATTCCTCCTCACACTCTCTCTCTCCCCTCTCACCCGTGCCTTTTAAAAAGGGAAATTTTGGTTAATGTCGTGTTCGAAATTTATGGATGAACGTCCGAAACGAGGCACCTCGTCGGGACGTCGGGCGATCGTCGTCGATGGCTGGAAATTATGTAAATATTCTTGATCGGCGAGCGTCAATCTAGCCTCAATCTAACCGGGCGCCCCAACAGACGGAGTTGTTCCAGCAAGTGTTTGTGGCAAAACTTGTGGGGAAAAGACAAAAATAAAATGCCCAAAATTTGAAAACCCCTTAAATGGGAACAAAACACTGCCGAAAGGGAAACTGCTTCTGTTATGACTTTCGGCAACACACACGCAAGCACCCATCGATCGCAATCGCTATGGCACGATGCTGATGCTGATGATGATGATTGAAGGTATTAGGAAACCCGGGGGTTTGGGAAAATGTAAAGTGTGGACGTTGGAAAACGTGTTTCTTCTGTTTTACCCTTTTGTCGTTGTTTATATTTTACCGACCGGAGATTGTCGAGAATACGGAATGGACTGCAGTAACAGCGATGCGAATCTTGTTGTAATGCCAGCTTTCGCCGTCCACCCTTCGGGGCAACCCTTAGCGCGCGCGCGTTGTGCGTGCAGATTCATGTGAGAAAACATGAACAATGTTCCCCGAAACAACAAAACACCCAAACACAACAGCAAAATCCAAAAAAGATACATGGAAACGAAGCAAAACTACACTACACCTTGGCCAAACGCCGTAAAGGGGAGCAAAAGCGCCCTGGCCGAGATGGCGCGATGCTGATGGTGCCGAAACGCGAACTCCTCGAAAGTGCTTCCGCCAAAAATGGCTATTATGTTTAATTGACCGAAAAGACCAACCCTCCCAAACTCGGCTTTGGGTTTCCTCTTCCCACCGACCGGAGTTCCTAGCACAGGATCGTCGGACTCCACAATCCGACAGAAGCCGTTTGGCTCTTTCTCTCACTCCCTCTCTCCGCGCCAATGATGTTTCCGCTGGTCGCCTAGTAATTTATCTTGTTATATCTCTGCGGCTGTTGGGCGGCTGGGAAAAGGCAACTGGCTGGCGAATCGGGGCGAAAGCCACCACGGTTAGGTTCTAACCAGGCATCCAGGGTGTGTACGGAGGCGGAAACCGGCGGCAGAAGACAACACACCAATTCGCGAACAGCACTTCCAGCGAGTTCAGCGAGTTGCTCCGCAAACCCCGACAAAACCTGACAAATCGAGACCGACTACATCAGACGTTGGGTCGTGTTCCGTGTATCTGCGATGCTAGAAACCCCCATTCCCGAGCAGAGGGGGTGGGATGATAAATCTTGCGACCGAGGAGGAAACAATCCAAATATTTTCCTCACGAACAACAAAAACATCATGAATGATGAGTAACTTTTGTGACAAACAAAGCTGCGAACGGGTTTGAAATGAACATGAGTCTCCCACCGATCTAACGGCGCTTCCCACAGGTGGTGGTGGGAAAATTTATCCTTCGCCAAGGATCAGTGATAAGAAACGCTCGAAGTAGGGGGCAACAAATTGTAGCACGAGAGGAGCGTTATAAAATTTTCCTCTACATTTAATTTCTCCAATGAGTCATGCGAGCAGCGCCAGGACGAACGAGCAGCATCACATTCCGGTGAGTTCATCTTTTGCAGCGGCCATTGTTGCATTGGATCTAACCGGCGCCAGAAAAGTCCCTTGACGGCAGACAGTTCACTGCAATAATGGAAACAGAAGGAACCGGCCCAACCGAGCGGAACACATTTGAACAAAAAAATGCCCTTTCCTCTCCCGTGGTACCTTCCAAACGCCACGCCACACACTTGATATGATGCTGGTGTGCGTGTGTGTGGTGACAGGACGGATAACACTTTATGATAGCGAAGCAAGGGCGGGATGAAGGGATAAAAAATGGTAAGCTAAAAGTGTTACTTTTGGCATGTAGCAGCCCCAGTTTCCATCGTTGCCGCTTGCGGCCAAACATAACTCTTGGCAGAGACCAAAGCCGAAGAGGTTCCGGAAAGTCGGCAAAACATCTGTCGCGCCAAGTTTGGAGCCAAGACCGAGGCGGAGCGGAGCAACAGCATGTCAAACGATGTCTTGAGTGGCGTCCGGGACAATAATCGAGTGGAGCGCTGCTATCGTCTTCGCAATTCTTCGGCGGTGCACGCACGCTTTTTTTGGCGTGTTTTCCAAGAAAACCGTTCACATTTCCAGCTCACCCCGTTCGAAAGAAACCCGGAAACCGGGTGAACCATTTATTCCCTCACGAAATCGGAGAAATTAATTTAGGAAGCGTTCAATCCGAAAGGCGAAAGCGTAACCTCTTACAATACATCCGTTGATTCGGTAATCACAATTGTGCCCATCGTGCTCGAGATTTGGCTCAAAACATGGGATAATTTTAATTACCGAACGCCATTTTTGGCTACGGATTCCGGGGACGAGATTTCCCGTGGGGATTTGGTTCCGTTCTCCCGCACGCGGAAAGTCTGTGGAAAAACTCGCTCCAGTGACAGTCGGGAGGAAGTCGGGAGTGGCGTAAAACTTCCCCCGAAGAACGGGCGCGCCGGAAACGGTGGAGATTAGGGGATTGAAATCACTACAGAAAGTCCGGGGGGCCGCTTGGGAAAAAGGCGGACACAACAGTGCAATTTTCCGCTTGATGTGGTGAGAGCAAAAAATCAGACACAATGGGCAAAGAGTAGCAAAGTTTTCTACAATGTCTCCTGGTGCCTCTATCCCAGCATGCCGGGCCGATCCTTCGGGGACGGCATCATCGTCGTCCGGCGTGGGCTTACTTTCCGTTCCGTTGGCCTTTTTTCTTTTCACTTTTTTTTATTGTCAACAGAGTGGAAGATGGGGTTGTCCTGGGGTGGGGAGGAAAGCGGAAATCCTTACAGCACCATAAATTAGGCTACACTGCCGCACCAATAGCACCGAAGCGCAAGTTGTGGCAAGTTCTCCTTGGCGGATCCCGTGTAGGTGGTGTAAGGAAACAAGTTCACGAAGAAAAAAGAATTAAATGAAAACGTGCCATCCCGTCCACGGGGCGGAGGAGGAGGAGATGGTGGTGGTTTTTGGGAGGCAAAGCCCGGAAAATGGATACACACTTTTCCTTTCCTTTCAACCCTCGACAAGCAGACAAATAAAGATCAGGGGGACGCGACTTTGGGGGAGGTCGGGCTCAAGTGAGTGGACGAAAATTCCATTTTCTCTACCACGTCACAAACGCTTCAATGGCCGCGCCCCGCGCCTCCTTGCCGCCCCCAATGGATTGCCCTCCATTGTGCCGGGGAGGTTGTTCCCGGACGGAAAGCGAAGAATGGCGAAAGGGATGTGTAAGAATGGCTATTATTCGCGTATTTGCCCTCCGCCAAAAGGGAAAAGGGACAAGAGAAGAGAGCCCGGGGAGAGCGAGTTTAAAAGAATGACACTTTTTATTGTGGTTGGAGACGGTCGCCAGAGACACAAGCAGACGTGAGGTATGGTTAAAAAAAACAAAGTAAAATGTTGCTACATCGTAAGGATGGCTAAACGGAGCCAACTGTTGGATGGAAAAGCAGCAAAAGGAACAAGGAAAAACAATCGAAAACTTCCCGGACGTTACTTTTAGTTACTGTGTTGTGCTGCAGAAGCTGAGGACGATTCCATCGCACCTCATCAATACTACTCGAGGCGTAACAGAGCCAAGGGGTTCAATGGAGCATCCTCTAAGCTCCCTGACCATCCCCGGCAAGCAGTTGATTCCTTTAGGGTTCACATTGTACCGAGCGAAAGGTCGACGAATGTCCTTTCACATCGGTTCCGTGAAGTGTTTTTATACCATACACATACCACAGAACACACAATGTATCGCATTCTTTGCAACGCACACTCCAGAGCTCAAGTCAGTCACACGCCAGCAATTTCCACAAGTCTCATCAGTTTTCCATCACGGAACGCAACCAACCGTTTTGTGGTTTATATGTTTACAACAATATGTGTCATTGGGTTGGAAATTACCTTCCACCACAGAGGCTCTGACGAGAGGCGAGTAACTTGTGACAGCATAAATAAGTTTTCCCCCCTTACGTACAGCACGTGCCAAAACTGTGTCACACTGAGTGTCGCGTGGAAAACCCTTTAACGAAACTTTTAAGACTAATAAAATTTCCTCAGGGCGAGGCGAAAAGGTTTTCAAACGGAGAAGCATTGAAAAATTAACCTTCCTTTGTGTTGATCTTTGGAAAGTGTCCCAATTTCGCCAATCCTTGAGGCGTCACTGTAACGTTTTTGTGTGCTCGCTTTTCCACAGCTCGACGGGCCGTGCCTTATCTCGTATCACCCGTTCCCAGGCTGCGTCCTAGAAGACAGCTACCGTCTCCGTTTCCTAGCAATGCTCACACATCCGCTTTCCGTATTTTTTCCCCCATCAACCCCGACATGCCAGAATGAGTGACTGCGGTCACCGTGGAATGACGATACTGGTGTCTTATTAAATTGGGTGACGGTCGGTTGGAGAATATTAATAAAGGAAAATAGCAGCACCGAGCGCGGTAAGGGAAGGAGGAAATGTCAAAGTAAAATAACTTTAGCTCGCTTTTGCAGGGTGACTCCCCTGGCGACACCGCAGCAATTGTTACCCGGAAGTCTGTGTGTGTGTGTGTGTCTGTGTTTTTGTTCCGCTTTCCACACCAAGCTTAGATATCCGCCACTTTGCACCGTGAAGGATACAGGATTCATCGTCACGAAACCGCAGCTGTCTGGCACGGTGATGGTACGGACGTGACAAACATTCACAAACGGAAAGGAAAACAAACATCGAACCATAGCCACCACACACACACGCACACGCCTCCACACTTCCGCAGAGCAATGAAAATTAATAAATACGAACTTATAAGCGGCGTACTTTTTCCTCCCATCTTCAGGAAGGCAGGCCTCGGAGTCTCGGAGGACAAAAACATTGGAGGCCCCTTCACGGTTGAAGTAAGCGGAGCGAGACATCGTTGGTGACGTTCGTGTTTTCCTCATTCCTGTAGCCGGGGCGAGACATTTCAGTGACACAAGTGCTGCACCGAAGGGATTCGGTTGCCGCTGTCAACGGATAGTTTTTCATCTTGCTTTTTGTCCTTCCGAGGAGATTAATTGTCTGAACGATCCCGAAAGCGGGCGTCTGCTGAGAGGAAAACCGAGGAACTGCCTCCTTTTGCTGCGCAAAGCAAACGCAAACGATGATTGAAAATAGGCAAACGACAAACCGAAATGAAAGATGAAGTGTGTTGAGTTGTTCTCAAGTGAAAATTCGAGGAAAATTTTCTTTTGAACTAACAACTACCAAACCCACTCGCAGAGGCAACAGATAGACGCCTTCCCACGACAAATGGACGAACGGAGGGTAAGGGTCGGGAAACACTACACTTGGGCCCTGGGACGTGAGACCAATTATCGAGTGTACCGCTTGACGATGACAGCGCCCGGGGTTTTCTCGAGGGAAGGGCGGCGGACCGAGGGTCCTTTTTTCCGAGGAAACATAAATCACTCCAAACACAATGCAAGGACGATGGAATGCCGGAGAATTTGGCTTTCTCGCTAGCTTGCTGCTGCGTGTTTATTTGTTTGTTGAAAGTAAATCATGCGCCATTTTCTCCACTTCAGCATCCGCAGACTTCCGGCGTTTGTTTGTGTCTAGCGACGAGAGTTGACGAGTTGAGGCAGCAACAAGCAGAACTAAACTAAACCAGCCCAAAACTGTCCATGATTGATGAGCGAACGAAGCCTTTCCCCCATCCGAGCGCGCCAAGTGAAAGTGCAGTCTATGCTGCAAAATCAATTTGAAATAATATTTATCCATGGTGGAACAAACACCCGACGTCTGAAAATGGTCGCATTAGGACGACCGGACCACGGTGGAATGGTAAGATCGATTCCTTCCAGGGGAAGAGAGCAAGGGCGGATGGACCGAAACCGAAAGCCACAGTACTTCGAAAAACCCGCGGAAAGATGTGCTGTTCATTTGAGAGATAAACTGCGATGCAAAACTGCTGACGAGTCTTTTTCCTACGTCTGCGTAAACAGTGGCGTTTTGATGAGTTTTAATCTTTTAAGCTGCTTTTTACGGCCTAACTCTAGATTGGCAGGGAATGGACGGGGCGCGCGCTAATGGAAAGTGCTGCTCGGCTTAGAAGTTACTGCGAAAACGATGGAAGAGCCTATTCTGACGTCTGACGGGCAAAGACGAACGGGCTAGAACATGATGAATATTTTACCGATTCGTACTCGGAAAACGTTACGACGCGAAAATGAAGTCGTTGAGTTGCTTCGCTTCGTTTTCATATAGGGTAAGTGCACCCATAGTGGAGCTAGTACCAATAGTGGTTGTAGTGGAATAAAATCCTAGCTCTACGCCGATATATATATACAATGAAGTTATTTGTTCTTCTATGAAATGTTCTTTGATCTTCTGCGGAGTGTTCAAAAGATGAACCATCCCATTCCGTAATACAGAAGCGCCAAAATTCATATTTTTTAAACAGGTTGTCACAACATGCTACATTCCTTAAGAATCTATAACGAATATCATGATTTTCTTAAGGCTATAAATCACTACAAAATCATTAAAACCATATGATTTCGCTACTTACATACTCCAATATAATTGATTTACATGAACTTAGTGCATTTTAGCATAATTTTATTATATTTTTATAGTTTTCACCATAGAGCCACTATAGGCACAAAAACCAGAGTTGTTCCTATAGTAGCCATAGATTTTTTCACAAGTAACACACAAAAGAAAGGAACGAGTATATTTTAGTTTTATTCCGTTTTTGGTCAATATAATCAGGTAAATGTAGTGATTTTATTCTGTTTCTACAAAATAAACAAAGCGGAACTGGAGGGAATCGAAAAAGCAAGACTTAGACGGCGAAAACAGGCTCAGCAGAAAGAGCAGAGGAAAGAAAAGACAAAGCAGGCGAAGGATACACTATAAAGCATATACTATGGTATTAGCTGTAATATTGAAAGCATTTTTTATGAATTAAAATTGGACATATTTCGGTAAAACAATACAGTCTTTTCAATGACAATGCATTGGTCAAGGAGTATTTTACCGTTCTGTTTGAAATATGCTTCAAAAATAAGTTATAGGCAAAATATATTCAAGTTTTTCGTACTACCACCACTATAGGAACACGATACCACAACTATAGGAACCATACCACCATAATAGGAGCAACCGACTAGGAAGAAAAATACGCTTTTTTCGTGTATTTTGTATAGTTTACGGTGAAAATAGATGTTTTTCAGAAGAAAAGTCATGTTTCGATCATAATTGATTCAAATATGTAGAATATTGTGTTCTTAACACTCATAAATTACACCTAATTGGTATTTACAGTACTAAGTGCACCACTATTGGTACAGTTACCCTACCTGTTAAAGTATTTTTCGCTGCGCAAGTTTTTATCAAATGGTGAGAAATCGTTCAATTTTCAATGAGAAACAAGTTAAATCAAAGCAAAGAGTGGTATTTGTATGTTAGTTTGATAGTTTCCCGTGGTTGAGCGAAACATTGAGCTGCTGAGGATAAACTATTCTGCGCAACAAAACGTTCGGTATAATTTATGTATGTTAAACACAATGCAAATCACACGTTGCTGTGCTGTTGCTGTGGATGAAATGTAACGTTTACAAGCGCGCCGAAGATTTTATGATCTGCACAACATAAGCATTCGCCACCCTTTGGCCGTATAAACAGTTCATCATCCGCTTTCCACGCTTCAGGTACCTTCTAGGTACCCCCTAGGTGTGTGAAAGTGTTTAGTGCTTTTGTTTGGACAAACTTTGGACGCCGGACGTTCCTATCAGATACGTTTCCACACACACACACATAGGGTGGTAAACTATAAAGTGCAGCGCCATTGCTACGCGCGCAGCAAGCATCGTTAAAACTCCCACTAGTAGTCCCCCCCCCCCCCCTTCACCGTCGTCCGTCAAATGCATGGCACGGGAAATGCATGTGCATTATTCCGTTGTTATAATCTACAGCAAAGATTTATGTTTATGTGGTTCACTATTGTTCGCACTGGGGCAATGTAACAACGAAAAACAAAACGTTGGCGAACGCAAAGCCGCGTGGGCGGAAGTTGATCGTTTTCCTTTTCACCGAGCGCGCGCGTCAGGATGATGAACGGGAAGGAAAACTGTTTGTGAAAACAAGTGCACAAAAAGCGCAAAAAAGCCTTTATTACTGCTGCACCGCGGATCGTTTTCCACGGAAGCGCTTTTCCTTCAACGTCAGCATACGCTGACTGCGCAGAGACCGGGCAAGGGAGTAGTTCCAGTTCCTAGAGTTCGCTGTCAACTTCAATTGTCTCACGGGACCGGAAGCCGTCGGGCGGGCGCGAAAAACGACTGACAGTTGATGGAGAGAGCTTCAGTTGCCATTTCTCTGACGGAGCGCTGCACCAACTGTGTGTGTGTGGATTCGGCAGCGAAAGCGGTTGATTTAATGAGCGGCAGAATCAAATTGATGTTTCTTTCCAGCGCGGCCACGGTTAGGTGGTAACACCCACCCCCTCCCACCCGACATGGAAAGTCCTTTTCCGTGAACGTGCAGTTGTGCGCGCACACAAACACACATCATCATCATCGTCATCATGAATATTCATAGCGATCGGAGTTCTCATGCGGGTTCCTTCCGTCGGAGTCCACCAAAACCAATTGCGATGGGTGGGAGAGGAGGGGGTTTGAAGAGGGGAAGGAGGGGGGGGGGATTCTATTCGCATCGAGGGCAGCACCGTTAGTTCCGCGTCGTTTGCCGCAAGTGGCCGTACGAGGTCGCGAAATGTACATACACGCCATGTCCATGTCCCCGACCGTGGGGGAGGGGGGCAAGGCAAAGTGGCACAAGTGCAACGGGAGAGCAAGGAAGGGGAATCCCTTGCGATTCACGAGCTCTAATTGAAATATCTCAAATATCTTAATTCGTTTAATAAACATGTAAAAAGATTTAATTAAAACCACCGTACATGGAAACGATCTTAGCCGAGCGGGGGAATGGGTAGGTGGAAGGGGTGGTTGGTGGCGGTGCATACATACTTCTGTGGAATGCATGTACGTACCCCACACTCACTCCACCCTTCCGCCACGCTGTTGGTGGTCAGTGCAAATTAAAGAAGTCCCACCGGGGGACTCCCAGAGCACGGAAGCTGGTGTTTTTGGAGTGCCCTAGGATGAAAGCATAATATGCTGCGATATGCTGTGCGAAACCAACCGCATACGCTGACCCACCATCGCCACCGAGAACGATCGCTTTCAATGTGAGATTGAAATGCAATGGCGACGCACACCCACACACCAACACAGACACTAGTAGGTTGACACCGACTGCAGATAGATAAAGACACTACTAAAGCTTGGACGCCCAGTTGAGCGGTTGGTGGGTGGGGGTGTGGGAGATCGCCGCCGGGGGTGTGGGGAAAGATTTATGAAATCGTAAAGTATTGGTTCATTTAAATAATTGAATATGCAAATAAGGTGCATGTGCGAAAAAGCGAAACGATCTGCGCGCTTGTACTACGCGAGCGATGGGTTTCTGTGTACCTGGTTTTATGTGTGTGTTTTTTTTTGTTGTTGCATTTTGTTCTCTTTGCTACCATTGCTTAATGTGTATGCAGTGCAAGGCGGGAATGTTTGTTTGCGCACTGTTTTGCGCTTGTTTTTGCGATGCATAAGGTACGCGCCGAGCGAGCCTCGGCTGGATGCGATGGATCTGGAACTGTGAGATATTTTCTCGTTGCTTTTTGTTTTTGTCCAAGCAATCTCCCATATGTTTGTGTGTGTTTTTGTGTCTGTATATCAGCTCGAAATGCACATTCCAGGTGCTCTAATCCTGCAGAAATTTGTCCGGTGGAGGAGATGAACTGGTCCGGATGGGAGCGGAGTTGGATATTGGTAGCCCTTTCGTTGGGAGCATTACGGGAGGTTACGGTACACACAATTCGAACACACATGCATACTCACATATATCTGGCATTGCTCCTCTACCGCAATGAATGGCACAGACGGACTTCAAACGATTGCAGTTTAAATAAATCTTTTAAACCCCGTCCCGGAACGCCGGAGTACGGAGCGTGGTGCATAAGCAGCGGGACACGGTAATTGAAAAGGTAAACATGTCGCGTCAATCCGGCGGCAATGGGATGCAGTGGTCTTTCACGTGCAGAAGGCCTTCGCAGGGGAGGGGTTCGCTAAATCTATCTTTGGGAAAATAAGAGGGAGATTCGTCCGCAAAGGCTGCCCCGGATTTAGCTCGGAGAAATCGGCACTGAGGAAGCTTCAAGAAGTTGATTTGGTTTGATTGCATATCTCACAAATAAGCGCACAATAAATAATCGGACATTATGGGTCGACGGATTTGTGAACGGTACATTTTGACATTGCACGACATTGCTGTCGGGACGATTGTTTACATCGAGTGCATGTGCCTGAGTGCAGAGTGTCTAAATGGAACGAGTCACAAGTTCCAGGATCCATCACAAGATCAAGGCAAAGACTATTTTGTTGCCGCTCTGTCATCTATAAAGAATATGAATGTGATTGCGTATATGTACGCTTTTAGTTCCACGTCTCTTAGGCAATGTTTTATCATATTTGAATCAGGCAAAAGATATGGAACCTCAGAGACCTCCTAGACCTCAGAGACCACAGCAGGTCACCGGTGCACTATTAATCAAACCCCTAGCGATTTCATTAACTGGATTTGCAGTTGAATTGATGAATATTTGCATAAGGGAGTTGCGGTCTCCAATACTTGTTCTCTGCCGTTCATTACTTTGAGGTGCTCAAGGAACTTCTTCGACCGGATCTTCGAAAGTGGTAGCAAAGAGATAGGTAGTAAAGAAGAAGAACTGCGATTGATTGGGAGGGTCGACTAGGAAGATGATTAAAAATGAAGCTGACCCAACTTGAAGCTGTTCTCCATCGACGACAAAATGATTATTTACCGTACGGAGCTGCCGGGGAGATAGCCAACAGGGGCGCGCTCTTTCGTTCGTGCAGTTTCGATGATGCAGCATCAGCGGCATAAGCGCGATTTGTTCCCGACGCAACTCCACAACTCATCATCGTCATTATCCGCATCTCCCGGCGGCATCGTTATGGCGGCTGGCAGATATTGAATTCGTTTCCGTGACTTTGTCTATCGCGGGCGGGAGTTTTCTTTAGCTCCAGTGCCCACCGTTCGATTAGCAAGCGGAAATGGCGTGGAACGAAGGGGATATGTCTAGGGAAGGTTCGGTGCTCGGGATCGCTCCCTCACACACCTCTCTCCTCGCGACATGTTTGTGCCATGCAAATACCAAACGGAAAGATGCATCTCTCTAACCAGTTTGCTGCGGAGTCGGAAAAGTTTCGGAAGCGATCGCGCGCGAAGGCAGAGAATGAATGTCTGGCCTCCCCCCCTTTTTGCTAAAACAACAGAATATGACTTGAGTTTTCTGCTGCCTTACACGAAATGGATTACATTCATTCCCCGGGCCGTACGATGGACGGCTCCCTGCATTGGAGGAGCGAACCCCAAACGATCACACGCACCAAGAGGTTCGCAACGTATGGTGGCTGTGAAATTCGCATCCCGTTTATTTTGCTCTTTGTCCCTCCCCAGCCCCACATCCCCTCTTACAACAACCACCAGCCAAGGGAACCAGGAAAGAAAATGACGATGGATGGAAGATGAATCCCGATGTCGTAAGATTCATCATCTTCTCCGAATCCGGGCCCCCGGCGGCACATCACGGGCTGACTGAACCGTCGGTCGCTATGGTTGCTTGCTTGCCTGTCTGCTCCGTCGGTAGCAGAATGCCCGGAAGGCAGCAAAGCAGCGGAGAGAGTAAGTGGAGAATAATCATGAAATATGAATCGAGCAAAATGCGTACTCCGCTTATTAATGCATATTTGATATTGATATATTGTTCGGTAATGACGTTAGGGGACTTGGGTAAACAAGGAGAGGGGAGGACAAAGAGGAGGTAAACGTGCAGCCATTTGCTGCGGTCCTGATTTTTTCCTCCCGAAAAGGGGGGGGGGGGGGGGGGGGGAACTCCATGCAAACCCAGCGTTCGGCGGTGCACTTTTACGACGGGCAGCCAAAAGGGCAACCGAAAAAGGGATGTAAATATGCAGGAAATCCCGACCGACGCCGACAAACGGGCACGGGAGGAGCTATGATGGTGCGATAGGGTGGTTGCTTTTGTTTTTAGGGTTTGCTTCTCGTCTGACAGAGATTGCTTGTAGTTTTCGCAATGAGTAGGGGGACGAAAATGGGCGAAGAAAAACCCCGAGCAACAGTAAAAATTCAACCAAGAAGCATTTCCACCCGGTCGTCATCATCTCGTATAGCTCAAATCCTAGGGTACTAGTTACGCCAACAATGAAAAAAAAAAATATACATGAAAAAGGATGAAAAGGATTCGCCGTAGGCAACGCGCTTTTCACGCCAACGAACGCACCCACCACCCTCCGTCCCGCGATGCCCAACGATGCGACCCTTAATTTTATCCACATATGTTCCTCCATCACGAGAGCATGGCATGTGTCTTGTGCCATTTAGGGGGTTTTTTTTTAGTTAAGGAGGTTTGATTCTAAAAGTGAACACGATTCACGAGACTTCATTCGTGCGGATACGATTTTGCAAGTAATATTTCCGCTTTTCCACACCAATCGTCAATGATGGCGAGAGAGCTTGTACGGTTGAGCGCAACTGAATGTGTGAGGAAATGAGAAAAGAAACCGACCTCCGCACTGTCGACTAATAAAACGACAAGTCTGCATATGCATATATGCGGATCCGAGATTTTCCTCCCCTTCGTCTTTGGAGAAAGAGAGAGGGGGTAGAGGGATAGACTGTCGTATTATTTTCCTTTTAATTCAATGGAAAAGCGTAAAACTTCAAAACCCTTTTTTATTATTTCCCCTCATTCGAATCGCGGCAAGTGCGCTGAAGGGTTTGCGTGGTTTGTGTGTTTCTCTTTTGTAGAACCGCTTCCTTAACCGTCTCTTTGTGTTCGTGCACACTTCTGTGGTTCGCTGGTTTCACACGTACAACGTATGTGAGCATACATACGAACACACACACAGCCACAAAAGGCCCGACGAACGATGAAGCAGAGCACAAGCTGCTTGTTTTCGTAGCGCTGAGGATATGCTGAGGATACCGGTTGTTGACTTCCAGCAAAGCGAATCTACGGTTTGCCGAAGTTTACGCGTGGTGTCCTCCCCCTCGGCGCGAATCCTTTTTCCCATTGCCCGGCAACCCTTTTCATACATGTATATTTTTTCCCCTTCAACCCGTTTCAACATCCTCGTGCGGTCGGAACAGACTCGCTTGAATGATATTTTGTTTATGAAAAGTGCGTTCTTTGGTTTTAGGCAGCAAACGAACATTTCTCTTGGTTCGACGTTAAACGCGACCGCGTCGGGAAATAGATCGCTCCGTGCTATTTATTTTATTCGTCGCACCAAGTCCGTTTTCGCAAGGTTGACCTTCATTCCTTGCCCGAGTTGAATGAAGATTGTTGTTGGTACGCATTGAGGTTATTTTGGTTCCATCTCGCAACAGTACCCCATCCGTTGGGACGAAAAATCACGGCGTGGCATTATTGCCAGGGGATGACCATTTTTTTCGAGGATCGCGTGGAATGTGACGGCTTAACGCCGCTGTCGTGATTTTCAGCCCATTCCGGAAAGTCATCCTCGTTCTTCCTGGTAGCGACCCGGTGTTTATGGCCCGGGTCGAATTTATGATCCGATCCTTCGGTCCTTCATAGGACAAGGATTAGATAAAAAAAAATAGAGTAAAACAAGCAAACGTCTCAGTGGAAACGAATAATGGGACGTCTTTAATCGGATGCTTCCGTCCTCCCTAGTTCTTTAACTAAGTTTGAAAAATCCATTTGTTTTAGAAGGTACGAAAGTCCAACCCTCACGAGTAGCGAGAGGAGAAACCAATGCAAACACTAACCCCGGTGTGGTGACTAGCTCAACCCCGAAAGAAATCTGCTGAATCTTCATCATTACCATCGCCGCTAAGCCCTTTCGCTACAAAAAAAAAAAAAAACGAAACCAAGGGCTTGCATTTCAGCACCACAAGCCTTTAACGAGAGCGAGTCCCTCTGCGAATGTACGTTCTAATTTAAAATCTCACTTGCAACGAAGCGTAGCTAAGGGGTGTGAAATTGAAACCTTACTCTAGGCGCACTGACAGAAAAGGATTTTCAGTGGTTTTGATTAAAGAACAACACGGGGACACAAGCAGGCAAGCGGAGACAAACATCCGACCCTGGCACAACGGGATTACGTGCAAGGATTTGGCCTTTCACCAACACACGAGCGAGCAAGTATTTTCATAGTTTATGATTGTTTTTTGTTTTCTTCTTTTCTTTCACCCTCCCCTGAGAGTGTGAGTGTTCGGTGAATGGGAACGTGTTAATAATAAAACTGTGCACGACCCTCGGAAGGAAGGCGCGCCACTTCAAGAGATTCGGGGGCTACCGGTTTTTGGCTTTTGCCAGCGTTAACGTTTGCCGCCACAACCAGCATTAGGGCACCGGTTTTTAAGATAATAATAACAGTGTCCTACTGTCGCCACCGTTTTTTTTTTAATTTTTGTATTCCGCTGAAGGGTACTCGCGCTCCTTATTAAAATATAACGACTTGGAAAAGGGTAAACACCGTGGCGCATTGTGAAGGTAACAAAAGCCGGTTCTGGTTACCATTAATTCTAGCCTTTATGTCTTCGTATTTGAAAAGAAATACGAGTGCCAAGATAAATAGTATGCAGAATAATGGTTGAAAAATGCTCTCCAGCAATAACCGGTGAAACCCATTGAATGATGATGTTACGTGAGACTGGTTGACGTAAGAAGAATCTTTACTCTGGGCAGTCGTAAACTATTCGGCTGCAATATTAGATCTCATCGTCGCGATATTTCATTTCAATTAAATGGTTTTAAATTTACCTCCCCGATACGCCCAAAATGTCAATGAACCGCATTTAGTTTCATACTTTTTACAGGAGAAGTGGAAACCAATCACTGTTGGGAAGAATTATGGAAAAGCTTCGAAACAACGGCATGCTTTCCAGTAATCCTTTTCTACTCTCATTTTCTCCTCCAGCCAAATACATTATGCTCCAACGGCTCTTTCGAAATGAAGTTTCCATGAAAGATAATTTGGCAGTTATTGCTGCTCTTGCCATCGTCTGTAACCGCGAAATAAACCATTTTCTTATTCCTTCCGTCAGTCCAATTACTTTTTGCCCATTGAAAAGATGTGCCCTGCAATGCCTTCGAGACAAACGCAAAAGAGGCCTGAACGAAAGGAAGGAAGGAAGGAAGAAGCGGAAATTGCTTAGCATTACAATTTTACCAAACATTTACAACATAGCTTGTTTCATCGTTTTTTTTTCCTTATGCCAAACCGAAGCCCTCGGTTCGTTCCGGTTCCACTGTGGTCCTTCCGGGTTCGCTACCGTACGAAAGATGCTTCTCTGTGCGGTTTCAGTTCGGAAACATTTTCGGAAACATTCATATTTCACATTTTCTTTGTGCCGCTCCCGTTCGGGATGAATTTATAAGTACCTTTTCTTAATATCATTTCACTTGCGTCGCTCGCGCTACCTCGGCATTATGAGGAGTCGGAAGTAGCGTCATGATTTAAATATCGACTACGCCCAGGGAAACTTTCGGCTGCCGTGTGTTGCCGTAGTACGGTGACGCCACTCGATTTTTGAATGGAATTTATGGTTTTCGGTTTGCGGGGACGATTCGAAGCACTGCCGGAGGGACATCGTCAGGGACTGTTCGCGTTGTGTCTGTTCATCGGGAATCTCGTGGGAGAATAGCACCCAGTCATCATCCGCATCGTCGTCGAAGTGTTCCGGAGCCCGGAGGGCAGGAAGCGACTCAACGTTTGTCGCCTGAAAAAGCAGACCAGGCAGACGGCAGAAGGATAATGACTTCCAATGTTCGCCTGGTCGGGATCTTGCTCGACGTCGAGGACCACTGACGTTCGCGATGATGGTGCGCGTTTGTGCCGATAAGTACCTTCCAATTTTCTACTACCGGCTGCATTAACATTATCACAAGAACCATCGCTGTTGAATGGCTAAACATATTTTCTCGTCCCACAGTGCGTTCGGGGGTGTGCTGGCAACCGTCAGGAGAACTCCCTCGCAGCACCGGGACACGACGAGGCAGAGATTTCTATTCTTTATGTTCGCAGGATTCGATTGCTTGTCAGGATTTCCTATCGGATCCAATCGATCTTTCAACAACGAAAGCAACAGGACGGGGCGGGCCAGCTAATCATCGGGAGATGCGAGCGTGTCCCACGTGCGATGGAAACCCCTTTCCATCTCCGGCACACACACACACCAACTTGAATGGGGGAAATTATTTCCGCCAACTCCCACCGTCGCCCATCAGCCCTTGAAGAGGCGATGGAGGGAACATGTTGAAAGCAGGAGCACGCGCGCGCCCCCGAAATCAGCACCATAATCGTGTTACAGCTGACGGTAGCCATGGGCGACGATGGCCTGCCTTAAAAAAGCGGACGACAATCCGCAAGGACACGGGAGGGATTCCAGGACGAGAGCCGGCCGGTCGGACAGCTCTGCCTGAGCTTAGCAGGCACTTATTAGTCGGGTAATGAAAACGGATTATTATCCTTTCGGCACCGCGGCGGCGTCAGGCAGGATGGACGTGATTAAAAGGGCGGAAAATTCACTGAAGCTGGGTACAGCTGGCTGCACTTGAGTTTAGAATTTGGCAAATGATTGAGATGGTCGCACGCGCACGTCGCCGATGCGAGGGCGAAGCGTTTAATTAACGTTTGCAGTGAAGTCCCCGAGCTCGGGGACATTAGGATTAACTCTCGCCGTTGAGAATTGAAGGTCTGCTAAGGACGCTTGCGAAATTATAGAATTTGACATTCTCACAACGGTTTGTAAAATAGACCGTTAAAGTCTATTAATTCTTAATTTTATAAATGTAAAAATTTATCGATTCCATGTAGTTAATTTTTATGTCTTCAAAAATAAAATTTTCTTTTTAATATTGAAAATTAATCGCGGTAAAGTTTCAACCGTAAAAATCGCAGTAGTTCTAGTAATAAAATTTTACAAGCAATCATGCAACTTTTCCCATCAAGATGGACGCTTTGAAGAAGTAAATGAACACAATTAAATTCCACATCCGGTCAAGATGTAAACACTTGGCAACAAAATCTTCTAGGCATCGAAAAAACATAAGTGTTGTTTGAAGTACATATCGATTGCCTTTTCATTGTACAGAGTATGTAAAAACTATGCAGCATATCGGTTATACTCGACCATTTTCGCATGTTGAACAGGATCGGCCCTGCGCGATTGGAAAGGAAAAATTCAAACGGCAAACATAACATCCACAAAACCCTTCCGAGGTTCGATGAAAACCAGCTGCTCGAACCACCCGAACGAAGCAAACCAAAAAGGGGTGGAAATGTTGATGAAATTAAATGTACTTGATTTCGGAGCGAAGCGCAGATTAACGCGATTCTTATCGGTGCCCTTGGTCTCCGTTCACTTCACTTCAGCCGTACACGTGCTGGTGTAGGGGACGGTTGGCGTTGGACGTGTAGTTGAGCATTTGTGAAAGCATTTGCAGTTCATCTCTCGGGTTTGTCTCCCGGAGAGTTTGCGAGTAGGCGGGTCGGATTTAGACGTTCCTACGATGGTTGTGATAAATAAAACATCAAGCTGCACCATCACCGATTCCCAGCAGTGCGCAAGAAGGACAACAACGACGGAGCGTGGCCTAACAGCGAAGCGTTTAGCATTTGCTATTTTATGTTAAACAACTAGCGAACGTTTCGTTAGCTGACCGTCACGGCACGTGCTTAGATTTTTTCTTTTATATTCTGTTGATTTACTATGTTCAACATGGATGCATTGTTTGCAATTCGCGAAAAAACAGGTCTACCACACAAAATAGGACCAAGAGTTTTAAACACAAGTTGCTTCAACGAGAAACTTAACACAATTTCATTGCAAAGATTGAAAACCATACGCATGCGGTACCACCATTTGGAACCATTTTTACAATTATCTTTAAGTTTCAAAGAAGCTCCGTAAGGCTGGATTAAGATGTTCCGTCGGTTTATTACCCCCTGTTCGAGAAAGTGGATTATCATTATAAAACGATGATGACAGCGCGGCTCATCATCACCACCGTGGGCTTGGGATGAAGGTTGGCTCATTAATAGAATTAATGTAAAAACGAACCTCCTACGAAACGAAAGCCCCCTCCTAACGGCCTGGCGAAAATCTAACGCAGCTTCCATTCTCGTCGTCCTTCGTGCTATTTGCTGAAAGCGGCTCCGCATCGTCGCCTTTGAATAAGTGTAATTAAAAGGAATCAGGCACACTAAAGCAAGTGACATGACGCACTCATCCCCATTTTCCCCGGGGACACATTCCATGAATGTGGGGGGGTTCCGCCGTGTGGGCGGTGGGTGTGGAAAATTGTAAAAGCACTTACATCCCACTTCGTAATGCCGATCCGGATCCCCGACTAAACGCGACAGCTCTCAAGGCGAAGCAGCCCCCGAGACTCCGGGTGATGAAGGAAGGTTATTTGGCGGAAATTTGAGCTCTCAAATAATGGGCCACCGCCATTCCCGGTCCGCCCCCTCTAGAACGCCCCGGAAATGCTGCTTTCAGCTTGCGCCGTGGGCCAGGAATCAGAAAAGTATTTGCATGGAGCGGTCTCTGATACGCTCGTGGTAATCATTATGAATACGTCATTATGCACCAAAACGATGGCACCGTGTTTCCACGTTTGTGTGCTGCGGCCGTGTGTATGTGTGGGAGGGATTATAACATGGCCGAAAACAGCAAAGTCCTCGGGAAGTTCGCCTAATTCGCCGCGCTTTTGGAAAAGCTCTGACCGAGCCGTGCACGGATACTTCCCCTTCCCTGTCGACTGTGTGAAGGCATAACCGAGGATCATCGCGCTCATCCACTTTCGGCATCGTATGTATGTTTCCAGAGGCCACTGGAAGTCGGCTACACAGTGGCCGATTCGGGCCAGGAACCGCGGGACAGAGTCCCCCCACGGTGCGGGGAGTATATTAAAACTTTATTAAACACATTACGATAATGACTTTCATCTCGTGTGTAGTAAGGTTTCGGAAGGTCCCGGACAAATTTTCAGGCCAAAGCGCCGACGGCTGCAGTCAGCGCTGTAAATTGGTCGCCATTCTAATGAGTAGGCAGCCGCAAGGACATGACGGTGGGCTTTCGCAATTTCAGCTCCCAGCGAAAGGAACGGTACATGGGGAGGAGCGGGTGGTGTACTCTGGAAGCAGGGATTTGTTCGTAAAAAGGATAACTCGTTCGAAAAAAAAAAACCATCCTATGCGACATCGCCCGTTATGAAGTAGGATAAACTCTTTCGGAGGATGGGGAGCCGAAATTCGAGAAGAAAAGCTCCAAAGGAATCAATATTTAATTCATTTAAGGGCTCATAAGACGAGCATCTTGTGGATAGCACAGGCGGACACGGTGGTAAGCAATCTTCTTAACGATGCCACGTTAAATAAAACGAAAACTGTCATCGTCTAGCGAGTTGTTGTGAGAGCAAAAATTGAAAACATTCTAGGTTATTGAGGAGCGAACATTTGAGTTGTCTATTCAGTTTAAACCATCCCTCTGATACTAGGAATACATTCCCTCGCTACGTGGAATAAGCTGAGTCGTATCATGCATCTTCCGGGAATTTAGCATTATAAAAGCTTACCTAATTTGCTTCTCTTGCGGGAAATGATGACAAGGTGGCGATGAAAATGACTCTTGCATAATTGTATGCATGGCAAAAATTAATATCGTTTTCGTGTGCGAGACGATGAATAGTTTTTGCCAGTTCTCGTGGGAGTGAAGTGACAATTTAATAAGCTCGGAGCAAGATGAAGATTGAATTTTGATTTAAAATTAATGACACGATTAAAGAGCCTTGAAGTTAAAGAGAAGTTAAATATGCATCTAGAACAAATTGTTTATGATTGAAATATAAATGCTAGATGCTGATTTTCTAAACTTTGCTACGTGTATAAAATGATATCCGCAAAACGCACTTACCAAGAAATCTAAGGATATTATATTTTTAATCTATTCATATAGCAAATCCTTTAAATGAAAATTATTTTATCAAATGGAATGAGGGAAATGGTAAACATCACCTTGATTGCTAATCAGCTAGCTTGGAATTATTTTTTGATGAAAAAATGTATCCATCTTTCATGTTGGAACTACACTGTTTATAAAATAAACTGTACATAAAAAAAGGTCAAGCTTTCAGCAAGGTAAACAAAGTCAACATTATGTTCTAGCATGAGATGAGTTTGGTTTTCTATTTTTCTTCGTCTTTTGAAGGACTTCGATTGCAACACACATCAACCAAACGTTTGATGAATAAAAAATTTCACCGTTCTTCGCTTTCGTTTCATCATCAGCGAAGGAATGCCCTGGATGCTCCCAGCCGTCGATTTGACCTTCCCGTGTGAAATTGATACTGACGAAAGCCGAAAAATACACAAACCAGAGCATCATCACCGGGACGAGACGATGGGGCAAAATAAAAGTGTGACACCATTTCGCTGAGGTCATGTCAACGTCTCGTTCTCGGTGACCAGTTTCGGCCTGTCATCAAACGGCTCATTTCATTAGCACTCACTCCATCACTCGCATCGCACGAAGACGGGAGTGAGCAGGTCCGGATGGGGCCAGGGCCCTGCGACCTGTTGCCAGAAGAACTGTCTCCAAACGAGCGACGTTCCGAGGGCGTCCCCCTGCAAGTATAGGAAAAATCGCACTGATTGCGAAGGAGGCGCCCGGTCGCTTTCTTCGATGCCGACGGATTCAAATGTGCTTAACGAAGCGATTGACGGCTGGCAGGAGGGTGAGGGGGAGCAGGAAAAAAAGAGGCCAACGAAAAACATAATGCGGACGCGGACCGTTTGATGCGCCTTGGGTAGGCAACGAGAGAGATGACGGTTAAAATTGAATTTAATTTCATGAGAAATGTTATCGGCATTTTTGCGCACTTTCGTGTTTTTTTTTTCTCTGGGAAAGGGGGCAAGGGAAGGGGGAGGGCGGTTGTCCAAATGGCGCATTTCTTCCTTAAAGAACCACCGGCCTTTATGCATCACGCTATTTTTATTATGGCTTTCATTTTGCTTTTCATTTCCCGACCCGGACAGTCTTTTTCCCATCTCTTGCTATTATGAGCGACAGGACTTCAAACGAAATGCAAAACTACCGCCGACCGTGGAGGGAACACTAAGGAACTTTTTTTTTCCTCTTCTCTTTTTGCGACCTTATTGCCCCACGCTGTCGTTTTATGTGCACTTTCTGCACAAAAAGGATCTTCAGCGCTGACCTACATTCTGCTGCTCCACCGACCGTTCGTTCTCCGATAAGGATAATTGCATCCCCAATAAAGAAAGGCCAAAGAAGAGGGGCGGAAAAACGAGAATGGCGGTTGGAAATTATAGCGTTTTTAATTTAGTTAGCACATCCCTACTGGACACACCGTTCCGTCGGTGCCCAAACAGCTGGCAAAAACGGAGATCGTCCCTTCTCGTCGACAGCTTCGAACACATAACGCCAAAAGTCAAACGACAATAAGTTCCATCTTTCGATCGAGTGACACCACCACCAACGACGACGACGACGACGAAGTGTCCGCTATTAATTTTAATTTTCTCCTGGTTTGCATTTTGGGAGAAGAAAAAATAAAACGCTTGGGTGAATGGCAAGACACAGATAATGGGCCTCCGGACCCAGAGTTCGGAGTGTGGTGTATCGCGCATCGGGTATCGGTGCATTTTCCTGGGTTCCCACCCGTAGCGGCCATTTTCCAAACTGTCAGCACGTCGGCCCTGGAAGGCGCTAATTTGGTGTGCAGTTTAATAACGGGTCCCCCTCCCCCATCCGCTTTCTTTGTATTGCTGAGTGTTTTTCTTCGACAGTGCTTTCGTCCCCGGCTAGCGCGCTTCCGGCAAAAAACGTGAGGGCTTGAAAATGGCGCCCGCTTCCGGAGCGCCAGAACAAAGGACATATCGTGCAGCACCACGATGCAGATATTCCCGTCGGGCCCCGGGAAGGGAAGCCCAGAGACCAGAACCAACGGCCAGACACCATTCTGTAAACCCTGATGACACTGAACGTGCGGACGAGCGCGCCGGGGATTCACGCAAGAAGGAGCGCACTTTAAAAGCTGACCGGCTTTTCTTCTTCACTCCGGCCTGCTTGGGTGTGGAAGAACTTGGGAGGCCAAGCAGAGATCGCCATCGTCAACAGTAGTAGCCCGAAGGACCCATTACACGTCTTTTTGCGAAAACACGGACGAAAGCCTCTTCCGCTTCCACAGCCAAAGACCGAGAAAGGCACATTAAAACATTTTCCTAATGGCCTCTAAAACCATTACCCATTATAAATCATTTTAGAAAGCGGTTCGCTGTAAGCGCGCGTGACTCTGAGGCGCGTCTGGCGTCTGGTCTCTCTCTCTCTCTCTCTCTGTGTGTCTTCTGCCGGCCGGAAAAGTGATAGTTCCCAGGGCAGGACTCACGGGAACACGGCGCTTCCGGTCGCCGGGGCACCAAAGTGTTTCCTTGGAAGGACAAACCACCGCTCACCATCGGTGGCACTACATCTTAGATTGCCTCGGTGGGAAGTGGTTTGACCGTCCGGGTCGTGCCGGAGTCACCTTCGCCAAGCTGCTGCCGCTGATGCTGATGCAGTTCTTACTCGAGCACCCTTGGGAGTTGTTTTTGTTCACACTTTGTCGCTGTCAGGGAAAGCAGTTTTTCCTCGGTTAGCGGGAAAGCTAGATGCATCCAATGAATACGCAAAGGGGGTCGGGCGTACAATGGAAAGTACTCCAGGGCCAGGCGGGCATCATCCCACCCGGGCAGAACTCGAACGAGCCGGGAGCAAAAACGGTGCTGACGAAGACAACTTCTCGATTTTCCTTCCGATTCAACGCGCAACGACGGTGGAAAAATATCGCCCACTAAATCCCCTTAGGGCATGGGTGGCTCTTTTGATCCCGACTGAAGTGCTTCCCCTTCCTGTCCCCCGATTGTTCGGGATGCCATGATCAAGGCAGGTGCAAAGTGTTGGTGCATCGCCTACGTCAAAACGGGGAGCTGATAAAGTCAACATCTGCTGAACTCATATTTATGATTATCATTCTTAGCACTTTCTTAAATCAAGATTTATTCTCGAAATGTGCTTATTGAATTATTGACTGTATGGATTTCCATTTTCCAGCTCCGGTCGTTTGATGTTTCCAGTATCTCGCAGCTTATGGTTTGCTTCTAAAGAATACATTTTAATTTCCCCCTTCACTTCTTCGGATCATATGCGACATCACAACTGATGCCTTTCCGTCGTCTTGCGAACGGGATTCGGAAATTGATCTGGTTCAATTTTTCTCCCTCCCGCCCGCATTTATTTGTTAAGCCTTACATCGTAAATTTAGCTTTGAGGGAAGAGCACACACGCACGCGGCGCTGCTCACCTGCCCGATTGATAAGGCCGGGATGATAGGGCTTCTTCCCAATTTTCGTATCCTCCCATCACGTCTTCCATTTGATTAGATTTCCAGCGATTTGTTTCGCGCTCGCAGTCTCGACACAAAACCCGCAACGTACCGACAAAAAAAGCCAACAAACTCCACCTCAGCCGTGAATTTGTTTGGCATTTTTCCCTTTTTTTTACCTCCGGAAAAATATTTGATTCTTCACTTCGAGCTTATCCTCCTCACGTTTCCGACACAGGCCTTCAAACCCGGTCGTAGCACAAAAATCGGCAAATTTTTCAGCGAAGCAACAACAATCTTCTCCAATACACCCTCCCCTTCCATCACCACCCTCTCGCTCCGTCAGCCGGAAAAACGCACTGCGGAGTGCCATAAATAAATCGATAGCTTTCGCATTCACCGGCTGACAGCTAAGCCCATCGATGTGTCAAGCCAGGCTGCCGTCGATTGCCGCCGGGTGTACGAGACACCCGGCCCAGGACACTCGGAAGACTCGAGAGAGCTACTACTTTCGGCTTTCGACTCTCGACTCTGATTGATTGTATGGCACACCTTACCGCCTCTCCAAGCCACCGATATTTCACCTCGTGCGAGATTGAGGCTCTGTGATACCTCTTCGCTGGAAGATATATAAGGGAAAGAATCAAATAAAACTTTGCTGAACTCTATACGTTCGGCACGTTGTCGGTGGCACGGCGGAAAGTAATTTTTCCCCAGATCCAACACTTCTGGAGCAGTCGCTTTTCCCCCCAGTGGGAAAGCAACAACCGGGAGGAAATCAATCGTAATGGATGTCTTTTCTAAGCTACGGTTTTATACGACACGCGGCCAACTTCGATCGGTGTCTGAGCGAGCAGAAGCTTAAAGAAGTTTTTCCTTTGGAGTAGATGCGATTCCGAATCCCACAACGGGCTCGGGAGTGAATAAAACGACACAGGTCCCTGTATAGGTGAGCAAATAGTTTTCCACGACTGTGAAGCTGTGTCGAGTCCGGCCTTTGGTAAGTTTGACCGGAAACGGACGGTTGTATACCGGTGAAATCTATTTATCTACCCCATTCCTGCCGCTCCAGTTTATCGAACCCAGTTCGAAATAGGAATTAGCCGTTATGCCGAGAGTATTAGCTAACAAACAAGACAAAACTCACAAACACATCCGCCCGTTTGTTCCAAACAAAAAAAAAGCTACACGTGCTTGGGAAAACGCCTTACCCGTGCTGGGAATCCTTCTCACATCTCGGGATCGAACGAATCGCTACAAATCTAATTTAGTATCGCACAGCCGAGGGACGTCTTTCAATTCACGGGTTTTTTCTTTGCTTTACAAGCCCTAGCGGATCTTCGTTTTTCTCGCGCGTTCAAAGAACTGCTTCGCTTGCGCGTTAATTTGACAAGGAAAAAGGTAAACAGTTGACTTTTGACTAGTTTGCTTGGCATTGCTGCACGTACGAAAGGAAATAAATACCAATAAAAAACACGAGCCGCTTCATCCGAACGGAAGAAACGTCTGGTAGGACGCAGCCAAGCGGAAGCTTTCCACGAGCCAACCGAAAGAGCAACAAACGAAGCAAATCATTGCGCTCGAAGGCGTCGCCGAGAAGCGACAAACCTCGGGGAAGCGCACGTAAAGGTACGGCGTGAGGCGAGGTCGCAAAATTGGATACCAATATTTGATTTTCCGGTCGACGGCAATAGGGAGACCTTTCTTTCGTCTTCCTCCGCGCCAAGAAAACTTGAGAGTCGATTCCCGTCTTCGTGGTGGCGAAGGAAGGCCCCACTTGGACCATTCCGGGATCGGGATCCCGATAAGGGAAGGGAGATTAAGGGGTACAAGATGTGAGCGAAAAGCATCGCGCGACCCTTGTCAACCGGCCGGAACACGGACGGGCGGGTGTGTGTGGGCGGGGGTTTGGCGAGGAAAATCTGGTGGACGAAATTACATCAATAATTCATGTAGCTTGGATTATTTCTTCCCGCTTCAACCGCCCCCCACCAGCACCACGCTGCTCGCCGTGTGCGGATCGTGACCAAAGTGTTGTCACACCTGTCCCACGATTTACGGTGGTCGAGTGGCGGCGACGGCAACCGGATTCCGGTTCCCGATTTGCCAGGGTCCGATCCGATGCGGGTTCGCCATTCTCTTTTTTCTTTTTTTCGAAAATAGCCGTCCCGAACGATCGAACGCGTGGAAAAAGGTCCGGCGACTATTTGTTTATTTAAATTGGTCCATCGGGGGAAACCGTCTCCGGCAGTCCAACATTTCGGGAGGCTCGGGAGCGAACGAACCTTAGCGTATTTCTTGCGTATGCTTTGCGAGCAGCCACGGGAATGGCTGGGCTTGGAAAAGAAAGCCGCCCCAGAAGACTCGTAGCATAAACATTCGTAGCAACAAATGCGAACGCACCCGTGCGATATGAGGCGGATGCCTGATGATTTGCATATAATAAGCCGCTTTGTGCGAGATGCTTAATGGCGACCGGGCGTGTATCGATTCGCGGTTTCCCCGGGATCGTTAAACCACATTTGTTCGGCGCGCCTATTATTGACTCACAATTAACCAACTAACGCTTCTCCGTTCGCTACCGTTTCAATCCCTCGTCCTCGTGAGAGGCATTATGGCGTCGAGGAACGCCTCACGACTACCATATACACAGAGTCAAATGTAGTTCCTGACAAACATACGCTGTCCATATGGGAGGAAACCTCCTCGGCGTTGTTCTGTGTCGCGCGTAACATGCTCGTAAACTGTGTACAATGTGGCATATTCGCTACATATGAGTGATGGTTACAAGCGAAACGGGAGATACACGCAATCATATCGTCATTTCCGCCCTTAAAGCTTCCTCCACGGGAGGTTACGTTGGGGGGGGAACACCACTTGCTCGGAGGGACACAAGCGCGGCGGTGAAGGTGAAGTAATAAATGAAATATGATTTATTTGAGCATTAATATGAATTAATGCAACCAAACGACGGTGACGGTGCATAATAAAGCCCCGGCGACACGCATGTGCAGGGGGGCGGGAATTTAAATGAAGTACATTATCCGGTTCCCTGGTGGACACCGACCTGTGCGTAATAATAATTTCTGCAAAGTATCGGATTTCTACCGTTTCCGTTCGCCGAACGTGTTTTACCGTTTAAACGATTCGCACACAATTGAAACTGTAAACCTTTTTTCGGGGAGCGCGTGATTGTTTTCAGCGACAATAAATAATGGCCGATGTGAATATTCAAGATTGTTTGGATAAGGATTCTGTAAACAGACACAACACGGAAAGAGATGCACTGAAATTTACTTAGGCTTTAAAACCAAAACTAAAGCCTTTCAAATGAAGCAAATTTGTTTGTGTCTCTTTGGTATTGTTGTTAACCATTTTTGGTGGTTTTATGCATATTTGATATTGTAGTTGGATTTGTGTAAGACACTTTTCCCGAATTTACAAATCGCTTAACAAACAGCGAACAACATCCTTCAGTGCTGATAACATCAAATAAAATTAAAAACAACAATTTGGCGAATCCCCGCTTAACAAAACGTCACCATCCGTCAGCTTTCGTCGGTGGACGCGCAACAAGCAAAGAGACATCTAAAATGTTTATCTGTCACATTCTACTGACCTCCAGCACCGTTCCACCCGGCTGGCCACTTCGTTTGATTCTATTTCTTTCCCCTTTCCTCCCACTTTGTCGGTCCGTTTCGGAGAGCTAAACTGTTTGGTGAAAGATGTTTGTTTTGAACGGATCGGTGTATGCTTTGAGTGCATTCTTCTACTGCACTTCTCCTCTCTAAGGAACGGTTGGCTCGAGAGCTTTTGCTCGTTGCACGAAATCGCCAAATTTATGGGACGTTGAAACGTTACACAACGTTGCTTAATATGTATGTTTTCGTGTCCTGTACCTTGTACTGGGGTGTCTCCTCCACCAATGGCGAGGATACACTGTTGCACTCAACCGATGGCAAGCAGGGCGTGCACCAGTGGTTGAGATTTATGCTTCATGACAACTCGTCGACCAGACAGACACCCGAGAGGACATCTTTTGAACGAATGGGAAATGTTTCTAGCATTTTACGAGTATTATTTCGAGCCGTTTTTATTATGGTGTAGAAAAATGTCAACGTGAAAAACGGAACTCAATTTTATTGCGGAAAGATAAACTCTTTGAACGATGTGTATGAATTCGTCAAGGTAAATCAACATCGGACGTGTGAAAAACAAACTGACCGCGGAACAAAAAAAACGTTCGACCAGTCTCAGCAATTAATGAAAATTCGTTTTCGTAGATCGAGCAGTCAGAAAAAAGGAGTAAACAAGCTAATTGTTCATTCAAAAAGACATCGAAAAAAGGGAAACCGCCGGGAACTGTGGCAACGCTCGGCTTGAGCAGGACGCGGAGCAAACAAAAAAGGGATGATCCATTTTCCGATCCCGTTTGTCGTGTTCCTGCAATCACCAGGCCACGGTGACAACGCACGTATGCCGCATAAGGTTTGAACACCGCGAGATCAGGATAAAAGTTCAGTCATTTTTCTATTTTTCCTTCGCCCGGTGTCTGGATCGGTTGTGAAAAATGGCGATGAAAACAAGCTCCCAATCAATTTTGAGCTAATCGAAGTGAGCACACACATACACGCTGCCATTTTTTTATCTGTGTCGGTAGCAAACATTCCCGTCAGCCACCCTGAAACCGGCCGCCCCTGGTCCGGTTGTTAAACTGAGGAAAGCGTTTCAACACACGTACCACCCACCCTCGCTCGAAAGCTTTTCCGATTTGGACGTGGTGAAAAATATCCAAAGCTGTACACCGTTGTGTTTGTGGTTCCACTTCCCGGTGCTGTGTTTTGCTTTGGCGCATCCAGTTGATTAGCATTTTATTGGAAAACGGTTTCTGAGGATATGTGAGCATGAGTGTATGTGTGTGTTTGCTGAGACGGAAAGACATTTCTCTTTGTCGAATAAATTTGCCTATCGGGAACGAGCAGCCTGCCTCGTAGCTGTATGCCGTTTGCCAATGTCCACACTCGTAATTTTCCGTCTACCCGGCACGATTGTCCTCCGTAGTGTTGCAGCAATTTCCACCGTCAATACGGCGCACGGAATGGGAGCAAAGGAAAGCCAAGGCATCGCCAAGTGCGCTGTCGTCGTCACCGTCGTTGTATGTTGCAGAAGGATGGGAAAAAGGACCATCCAACAGATACCACTAACCATTTGCATTCGATACATTTTGCACGCCCGTTATCTTTACCCGTTTCCCTCCCGCACCCCTGGGGGGAGGATCGGGGGATTGGGGTGTTTTACCAAAAGTGAACGGAAATTTCTTCCGGGTGATTTTTCACCGACTCAGTTCGTTTCGATGCGATTTGATTTTTCCAAACTACTTCCGCTTCCACTTCGGATTGTCATGCACACCGACACATCTTTCTGGTTTCCCCATTTTTCCCGCACCGCACTTGCTACTTTCCCAGGGACTACCGGAAGAAGGTCGATGTGCGAAGGAAAAGTAAACGAGTCCTATAAGCACTGGCTCCAATATGATTCTCCAAAATTTAGGGAACGCTAGTGACGACATCTTTCTCCGTCCATTCTCCTCGGAAATGGCACAACGGGGGGCGGTTGAAAGGGGGCAGGAGTGATGGTGCTGAAAGACGGCAATTTAAGTTCCCATTTGCGAACAGATTTTCACACGGGCCCACATTAAAGGAAAACGAAACGGGGGACGAATGAGTTTTCCAATTGCTGGGCGCGGTCTCACCCTCCGTGAAATATAAACACTCCATTCATGGACGGAAACGGCATGAATCGAATGGCCACGCGGGGAAGGAGCGAGTGCGCCATTCATGTAGCGGAGTTGCTTATGCTCGAGGGAAAATGTCTCAGCTGCTTAGTTCACGCGAGCGTTCCATCTTTTATGGTTACTTTTGAAGGCAACGGTGGCGGATCCTTTTCGAGATCCTTTGAGACGACTTCCTGTGCGGTGGAGTTGGAAATGGAAAATGTGGGCTGATTAACTACCGTTGACACTTACCTGAAAAGAGAACAAACAGAAAAAGGAAAGGAAATATTAGCATTTGGTGCTGCAGTTGGTCCTGCATATTTTGCGTCCCCATGTTTTCCCCTCAGAGGTAAACTACTTCGTTTTCATTCGTTATGGTTTCTCAAATAGGAAACATGTGTTCCTCCACTGAACGGGAATAATGTTTTCATCGGACTTCATTATGCACCTTGCCGCCTTTGCCGTATACTTCAAACACTTTTAAATATAGCACGGTGAAGATGACCTCTGCTCACCAAACACTTACTGGCAAGTGAATGAATCGTGGGCAACCTCTATTTCTCATCGTTGTTAAACTAACAAACCTTGTTTTTCCACATTGGTTTCATTTTCCTTCCCCACTAAACGATGTGCAGCCTGTTTGTGGGCCCGTGGTTTGCATTCATCAAGCACGGCGCACCATTTTCCCTCTGATGTTTCCCGGAACCGTCAAGATGAACCACTTAGATTAGTTCGCCACCACGCAGCAACACCACTTGTTTTCCTATTTGCACAAGAGACCACGAGGGCGCAATGAAAACACACGAGTTAACAGTTCTTCCGCCCACGCATACTCAAACCCTCCCCCGCACCCCAACCCGGGTGTGCCAGATGATGAATGTTTGTGGGTTCACACCCAGCACCCGGGAAAAATGTAGGTCAATGGTGCGCTCGTCATCGGTGGGTTCCGTTTCGCCGGATGCAATCGGATGCAAGGGGGTGGCAATTTGTTTTAGCAGATTTTAAGCACGGATAAATATTGCAAAAAGTCGGATATGCAATCGCTTTTATTTGTGTGCATTATTCCGAGCGGGGTTGCGAACACAAACCTGTTTGCTTTTACTATACCGGTGGTGTTTGTTTTTTGTGGCATAAAATGAAGGGTCAAAACAACATGTTATATTTATTTTACGCTCGCTCGTTCGCTGAAGTAATATTTAATGCAAAGTGGTTGAGTTTAATCAATCAAGTATAGACTGATTTATGGCATTTAATTATTCTCACAAATGCCTATCACGCATTCGCGCGGAAACATCAACTGGTTTTTGTAGTCATGCAACATACTTAATCTGTTTGTGAGTACCATAACTACCTTGTAACTATTAATTCAAAGTACCGGGAAATATAATGCTACTTGAAAGAGACCGGAATGTTATAGTCGCTACATAATTTTTGCATCGGAATGGTTAAGAAGCTTAGTCTAACGCAAACTAATATAATCTGCAACCACCATATTTTAAGTCGCTTCAACTAAAATTGGTGACATCTTTGCGGCGATGTTTGCGCCGGTAATTTTATCCGCCCCGAGATGACATTTCTTCGATGGGGGGAAGACAACTTTTCCAGCGAGTAAAATGCAACAGACCAGAGCGAAGCTCATCACCCGTATGAACAAGGCCAGGCGTTCACTCCGCTCTGAATTGGCTGCGGTGCACGAGCGATAATGATGGTGATAATGTTGCCATTAAAGCTAAAAGGTGCACCAAAAGGTGATTGAATGTAGATACATCGTCTGCAGCATCGAGGCTGGGGGTTGTACAACCGTTAGTGGCGCAACATCAACCCGCCTCGCCCCTTGTTTTGATCCTGCACCACGACAATGTTGGCCAAAGGCACCTGTGTCTGCGACGGCCCGAAGATTGGACGGGATATTGGATATCACAGGGTCCCCCCATCCAACCTCCTTCTAGCTGGCGGATGAGCGCTGATCCCTGTTTGATGGTACCTTTGTGCTCGTTAATTTAGCTTCAACCCATCACCCCATCTGCCTCCGAAAACTCTAGCCATTCCCTGGTGCGGATTTCTTTTTACAACTGCTGCTGCAAGCATCGCATTTGGTGGGGGTTTCCTCCCTACACAACTTTCTGGCCGTGAATGCTGCTGCTTCTGCTGCTCATCGGACAAACAAGGGATATTAACATCAAGTGTCTCCCTTTAATCTCTCTGGCAGAGCTTTGCCCGGGCACCTGCTCCTACAAGCACACACACAACACACACACACACATACACACATGACCATCCCATCCCGAGTTCACCTTCTTTTCGCCGATACATGAGCCTAGATAGCAACACAGCGTACCTTCTGCCCTCGCGGAGCGAAACACACTTCCGGAAATTGCACCCTCAAGCCCCGTCGTGCAACGTTCCTGGAGGCCAACGCAAAGGGAAAACCCCACCTTAGCCCTAAGGCCAGCTAATAGGGAACAGGGAGCAGCCGTGTGGATATGTATATAGAAAGCTTAAATTAAGCTTACATTATGCGATCGTAATTAAGATTGTATAATTTTATTAGTTTAACGTGACAATCTGCTCAGGTTCCGGGCGGGGGGGCTCTCTCCCCGTCGCCGTTCGGGTGTGTCGGGTCTTCGGGCCCGATGGCTGGATTGTTGTGTATCGTTGCTAGCAAGGGTACTAGAGCCCAGGTTCCCGGCGACAAATGCTACGCTTCCTTATTGGATAGTTTTGGTTCGGCAGTCTTAAAGTCACGTAAGGTCGACCGATTGTTGTGCTATCGGGATTTGCGATGGGTTTGCCAACGGGTCTTCTGCTTCGCACAAAACGGCAACAAACAACATGGAGTTTATTTTAACAACCTTCCTCCTCCTCCTTTTGGGGACAACAAACACATGTCCACAACAGCAATGGGGGAGGCTGAAAAGTTTGGTTTAGCAATCGATTAGCGCGATACAAATAAAAATTCCTATGCCGTACGCTACCCTCCACCGATGTTCCTATCGGTTTGGTCGTAGAAACTTATCCTTTCCTTCGAGTGTGGCTAAACCTTTCCATAAGTCTCCCTAGCACTGTTTGACCGGATAAAAAGGGGGGACCATAAGCACCCTCCGGTCGTGGCGATTTGCCGGACTGGCGTGTGGGCGCTCACATGGAAAATTGTGCGAGCTATTACGGAAAATTAATATTTGAATTATTTATCACCACCATCACCCGTCGAACTTGCTGAACTCGCATGGTCGGTCACTTTCTTAGAGAGAATGGAAAGAAAAAAAAATGCGGAAAGATTCCACTTTCTTGTACCATTTTTTCCTTCTTCTTTGACTTTCATCGCAACCCTAGTTCGTTCTACTGCGACACCCTCTCTCGTTCGTAGGCGGAAGGAAATTTGCGGTAGTAGATTTTCCGGATTCGGTAAACTTGTGCGGTATCCGGAAGCGGGCGGCATCAGTTGGCCCATTAAACATTGATTAGTACGCACTGTGTGCGCGAGAGCGTGCCCAATGATGGGTTTCGTTGATAGCTTTCCACCGTCTCGGGAACGAGGGGGGAAAACTGCTCCATGCAGCCTCTTTAATGGTGATTTGATTTCTGTTTTTTTTTTCGGGGGAGATCATCGGAAAATCGCGGAAGTTGTGAATAGGAAAAATAATTTCCGGTTGACTAGGCGCTTTAGGCGAAAGCAGTGAAAGCAAACCTTCGATTCCGTTCGATGTGGTCAAACATAAGAGTTTTCCTTTTCCGGGAGACACAATTTCTAGCTCAGCTGAGCAACGGAATAATCGATATCGTTTACAGATGTAGAATTTGATGTGTGTAGTGAATAATTTATTTTCCATTATGGTTTTGAGCGCAACAGATGTTGCTATAATAAAATTTGCAATATTGGAAAATATTATTGCAACTTTTTAAATAATAAAATGATTCTTTTAAAGCAACAAAAGCTGCTACGCATCATTGTAATGTATTTATTGAAGTGCTGTATCTTACAGAAGCTCACTGCAAATCATGGTTAAAGAAAAAAGGACCATAATCATTCCTAAACAATAATTTCGTACACCCACAGTGCGGTGTATTTATCATTAGAGACTGCTCATATAAAAAAAAAATTCTTTGGCCTTTGAAGAAGGTACGCGAAAAGACGAGCAGCCTAATAAGCACGACCTAAGAAAACCCCCGCGAAAATGGAACAATATTTTATCTTTACAGCACGCTTTCCACTGTCATTGTGTGTATATGTTCGTGCCGGTGTAAGTGTGCTCCGCCCGTAGGTTTTTGCAAGTTTGAAAGGTCCAGTTCGGGTTGACGGTTGGAAGGATTCTAGAAAATGCTTCCATCGACCGGAACCGGGTACCGGAATACGGATGCAGAATTTTAATTACTTCGTATCTATTTCAGCTAGTATCACGATGAGATTTTTTGTTTCACGGAAGCGAGAAACGGAAGCGAAACCTAAGAGGCCAAACATCCGCCGGAAAAGAGGTATTTTAGAAGGTTTAGCAATGTGGAAAAATAAAAAAATAGAAAAACCTTACCCACGGCACAATCAGGCAAACCGAAGTATAAATGGAATATTTTCCAACGAATTTCCCAAAAAAGTCTACCAAGAAAAAAAACATCATTCTCGGTTGGAAAATAAAAACCAATTTACAAATCAACCCTCTTCTACCTTGGGTTTATGTCGGGGATCCTTGGACTTTTGTTTTTACTTTTGACGACTTTCCACGAAGTCATCGGCTATTTTGTTGGTGCCACTGCCAATCAGCAATTTGTCTTTCCGGAAAAAAGAACCATAGAAACCTTTCATTCGTTTACCGGCGACAGACAAGCGTGTCATAATCCTTGCGACCAACCTTATACTTCTAATTGAAAATGGGGGACCGGGAAGAAACTAAATAGGGAAAATTAGTGTCTCTAGTGCAGCCGTAAACGGATCAACACGTCCGTCCCCGGGTGTACCCAATGGGTCCTCGTACGACGATGGAGTGTAAACTAAAACTCATATTCTGAACAACAAGAACAATATTATGTTAAGAAAAAAGGCATTTGGTTCGCTATCAGGTTTCTCGCTGTACTTCCGCTGAACGTATAGTATTTTTTTTTAATTTTCTTCCAACAGCTTTCTTTTTCCTTTTCTTGTAAGGTTTCCTAATCCACCGAAATCGGATTTTTGACAAGTTGATCCTACAAAAGCATTCGGTTTTGCCCGATGTCATCACCATATTGACAAGCGGTTGTTGTTGGTTCGTTACCGGGCGCTTGTTTTCCCGGGCACCGAGAGAGCCAATCATCGTGGGGCCTGGCCAGAAAGTCGACCATAAATCATCGGTACATAATCGGTGATGTCCATTTGCTCGCGTGTCTACCAACGCGTCGGTAAAGTGTGTTCGTTGATTAGGATTCCACGGCGTGCTAGGGGTGAAGGGAACGGGACGGCAGAAGGGACGGCAGAGCTAAGCATTACATCACTTGACAAAGCCTCCTAATCAACTCGGGAGACGCCGATCGGAAACCTAACAAAAACACAAACACACTCACACGCAGAACCCATGACGGACGTTTTCGGAATTTGAAACAACGCTCCGGGGCAGGTCGGGGCGTTTGTGTTCTTCTCGCATACGAGCCCGAAAATCATCACTCCGTCAAGCTCTGGGGCCATTTGTTTTACAGGCCGGAGGAGGATGAGAGGTACAGAACAACAACAACTTGCGATAAGCTGTAAATAAGCAGCATTACCGAAAACACTTCAACAGCTATGGTCGCTTTCGAATGTTCAGGTGTGTGAACGCCACCTGGGGGAACTATGGCGGACATAGAATAAAAACACACAAGTCGATTGAAAGTTTAGAGGAATGAAGGGAAGGATTAGAACAAGGACTGCGAGAGGGAAAGATTTATGCTTTGGGACGCAACACAATGGGGGAAAATGTTGCGCTGAAAGGAAAATATGTTATAATCCGTAATTAATTCCGTGGTTTTGAAAACCGATGTCCGTTTGGGCTGTGTCTTAACATTTTACTTTCATGGGAATTTTGTTCTGTGTCTGTGTGTCATTGTGTGGTAAGAGGGCGTTAGAAGAAGTCATAAAAAGTAAAGCCCAACACCAGCTACAATTCTACCATCACCAGCCGAGACGTGGATCAGACATAGAACAAATCATAAAGCTACAACACTCGAGACAAGGGCCGCGATCGTAGCGATCCTGAGAAAACAACGGACGAAAAACAAAGCTCATAAAAATCGAAACCCTCGAGAAGCTTCAGACAAGACAAGGCCGTCCGCGATTCAAAAAAAAAAAAACCCGAACCCCCGGAATAATGGGATGGCAAAAGAAAACAAAAAGGGATATCACAGATTAGTTCGAAAGGATAAAGGACGACCTGGATCCATTTATCAGCGATTACAATCGAACGCTCTTTCATGGTTGTTGATGTTGTTGTTGTTGCTTCGTTCCACTTGACGAAGTCTTCGGAGGCCTTACTGGTCCCGAAAAACCGATCGATCGGAAATGGAATCCAAGTGAACACACGCAGCATCGACGAGACCACTTTACTTCATCCAACCGGTGCGCTCGTGCGTGTGTATGTGCGTCGACCGAGATTTTGGGACCAATAATTTGGGAGTGTTTTGTTAGGATCAAAATCTTGCCGGGCCCGAAAGGACTCGATCGAACTCGAGAGAGAGGGAAAACCTTCTGTGAAAGTCACTTTTACTTTCGCTTGACTGAATGGGTTTTTGTTTTTGCTGGGCGACTGCTGCTTTTCCCCCGTGGGCGGAGTGTTTTTCCTTCCCAAGGACCCAGAACGTGGCTAACGTTCCATACGGCGTGTGTGTGTGCGAAGGGCCCAACATTTTGCATACTGATTGGGCCTTCCACTCTGCCTGTTTCCTTGGGTGCTGCATACAATACGACGACACACTTGAGTGTTATTGCTTTTTGATCGGATTTACCGCAAACATCGAGCAAACATCAAAAGCTCAAGTAAAATCGAGGGTTTAGCATGCTCTGTTCATGGATGGATCGTGCTTGCCGTCTGGCAATTTGGCCTGCGGATGGCTAAAACAATACCGCAATCTTGTTTTCACGCATACGCATAATCGGTATTCCGTCATTCAAACATCACTTTTGGCAGGAGTTAACTCGGAATACGATGTAGAAATATTTGGAAACACTTATTGTGTGTGGAAAATTGCCTTTCCGGCTGAAAGGAAATCAAATGAAGGACCGATGCCAGATATTAAAATCAAGAGCAACACTTTCCCGATACAAAAACACGTCCACATTTGACTCTCTTCTTGTGCAACCGGCATCCAGAGAACAACTCACCGAATCAGAGACATCACATCTTCAGCGTTAATTAAACTAAAGGCACCAACCAGACAGCCGTTCCGGGGGTAAATGTCGGGCGCCCGAGGAATGTGTCACCTCTTCCAGCATGAACGCACACAACACACAAACTTAAGTAGTATCTCGCCCGACTAGATCTTTCTACAAACACCGCTCGGACGCGTTTATCAAATACTGCAGATTGCCGTGCATTACCGGTTCAGCCGGTTCAGCCACGAGGAGTATGTGTACACTTCCGCCTCACGGACCGCTCGCGGATGAGAAGTGCTGTATCGCATTACGGCAAGACGGCTAACTTCTCGCGGAGGATGGGTATCGTTTTCGCTGTTTTTAATTAAATTTAATTGCCGCCACATACCCATGCCAGTGCCGGCTTGATTCTATGCTTTTTATTTGCCCGGCTGTGAGCATATCAGCGCGCACCGACCGTTCGCTTGGAGAGCCATCCCTAGAGCAAGCCACCCGAGGACCGGAGGAGGTTCAAGGATCGCACAGATAGAAAGCGTTGTCGAGGCGCTGCTTGAGAGAGTGTCATAAAAGAAGCACTCTGTTTCCTGGATAATTACAGTATTCTTGTTCTCACTTGCAAGTTCTTCGAACTTGTAAATGAAGTGTTTTATTCAGGCCATATATTTTCCTAGACGGAGTGTGGTTTTACTTTTCCATTTTCCCATGCTATTATGTATATTTTATGCAAGATATTTTCGCTAAAAACTCCTCCTATTTGGAACGACTCAATAATCCTTTACTTTACGTTGAAAAAGATCGATGATAATCTAGCCTAGTTGACAACAATTACTTTGTTTAATCGGCCCAACCAACACTCGAATGAATGCAGTAAGCTATCTCCGCAGTGAGTTGCATTTTTCCGACATCCCAACAGGATGCATTTTCCCTGCAGCGCAAAGCCAATTCTCTACCGATCCATTTTTTCCCCTCCGCACTGTTCATTCTGCAAACAGGGCGAACAAAAAAACCGAAAACCCGGAACAGGAAGCGAATTCCGGTGCACAGCAAGCGCCAAATAGCAACACGGGAAGGAAAATGCTGCTGCTTGCTGCTTAATTTCAAATTTATTGCAGTTTTACTAGTTAGTTTTACTTTTAATTATTTTAACGGGTGCAGCTTCTCATTTCCCTCGCTCCTATATACTGCGGATCGTTTTCCGCTATGAGTTTATTCTGTACCTGTGTGCCTGGTACTGTGTATGTATGTGTGTGCGAGTGAGGAAGCTTGATTTTTTTAAATTCTTTTACTTTCGTCAACATTTTTTGTTGTTCTACGTAGCGATTTCGCTATTCCGAGTCCCGCATTTTTGTGCTATTTGCGGTATTTCCCTTCGGGCGCATTTCCTCTTCCACGCGGTTTATGCGCCCACCAATACCCACCCAATCCACTTCCGCTGCACCATATAGAGCAAACATTTTCGTCCACCCCCCCTCACCACGATGGCGTACACTGGGAAACTTTGGCCAGTCTTTAGCATTTTTTTCACTCATCCCATCATCCCCCAGAACTTTCTCCCTTGCCTATTCCCTACCTTCCCCACAACCCAGGCACAAGTGGCTGGAGCACTTTTGCCTGGTGTGTGGTGCTTGTTTCGCGCCCTTTACCACCCGCCACCGTATTTTCGGTGTTGTTTTCATTCGAAATTTTTCCTTTCCGTTAAGAAGGAAAAGTTTTGCACTCCTTTTCTTCGCCACCCCGCCACTCGACTCGTTCCGAGCGGCAGACCGTCCCTAAGTTCCCCATCATTCATGGTGCAAAATATCAGCTAGTTTTTCTGGTTAGTGTTGTTGTTGATTTTTCATTATACTAGTCGGCAAGAAAGGAAGGGCTCGTTAACGTTACGCTTGCTCTTGTTTTTTTTTTGCGCAAAAAAGTCGTCTAGAAGTATAAAACTTAGAAGGATTTTTTCCTTTTTACCAGAGCACGATGATGTGCGATTTCGAAGATGTGTTGCTTTTCTACCAAAAGCTAATGTTCGCTATTTAGTGCATTTTTCAAAAGTTTTCCTTTGGATGCCACGGGAATCTTGGTTGTGCGCGAGTGAAATTGGTTTTCCGAGTTCTTTTTTATTTATTTAATTGAACAAAGTTGCCAACTTTGAATTATAACACAAAACAAGAAGAAGCATTTTGAACTAACAAAACATGTTTCTACCTACAGCTGTGGAAAATTGCTTACCGTTTACAGCAACTATTTTGCTTTTAATATATGTTAGGTCATACACGTAGCCATTTTAAATAAATGCTAACAAAATGACCGGCCCATTGTTTGCTGGTGAAGTTTTTGAGCTCATAATTCGCCATCAGCTGCAAATAATAGGGATAACCTTACAAGCGTCAGCGTCAAGCGTGTAGCTTTAATTTCCCTTGCAAAAGGTTCTCCGCCAAGATTCGTATCGCAACGGACGATGATCTTCCCTCGAACAACCACGACGGCGGCGGTGGCTATCAAGGAGGTCCGGCCAATCACTGGATGGGTTTTTTTTTGCTTCCTTTTATCCGCCTCAAAACGAGCCACCTCCTTTGGAGGCCTTTAAAATTTGTCCGGCCTTTTAAACTGCCTTCAGCTGACTCTGGTCCGGAGCTGCCTTTTGCACCTCACCGATTTTTTTCCGTGCGCTCGCAGTGGAAGTGTCTTGCGGCGGCCCTTAGCGGATCGTGATGAAGACATTTGCTCGTAACTCGCGTGACCTGTAGTAAATTAGCCCGCAGCACGGTGCAGCCAGGAACGCGACCGGGTGTGGTGGAGGGATTGCGGGAAAGGGGTTCATTTTCCTGTGGTCGAAGGGATTGCTGCGGGGACGGGATGGATTGCGCTTTACCAAACCCAACGTTTGCCCTTTTCTGCCGTGCCTTTCCCCGTCGAACGATTGCAAAATAATCGATCTTCACGAAGATGCTGCGCTGTCTGCACCAGCTTCGTGCGACGAAAGAATAATAAAGCAATAGTCCGGTGATGTGAGAAAGGAATAACAATAAGCGCATTTATGAAGCTGCCTTGTGATTGAAATCCCTTGGCAAGGGAACAAAGTCTGTAAAACTGTGGCGGAAAACAGGCGAAGCATTCCCCGAGCGAAGAAAGTGAGAAATCGATGGCAGGCTTGAGATTCGTTCCGTGCCCGAAACGCGATTTGATACGGCGGTCACGGCGCGGATCGTTGTAAATCCCACCCAACTGCGAAGAGTTCACCTTGTTCGGTATCGCACCAACCCGAGCAGGAAACTCCGTCATCTCGTCGACTTGGTTGACCGCGAGGCTTCGATTCCGGTTGAACCGGTCGGGGCGTAAGATAAAGATTATATGTTTACGTACACTCTTCATAAGTTTTTCCCGGCGTTCTGTCCGTCAGCATCGACGGAAAGCGATGGAAAAACGATCGGCTCGCACACGAAGATGACGGTTGCAGCCAGTTCTGTCGGCAGTTGGCAGCCCCGACCCGACGGTGTAAACAAACATTCGATCGCTCGATCGGTCGGCAATATCTGACGCATCCTCCCGGGAACTCGACCGCTTTGCCGACGCTGACTTCCGTGGCTCATCCTTTCGCCATCATTCGCGTGGGTCACGTTGTTTACTTCACGTTCTTGGTTTCCGGACATTCCGTCCGTTTCATTTTTCCCGTAAAAATATCATTCCCATTGCGGGAGGGTTATTTTAAGGTTGCAACTGTTTATGGCACACGAGACACACATAAAAGCCGTCGCTCGAGGGTCGGGAAACGAACCTCCCCCTCTCCGAGTATTAAAGCTGTCGGGAGCTGCGGCGGCACCACACTTGAAGATCATTTAAATATTAAGATCTTCCAGACGGGACAGCGGCGAAACAAACTCAACCGGGTAAGTCGCGACTTGAAATTTCACAGCCCTTCAACGATTGCGGCGGCAAAGGCATGTAGTAAACCCGAATGGAAACATTTTCAAAGAACATTTCCTACCTTTTTTTGCACCATTGCGTTCAGTCGAAAAGTTCGTTTCCAGCCACGGATTAACGAGAAAAAAAGCCACCACAAAGCGCGCGTCCGGACCAGGAGTTATGTTGCTCTCACACCTTTCCGTCGCTTAGAATCTCTTACCGTCGGGGCAGGAGGGTGGTGGGGAGGTGTTGGCTGGTCAGTTTTGGCTGATGATGATAAACGTGCAAGATGTGCCGGTGCAATTTCTTTCGTGTTTTTCTTTAATTCGCGCTCGAAAGGACAACGGTCGTCGGGCACGGACCTTTTGGCCACCGCTCGGTTTCCGTTCCGACTCGGGGGCTCTCGGGAGTTTGTTTTACTGTGTTTTATTTATTTTGTATGTTGGAGGTTTTTGTTGTTCTCCCGTTGCGTTAAGTCTTCTTAATTTCACTGGTCCCCCCCGCGAGAGTGGCACGAAAAATGAGCCAATTCCCTCCGGAAACAACAGCGCGCCGCAACGCCGGACAAAGCAGCTCGAGGTACGAATCCGTACCACCATATCCCTCCCTTCCCTGTCCCTACGGCTGGTGTGCCGGATGGTGGAATAAAATTGCAATAAATTTCCGTTTTTGTTCTCAGCCAACTTTCCCTGCCACGTTTTTTTTTCGTTTTCGGCGCTGGGTGTCCGGTTTTTCTTCACCCGGATGATATTTTCGGCTTCTTGGCGTTGTTATTTTTAGTCAACTTCTAGCTCGACTCGAACCGGCCCCAAATAAGCCCGCCAAGTGTTGGCCCTTTGGCGTTGAAAACAAACAAATCGTTAGGTTGGCTCAAGTTTGTTACAAACTTCTTCCGCGGATGGTAAATGTTGGAGAAGTTGGAGACAAAATTAAAACCGTTCATCACCGCAGAAGTCGCGGTTTCACAGTTGTTTTTTTGGTGTTTGCCGACGTACTTGCGAACGGTTACGAAGGGAAAATGGAGCAAAGCGCGACGGTCTCCCTCCTTCAACCGCTCGATCTCTCCTGAAGAGGAAGTCAAGTTCTACAATACTGCTAGGTGATTACGGAAGAACGGCGAAAAAGTGGATAAATGGGGGCAGTCGCCTTAGAGCAAACTGGATACGGACAAACGTAACCGCAGCAATTGTAGGAAATGAGCAATAGTGTCAACATCTGCCCGGGCGCTCGAGGCAATGAAAATATAAACAAAATATTGCGCCTCCCAAGCTCCGAAACAAAAGGCGAAGAAAATTCTCCTTCATCCCGCTTCCAGAAGAAGCCATTCAAGCGAGGCCCATCGTCTTGCCGAGCCGAGGACAGCCGAGACCAACGTCCGGTAGGGGCAACAAAACGTAGCAAAAAAAAAGGTACGACCGGACAAACACACGCGCGCGCGGACGTCGTTCTCACAGAATAATAAGCATAATAATCTCATTATCATAAATATGCTAATGATGCCCCCCTCCCACCAGCCCGTTCGGCAGTGCCCGATAATGGTAAAGCGTGCGGTGGTAGTTGTGGTGGACATATCGGCATCATCATCATCTGGCACCAGCGTTTTCACACGCGCGAACCCATGACGCAAACCGATCCTTGGCCACAATCCAATACCGCACAGCAGCGCACGAACACACACACACACACACATACAAACCGGGAGTTCAATCGTTCGTGCAAGTGGAGCACTTTTTTCCCATATTGGGATGGAGATGATGGCAACGCCGTGCAGATAATACCGGAACAACTTGTCCTTCGAAGATCCAGGAATGCTGGATGGAGGTGGATTTTTCCAATATTTGCCCGCCTTTAGACTACGATCTGCGAGATGATTATGCGTCGCATTTGATTGCCGGCGCAAATTGAAGTCTCTTGGCGCAAAAACGAACAAGTTTGGAATCATAATTCAAAACACAGCGGAATGAGAGATGCATTCCGAACTCCGGCACGATCCAATAGGAATGTGGCGCTTTCAAATAATTTGCTTCGTCGTACATTGCCCAGCCCGGCCATTTATAGCTTTTGTCATATGATTGCCGCTGCAAATTTAATTATTCAATATAAAACGAATGGAAAATTCAACGGGAACTCGAGCACAAGCGCTCCAAGCTGGCCAGAGTTCTTTTAGTAATTAAATGAACCGTACCGTCGATGGCCGATAGTTATTTGATGTCAAAAATACCAATCAACATTGACGCGCACAGGTAGGTAATGCTGGCACGAAATAGATACAGTTCTGAAATAATTCAATTATTTCAACAACCAGGCCCGGGGCCGCACGCGTACGTTGTTTCACGTTCGCGGAACTGTGAACTATTATTTCCGTTCTCTAGCTGCACGGGAAACTATAAACCAAATTCAAATAATTGCTTGACGGGATGGTGGAACAAAAAAAAAACGCGGCTCTCACACGGAGCGTTGCCATCGCGAATGAAATATTGTCACGTTCACGCATTCCGGGTCGCGTTTTCCTGCTGCCCAGCCATGCGTCACCCGCCGCGGTTTCGGGGATGGATTGACGGGATGCAAAAGTGCGCCGAAACGGGATGGAAAATGATGTCCGGAAATGATGGCGTAATCATGGGCCGCGGGACGATGAGAGCTGGAGAACGAGGAGGAGGAACACCATGTTTGAAGAAATTCGGTCGACTTGGCAGCGGTTTGGTGGGTAAATTGAATTTTTCTCCCCGAAAACACACAGATGTGACCCGATTGCGAGATTGGCGAATTTGCATAAACAATTCGTTGGGGGCCTAAACTATAAACCGGGTCGTTTCAGGACGAAGGGGAGCAAAGAGGTTCTCCGGAGACGTAGACAATACGGGGTGGCTATTTATGAATATGCTTCGGGAGCCAAGCATAAGAAATGTGAAGGCATCGGGGACATTCTGAAGGCATCGCCATTTCTGGACATTCTAAAGATTTCCCCGAAGTACCACTCAATGGACCACTAGAGCGGGATAGAGGTCCAGGAAATCATTTTCCAACCACTATATTCCCTTTGGAGTGAGCTTCCAGGAGGAGAGACATGAACAATATCCTGTCCGACACTTTATTCTTCAATGTTCGAACCTCGGACGGTCGGAGTAGACGACCGATTCTTTACCCCCGGGGAGTGAAGTTTTACGTTCAATTCAAACATTTAACGAACCGAAACTGATCGTTACGGCCTACAAATGACTGCCGGGCGAATGCGCCTTGAGCCGCTAATGGCTACAAAGCACACAAAACACACACACACGCACTAACCCACAGCCCGGGCCCACGTGAAGCTTCAACAGTTCGACTCCTCTCAACGTCAACGTCACGGTTGTCATCTTGGCCACCCACAACACTCCGGTTAAAGTTTCCTTCCGACACCTCTCCGGCGTCGAGTGTGTTGCCGTGGAGCTCCGGGCGTTACGCACTGTCTATCTTAGTTACTTAATTGAGCCAAAGTTCTTCCCTTCCCCCCCCTCAAGTCAATCCAACGCTACGGCAAGATGCGGCCTTTACATGGAGCGCGCTGGAGGAGTTTGATGGGCGGATTGTTGAATTGTTCCGTCTCGTCTCGTTTCAGCTTTATGACAGCATCATCCTCTTTCCGTTTGGGGAGGCTTATTAAAAAGCAATAAGCGAACAATGAATGACAAAAAATACGAAATCTCCTCACAACGCCCCCTGGGGGCGGATATTTTATTTTTTTCGTTTGGTTCCTTCCACTTTTCCCTGTTCGGCTTGCAAAGACTTGAAACCGCAGTCGTCCGTCGAGCGGTTCTTATAGTCCAGAAGGCAAGGTCTCTTATAGTCTTCTGCGGTGTTTGATCGCAGGAAGGAGACATTCAACGTAAGCGCCATCGCCGACGTTTGACGTGAGCGTCGTGTTCTTCAAAATCTCGAATTCCCGCCAAAAAGTGTGTTCCTAAATTAGACACTGCAAACATTCCTCAATCGATAATCAATGTGCTGGAACGATGAGGAGCTAGAAAATGAACCATCTAATGTCGATGCCGACAAACCCGAGCTCGGGAGTGTATCGGGACCACATCATTATCATTCCGTGACTGGAATCGCAGGCGTTCTGCCAAAGACAAACTGGTTGGAAAGTAACGGACGGTCGGATTTGGAAGTTTACATTTTGAAAACACAGGTTCCATTTCGCTCCCTCGGCACTGATCTCGGCAATGACGGCACCATCTCCGGCTGGCCAAGCCATCACCCGAAGCACCGGGAGACTTACGGCGTTTCTATGTTTTAATGAGCTTCATTTCGGCTCTGATTGGACTCTTTGGGGAATTTTTCGATTAACACAACCGACCAGAGTCCGTCAACTGGCCAGAGTCAAGTCATTTCTCGTGGCAAACAGCGCGCAAGCAGGCCTGCACAAGAAAGGATCGAGATGAGAAAAAAAGAAGCTAACCAAAACCAGCACCCCCCAACAAGGTGCCGCCCGAAATGATCATCATCTTGTTCGGTACTTCGGGGTCTTTCTCCCCGGTTCTCGAGAGCTCGCAGCGGAGGGAGTTGTTCATTTCTTCGCTCCGCTGCTGGTGCACAGCACTCCAGCTGGGCATCAGGACGACCCCGACGTGAGGGGGATCTCCGAAGAGCGTGGAAGAAAAGTGTGATCATTTTGTTAATGATGCTCCAGAATGAGTATTAGCTTTGATGATCTAGAACGGGTCCGGGATTCTCTCCCCCTCCAGCAAACGATTTCCCGCTGCGGCGTTCGGCGGCGGGGAAAAAATACGATGACAGTTATCTTCGCGAGAAAACCCCCTCCTGCCGCTTCTTATCCTCCCTCCGCTGGCTGTTGCATCACGAAGCCGGCTCCGATTGGAAGGTGGAGGTTCACCGGGGGTTCAGTTTTCGTTTAACGATCTGGTCACATCGAAGAAACAAGAACGATCATCATCGATGGATGCTGTTGCCGTTGACGCTGAATCTTTGGAGGTTGAAGAAAGAGAAATCCCAAAACTTTGAATCGAGAAGGCGAAAAAAGAAAAGATCACAGACAATAAATGACACGAAGAAAGATGAAGAAAGGGATGTGACTCGGACTCGGGGCCCCAGAAACTCACATAAACAAAACGAACGAATGAGCCTGCGCGGATAATAAGGAGAACTAATTCTAGTGACCGTCCTTCCCACATCCCCATCCACACCCCGGGGACGCGTATGTGTGTGAGTTCAGTACGGGCTCTGCACGGTTTTATGTGATAAATGTACGAATAAAAAAGCGAGAACCCTCAACCACATATCACTCGGCGAGCTAACGAGCCGAGCGAGAGAGGACATCGTTGGCCTTGGCGATCGCGAGCATTAGAAGCGCTGGCAGATGAAGCAAGACGCGAACAAGAACTTCACCAGCAGAACTCCTCCACATGGTTTCTTCTTCCACACGCGCGCGCGCCAGTTGAAATTGGGTACTTTAATGTTGTTTTTCGTTCCCACTTTAGTTCCAGTTTTAATGACTTCATTTCGAGTGATCGTCGCCCGGTTTCTCCCCGATCCGGCCGGTCGTGTTTTTATTTCGCCCCGATTGTGAACCGACTCCCATTTCCCAAACCCATTCCGGGTTGGGTAGGGATATAAATTTGTCCACAAGGCGTAGGACACTCTGGTTCGTTCTATCCTACTTTCCTAAAGCTATCGGTTATTTATCGTGCTATCGGTATATTCTTCCGGCGCGAAGCCATAGGTGTGATCGGCACGGTCGGCGTGGTTTTCCAGCAAGTTATCATTTCTTTTCGACAAACAAGATTTTTAAGGATAATGATATCGTTTAGAGCAGATTGAATAAATTAGAATAATTTTGCCATGAAAATTAAGATAGATGCTCAATCTTTTCAACGTATTTCACACAGACACTAGCAGAGATAGTTTCTTGCTCTGAAAACGAGAACGAAGTCAAGAATATAGTCAAGAAGGTACATTTCGGTGGCCTAGGACTTTCACAGTGCCCAGCTTAAAGTTTAATGCATTTAATCATATTTAACAACTATGTATTAAGCTATGCACATTTAGAATAAACAAGAAATAAAAAAGGAAACTAGTTCTGGCTTCGCTGGAAATTCCGCAGTGACGGATTCGTTGGAAAATTTCTGTTCGCTTTGAACTTTCTTTACTCCGATAGAGCGTTTTTGTTTTTCCGCCACGTTTCTAGGAACGCCTATCACAGATCATCATAATTTTCCGTCCTACCGATCAGCATACCGGCAAAGAGCGGACTTACCCGGTGAGGGAAAACATCTGTTGCTGCCTCTTCCTGCTCCATGCAGTGGGTGCTGAGTGTTTTTCTAGGGCCGGTTTCTATCATTTCTCCGTGTTCCACTGATCGCAAGAAAAGTCACATGCTAGAGATTTTAGTACATCATAATTTAATTCAGTCAGTTTCAAGAAGAGTACACGAGACTAGACCCGTGTTCTGAAAAAATGTTGCAAAATGATATCACGGAAAAACAACAGCCTTTTGGCAACAATGCGTTCAGAGAAAAAGCAATCCCAGAAATCATGGCTTGAGATAGGTTTACTTTCCGAATGAGAACATAAATAAAATTGAATTAATGTGACATTCCACTCTCGAAGGTTGCGTGAAGAGAGCATCATAAGTCCGAGTCTCAAAAGTTCAAAACTCGGTTCCACGAACGAACCGCCGCAGAAACAAAGACTTGCCGCCATCTGTCGTCATCGCTAAACGAACGATGCTACGGTTGTCACGGAGCTGCCCCCGAACTTCTTACTACGGACGTCTTCGCGACAGACAGCTGTCCGTTTTGGGCGGCATGTAACCTTGCTTCCGTAAAATAAAGGGCGCCCCATTCCGGCGAGCGATTTGGTTTCGATCATCTTTCCGCAGCCCTGGGCATCGGGGGACTTTTTCCTACAGTTTATAGGCCCTCCAGCCATGACGCGTACCGCCCAAGATCTTCCATCGGCTAAGCCGATTATGATGGACACCGCGGCGGCTCATTTTGGCCACCTTTTCTTCATTCTGTTTGTTCTCTTTGCGGACGCCGACGGTGACTTCTCCGAAAACAGCCCACGAATTTCGATGATCCGACATTTATTTCGTGCAAGTTTTTGCCCCGAAAATCCCGATGTCCACCTGCCGGTTTGCGAACGGGGAATGCTGGCTTGCGGTCGAAACAGTATCAGCTTAACGCTAAAGCCCGGTAGCCGACAGTTCAGCCTTCATTAGAATCGTTCAAAGCCGATCGCGTCGGTATCGATCTCGATGTATCCCAGCCGGCTCGAATCGAAGTGGTCATAAAATGTTTTAATCCTTCGGGTGACGGGTGGGGAATACAACCGGATGACAACTCGAAATCAAGATGACTTAGATTTAAGAATACCCAGTTAAAAGAAGGATGCAAATTAGAGTTGTGTAATTCAGATTCAGATTCATGAACCTGTATGATTCTTTGGGTTTTAGAGATTCATGAATTTTTCGATGAAAGACTCATGCATCCCAAAAATACATCAACTGATGAAAAGTAATGAACCTAAAATGGGAAGAAGGACTCCTTTGTTTGTCGCATGATCCATGCCAATGAAAGAATCGTGGAGATTCGTGACAGATCCATGAAAGATTCATGAAGAGTCATTAAGGTTTCGACAGATTCATGAAGTTTTAAAACATCGAATTCCTAAAAATTAATTAATCCATCTGAATGAATATTGGGTGAAAGACTCATATGAATGAATCTCGTGAAAAGATTCATTAATCACAACTCTAATGCAAATCTCTCGCTGGTGGAAACCTAGTATAATAAATTATCGGTATGTTTTAAGGAATTTCGTTTTTCTAAAAAAACACAAAATGATAAGTACTGGTAACAAGCCGATCGGGATAGGTTTTTCATCACAAACGCCCGTTTTTATTCCATACAATGTTGCTGTTTTCCATAAACAGGATAAGTGAAAGGAACACAATGTTCTGCGCTTTTGTTACATAAGTAATAAGAGGATGTCGAAGAAGGTCGTACCCAACATACTTCTGCTACTGTGGCGCGGCACGGCATTGAACAGTCATTCCCAATGAACACACACACACACACTCCGTATCACTCTTTCTCTTGCTTCATACGCCCCTCGAAAGATCGCGCACATTACGATTGAGGAAAAAAGCGCAATGATGCACCCGAATCTCCTAGCTGCACTAAGCATGAATGAACGAGAAAAAAGGGATCCCCACCCCTGCCCCTCCACCTCACCACCACCAATAACTGCAATTCCATCGCGAATTTCCAACCCGTGGAACATGCAAGATAAAACACCCAGCGGAGCCAGCTTTTCCGCCGTCCGGACCAGCAACAGAAGCAATCAGATGGTACACGAGCGCGCGCGCGCGGTCGGTGGAATGGTGGTTTTTCGGTGGAAAATTTATTACCCTCTTTGATAATAAATTTTACTTCCACGCACCCAACCCCCACCCCCCGCCCTCCAGGCCGCCACGGAAATGGTTCTCGTTCGATGTTGCTTTTCGCATCTGGTAACACAGATTTTGCCACCATTTCGGACTCACGTTCCGGTGGCGTGCGGGCGCGCGCGCATACACACGAACAAGGCAGCGTTTCGATTTTTGGCCCTAAAATGCCGGCTTTCTCTCCTCCGACCCTCACACCCCGGGAAGGTGTTTTCCTTTGTGCCGGTTAGTTGGTCGTTCGGTCGGTAGGTTTCTGGAGCAGTTAATGAGAAAAATGGTCTAACTGGCCGCATGCACCGACGTTGTGTGCATCGATGCAATTCTCCCTTCCCTCCCAACATCCCTCCCTCTTCCGACAAAGACAGGAAGGAAGGCACTTAATGGAAAGCATTCTCTCTTGTGTGTCTTTCCGATGGAATAGCGATACACACATCCCACTACTAGCTCCGGTACAAGGTTGCTGCTGGAACATTTCCAACCACACACACACATATCAAGATCAAGCCTCCCTGAAGGCCAATTCCATGCGAACCAGGCATGGCATGTGTACGGTTGCATCACTGAATTCCCAAATGAACCCTCCGGGGGATCGAAAACGGAGCGAACGGAGGAGATCTCTGGTGGGCGGTTGCGCTTCCGCCATCGGAAAAATAACTAATAGCTTGTAAACGGTGCTAAATTGCTCAAAAGTCCATACGGTGGTCTGGCGCCACCGGGGTTTTTCGATAGAGAAAAAACACAACCTATATTTTGCTTCCCGCGCTATCTCAACTACTCAAAAACACAACGATTGAAAGTTACAAAATTTACTAAAACAAACTCATATTAAAATGTATATCTAAACGTTGCGCCTTTTTGACAGCAACCACCACATGCAAAACATAATCAATTCAACACGGCACTTTTGGCCGCTTTCCCAACCGACAACCGAGTGGTTGTGAACGGCCATGTTTGCATCGTGGCGCAATCGTGCATAAAAGAGAACTGCGAGACGAGAACACTTGCGCTTGCACTTATCACGAACCACTTCACGCGGTGGTTTTGGTTTTACACCAGCGTGTGGCGGCAATGAGACGCCGAAAGCAGACTGCCACATGCTGAAACACGGGAGGAGAGGGTCTGGTAAAGCATTGATTTTATGATACCAACCAAACGAACCCGCCGACCGACCGATAAGTATCCCGTTCCAGCGAGGTGCAGGATGCTGATGAGGAGGACGCTGATGACGCTGTTGATGGCAGTTGAAATGTGATGACTCACTTAGCGCATCACCTTTGCCATCGTTAAGTCCATCATCATTATCTGCTGGGTTGGCAGAGGGCGCGAAAGAGCACCGTGACACCTTCTTGCCGCTGCGAGAATGGCGGGAAAAGCTAGTTTGAACGCACACGGCTGCAGATTCGCATAAAAGGACAAACAAAAGGAATCCCATGGAAACACGGTAGCGCCAGGTTGGCGAAGAAAATGAGCATAATGAAGGTAAATCACAGACTATAGAAGCAGTGAGGTGCGGAAAGACGGGATAAACCCGGGGAACCCCGCGGGTTCACAAGCTTCATGACTAATGAAGTAGAGCAAACCACCACTACCACTGCAGGGAGGGGGTCTTTTTCTGTTGTGTGCGACAAGGTAACTGACAAACTGCAGCATAATTGCAATTATCGCAGCCCTAGTCGACGCTTGCTTTCTTTGCCACCGAGTTCACGCGACATCACCAGCACCTTTTTTTCCTCCCTGTCGCCTCCCTTCCTCCCGCAACTACGAACGAAACGCATCTACGAACGCGAACAACTGGCCGACGCGCTCCCTCTAATTAAACACGAGAGACCTCCTGAGGAGGTCGGCCCCATCACAACGACGACGACGACGCCGACGAGTGCTTATGATGCTACTGTCATAAATTATGCTGCCCTCCACACACTCGCACAAACAGTTCAGCATAACCACCACCACCAAGCGGGAGAGAAACTGCAACCAAATCGAAACGATGGTATTTAAAAACCGCAATTATTTTAATTGAAGTGCTTCACGTAACAACATCATCATTTTTCACAAGTTTGTCTCCCGCTCGGTCGGTGGCAGCGATTCGTCTTTTGTCGTTTTTCGTTTCGGAGCAGTTTGAGGAGGGCAAAATAAAACAAACGTGAACCAACCGACGTGATCTAGCAGTCCGGAGGAACCTGCCTTAAGCAAGAGACCTGTGTGTGCAGCATCACAGCTCAAGACGGCGCTCAATGATGCCATTTTCCTTCTCTCGTTTCGCTCTTGCCTTGGGTCGGCCGTGCATTTTCTTTCTGTAGAGCCTCCTCCTCCTTCTAGAACCAAAGGGGCAAAAACGAGAAACTGCAACCGGGAGCCAACATAATTGCGGCATATCTCAATAAATTTCTTTCGAACCAAAACCATCACACACGGCATCATCATTTTCGTCCTACACGTCACCATTGGCACCAAATATGTGTATGTGTGTGTGCGGATGGAGGAAAAGGAAAACTCCATACCAACCGGTAGACAACGGGGGTACGGTGGAAAATAATTTCTCAATTAAGCCACACCGCCGCCTCGGTTTTTGTTTTGTCAGCCTCGGATGCTACTCCTTTGCTCGGGACTCAATTATTGAGCGCCCCGGCGTGGTTAGGAGAAGAGCGAACCGGGACAAAAATGATGATTAAGTTTTTGTGATATTTTTTTGCTTCCAAGGTTCTGCAAGAAGAAAAACTGAACTTCAAGCCCTTCCGAACGGGGACCAATTATTTGCAGCAGGCCCACTTACGACCGTGGAGACGACCACGGTGTCTTAGACTGCAGGGACGATGTTACAACTAAATTTTGTTTGTTCCATTTTTCGCGAAACACTGAACGTTCTGTTCTCGGCTGCGTAATCTGCAGCTGGCTTCTCACCGGGGCTCCCTTCTTTGAGCGCGATTTATGGGCAACACAACACAACACACACTCGCGAAGCGTCTGCGGAAGGTCTCGCCTCCCGGGGGCATTACTCAAGATGCCACATTGCGAACAAACTGCAGACGCATCGTCTTCGGTGGCAATTAGCAGACAGGAATCTGCCGAGGTTTCCTTCGCCCATGTCTCGGATGCACCCACCCGGGACTCCGAGCGGTTGCTAAAAAGGGGATACAAGATGGCGAACGTGCAAATAGACACGGCCATCGATCAGTGTTAGTCTGCCTGGGTCGATCAAAGGTTGTCACGTGTCTGATGGTGCGTATGCTGTCAGTGTGGGGTTCCCCGTCGCTCCCCAAGTCGAAATCAGGATGGATGTTGGAGACTACAAAGGTGTTCGCTATTTATCATCTACCTAGACTACTTTCCGAACATGCTGTTCATGTTCTGGTTGTGAATGGTGTAATTCTACACTCCAAACCACCCAACGGGAGCTTCGATCGGCATGTTTTACGACGGGTAGCAGTCGTCTGTCAGCTTCAAGTTTGCTTGAAAAAGTCAAGCACATCGAAAACGTCTAAATAGTATGATTATGACGATTAGTTTATTGTCACTTGAAACATCACAGGGTGGAGAGTTTTGTGTTTTAGTTTTTTGGAAAAATCTCAACATACGAATGATTTTCTTCAATTCCATACAAAAACTCTTGCTGCAGAACGAGAAATAAAATTTATCTAATCGAATTCAAAGAAATCGAAAGTCTATAAAACAGAATATGCATCCTAAGACCGTACAATCCAGATGAAATCAAAATCAATGCTATATTGAATTTAAACATACTCATCCCCATCGGCGCTAGGGTAATCTTTGCAAACTTCAGCCAAACACAACGAGCGTAGTGAAATACTTTTCAACAGCAATGCATTTCCAATCCATGCCAAAGAGGTCGACGCCGTCCTAGGACGTGCCTTTGCCAAAAGTATGTGATAAGAAGACGATGCTTTTTAGCCTCTTTCTTCTCCAGCTTTATCAAGTTGATACGTGTACCCTTTTCCATCCCTTCACAAGCACAAGCTTCACAAAGATTCTTTTTCGCTTTGACAAGAATAACGAAGGATAAATGAATGAATCGCAGCGCTGGGAAAACAACTATCGATGAAAGTATGTCGGAAAACAATCGCCTCAAAAGTTGTACGCGTTCGCTCTGCAAAACGCCACCGGGCGGTGGGTGAACTATTCCGTCGAGATCGAAGCATTTGGCCGGCAGTCCCCCTCTCCGCCAACACCCTCTCCTCACTCAACATTCCTTTTTGCTGGGCTATTTTTCCAGCAATTTCTATGCAAAAACAAACAACAAAAAAACATAATGCAACCGGGCATGACGGAAGATCGTCGGTGGGAGAAAACAAGTCCATCCCTTCCACGCTTTTAGCTACCTCAGAGTCTGTGAGAAAAGGCACACAAAAAACTATCACACATTTTCCAGCATTCTGTCAATTCCACCAACAGACAACACATCCAGGCAAGGAAGGATAAACGCTATTGGGTTTTTCCCCGAGCTCTCCCACGGGAGTCGTTCATTCTAAGGGATGGAGCTCCGTTATTAGCATCCTTATGCATCGCGTCAACCTCACACGCCGAGGTTCTTTGGAGGAGCGAAAAACGGAGCAACCCGATGGGGGATGGATGCATTTCCGGAAGAGTTTTCCTGCCCGGAACGCGAAAGGAATGGGTTTGAAAGTCTCACGAACGAACTTTGTTGACCCAAGCGAATGGAATGCATGTTTAGCTCGGAACCGTTTGTGATAGAGAAGCCATTTTCAATTTCATGTAGTTGTTTTTTGCAATAAGCATATTGGAAAACATAACTTTTGTTCTAAAAATAGAAACAAAAAAATAAAAAAATAGAAACGAATTGAAAATTGGATTAATATTTGCTAAATTTGGTTGTATTTGAAATCATTTGAAATCCACCGAAAACCATGAGAAGTCCCTCGTTCTTTTCGATAACAAATACCCGCGAAAAAAGACAGTGAAAATAGTCCAACCGATTCATGCTGCTGCATAGAACTGAAAGGCCATCTCGGTACTCTGAAAGCAAACGTAATAAACCCATTTAACCCAAATCTTCACGTGAGTTGAAAGCTTAATCGGTCGCAAAGCATTTATTAATTTCCCTTATCAAGCCCGACAGTGAAACCGTCGAACCTTCGTCGCACACCAGGCGCCCTTCGCTACGGCAACTTCTATCCATTGCCGTTGTCCTCTTGGCTATATCTTACAATTATGCTCGAGTTCTCGACAACATTCCAAGACGCTCGGATTCCATTCGACTGGAATCGGTAGCCGTTATGCTCGATTCCAGACCATTTATATTTTATTACTATTTAATCTCGATCTGCCATTCCGAGCAACATTCAGTGGGTCCTGTTTTTCTTCGCTCCCCCAATCGCAATGTCACACCCCCGCCGCCCTTTGTTTTCTCTCACCTTGGTAGCCGTGCTAGAAGCCATTTTTACCTTTATCGATCCGTAGCACAAGCGAAGGCAAGACTGTATGAAGACGAGCGTCGGTTTGTAATCCCTAAAACCGTTCACAATCGTTTAATATCCACTTATTGATAGCGGGTTGCTCTAACGAGCGGTAGTTGCAGACCGAGCTTCGTGCCAATCGAGTGTAGCATTTGTCTTCATCCTCTTACCGACTCCGATGCGCGCTTTGGAGAATGAGTGGACGAAAGTCGTACAAAAGGATCTTCTGCGTCGTTGCGAACCTCCTTCAAGTCGGGCCCCAGATCAAAACCTTTTGCACTTACACGCTCTTTAAGAGAATGGGACAGTGTGTGCGGCAAACGTCGACGCTTGCCCATGCTGTAATCCAGTTGCCGATTACCGACTCTATCGCTTTAAGTGGCCTATGCTCATCTGGTGACACCAGAAAGCGGCGTACCCTCGGGTGGGGGGAGAAAACGAACATCGAAAAGGATGATATGTGGTATCGGTTGTGCTCGGGCAGATACCCATTCGGTGTGTGCCATGTTTGATTGCGCTCGGTGGCAAAACGGGTGGTCTGGTGCACAAAGTTCAGCAGAAGAAACTGCTATAGCGTCGAGATCGGATGAAAATGGTGTCTTTGTTGGGAGACGCTTAATTTTGGAATCGTGTTCAATATTGCATTAGAACATGTTCAATTTAGAAACCCATTCTAAAGAATGCACCAAAGGCTAGGTAAGAGAAGCACGGGGCAGCTCGGCAAATAAAACGTAAAATAATTTATTTAAAAACCCTATCGCCATGAGACCACAACCATTTGGCGTTATTCACCAACCAACACCTACGTTTGAATCAAAGAAAACCTACGCCATCGAACAAAATTCTATTAAATTTGATATTTTTGACGCCGAAGACACCAAGTTCGGCCTCCAGAAACGTAATTGATATAGGTGTGAACGTGAAAAACCACATTAACGGGCGCGGACACCCAAATCGATCGATCGCGTCCGGCTTGTCGATCCGAATTGGTAAGCGATACCTCGCAACTAGTAACGATTTTCTTATACGGAAACTGGAGAGGAAATCGTATGCATGCGAGTTTTTGGGGGGCTAGGCCCAAAGATTTATGCCGCGCGGGAGGAAAGATATCAATTTCCCGCCCCGGTCGATGGAATGGCACGATGTGACGAAATGATTTTTCACATTTCTAATGAACCATGCACCTCGAAGGCGACGGATTTGGGGGGGATGGCTTCGTAAGAGTTTAAAAGCCAATATGGATAATCCAATAATCTGCCGACGACGAGGCCATTCGTTCGGCTGCCAAATTCTGCTTTCCGGGCGGTCACACGCTTGGGGGCGCGAGTAAATAATGCTTCTTTATGGAATGGTTTATTTGATTTAAAGCTTAAAATAAACCCATTAAAACAGACACATGATTAGAGTGAACCACGGCGTTAATGATGTTCCCTTGCTTCAAACCGGCCCTGGTTAGAAATTGATTTTCCAACGAACATGCTTTCGACCCTCCTCCCTGCTTTCCGTTTCGTGTAGCTTATACCGTCGAGAGGAGGGTACCATCACCATCAATCCCCAGCTACGGCACTTCCCGCGCCGAAGAGGCATTAGACAAACACACCATTAATCTTTCATTTTGTCACTGGGGAACACACCACGCTTTCGGCGTTCGACGATCGGAGAGGAGACTCAATATATTTTTCTTCGATCGAAAGAATTTTTCGTTGCCCGAAGGAGGTCCGCCACACACAGATTAAAAAACGGTTCCTTGAAATGAGCCTTGCGCGGTGCGAAATACCGAGCCAACCACAAAAACCCTAACCTAACCTGGCACATTAAACGGGAAAACCGCACGCCAGGGTCGCTCCCGGTCGGGTTGCGGTTGCAACCGTCTGGGGGCGTTCCCGCGACGTCGCTAACGCAAAATTCCGCAAAAACCCCACAGAAACGGGTTTTCCGGCTGAAAGCGAGCGCGCAACGCTTCCACGCACTCGGGCGATCTCATTCACTCTGTCTTTCCGTCTTGCTTTCGCTCCCGATGGTAGGGCATTTTCCCGCACGACGGTGGAAAAATGACAGGAAAACTCGTCGATCGCTGTTCCAATGGCGGGCAGCACACGCGCCGCGTCGGAAAACCACACCGCCCATTGATTAACGATCTACCTTGCGGTTACCGCGTCGGGGTGGATTTGTCTTCCACCGGAGGCAGCCGGAATGGCAGGAAGATTTTAGTCTTTTATTTTTATCTCCATCCACCCCGACTGCCACAAACATCCACAACGGTGAGTTTCTTATTTTCGACCGGCTCAAAAACGACAACCCGAACGAAATTCTCTCGAGACGACTCAGCACGGTGCAGTGGCATCACACCACCAAAAGCAAGCGCGAGCAGCAGTGTGTGCAGCATAGTATTTTCCTCACCCAATGCTCACTGGAAGGGTTTGTTGTTGGGCGCGGAACGGGGGGTAGCGAGAAAAATGTGGCCGCGCATAGTTGACAGAAGATAAGTACATCGTTTACAACCACGCCCAACGCGACCAATTTTGTGTCCCGACTGTCTAGTGGCGGACATTCTTACCGTCGATCGTGTAAGCGACGATCCTTAGCGTCTTTGAGAGCGAAGGAGAAACGGCAAGAAAGTGGCTCTTTTCCGCTGGCGGGCGTTTGAAAACGTGCAATGAATTTTCTGCTGTTTCGACACTTTTTCCGAATGGGAGGGAAACCCAAATCTTCTTTATCCTTAGGGAATAGTACACGCTACCCTTTCATTGAAATTGAATGTGGCACGGCAAGAGGAAACCGACATTGGAAACCGAAATAAAACTTTTGATGCCGAGCAGTTAAGTAACCTGAATCCGGTATGTTTCGACATCGAGTTTGGTCTTTGGTAAGACGCTAGACAAATTATGCCCTCTGAGTTTCGTACAATTTCAGAAACAGCATACGTTTGAAAGTGCTTGCAAGAAGTTCTACAATCCTCCATGCAAGCACTCTCATTTTCATCAATTAAATACTAAAAACATAAAAAATTAAATAAGACTACTACTGCACAAAAGTTGAGCTAGAAATGTGGAGCTACTTACTCTAATTGAATTTCTTTACTCGAGCATTTTTGCATTGCTCGACGATGATTCTTTACATACGATGAAGAAATATTTTATAGACACTAATGGTTGAAAACGAAGATGCTACTTATGCAAAGCCCACAAAACAAAATTCCCTCCCTTCCGCAAGCCTCTCATACAAAGTATCTTCTGGGGGCATTCAAAAACTTCATGCAAGCTTCTATAGTAGCTTCTTTTTTGGAAGCAAGTCTAAAAAGAGTAAGCACTGAAAACGAGATCTTTGGGTACTCCATCAATGTTTTGATAGCAAAAGCATACAAAGTATGCCTTCGGTCCATTTTGATCGAAATTTAAGTTTCTTGTCGAATATGTGTCTTTCTAAAGATTATTTACAAATGTACTGAATGGTAATTTCTCTGTTGCTTCGAATTATGTATCCCAATTTAAAGATGAAGGGAAATTTTAAATATATAAGGCTTCAATCTATAACAAAAATTGTAAGTAAAACCGAGGGTAGTTAAATATCTCAAGAAAACTTTCAAACATTAAAATATAGTTTTCCACAATCTAGCTGGCAGCAAATCGGTATCATAACACTTATTCAAAACTTACACAGCATCAGCCGCAAATCGCACGAAATCTTCATCATGAGAAATTGTTGACGAAATATTTGTTTAACCGTAATGAACCACAACCGCCAAGAACTTTATCCTGCAAAACCGCTCATCTGCCAAAAAGGAGCTTTAACGCTTGTCGTCCGGCTCGTCCTAAGCTCGGCGTAATGAAGAACAACAACAGCATCTCACTAAATGATAGCCCCAGTCAGACCGGGCAGATCGACAAACACGACCATTAAAGGCGGCGGCACAACCTTGGCCGCATCACGTAACTTTGCCATCAATCATGTTGCCTGAGAGGATCCAGAGGCAGGGATGGGGAAGGGCTTCAACCACTGCCTCGCACTGTTCCCCTTTCAAGCGGAAATCTATACACTATCCAAACAAAACAATCAACCTTTTCACAACATAAATATCATAAAACAATCTAGTGATCCCGGCACATCTCCCCGGACACCCTGTTCCAAGGCGTCCGTTCGTTGGTAGTGGCGGGTTTGTTGGGTAAGAGCTTACACTTTCAGCGATCGGCAATAGGAAAAGGGAGGTTGGAGCGTGAGTTTTCCAAGGAAAAACGAATCTTCGCACCGTCGCAGAATTTGTCCGACACTTTCCGCGCTCGCCTCGCTGAAGCAGCACCGGGCAATTTATCTACATTTTGCCTGCCTTCAACAGTTTCCCGGCGTGCCTTGCTAAGCAGCGTCCTCTCTTCGTGCGCTGGAAGGCTGGAAAAGCTAACCCGCTGCTTGCGCTCGTACGGCGCGCCCGTCAGGCTTTGATAATTTGCACTTTGTTTACCAACCGCCACGGACCGGTTTATCGTTGTCGAATGGCAAGTCCCCGCTCGGGGAAGCTTTTCTCGAGTCGTTTCCGGGAAACGGCGACCCTTCCGGCTGCCCATGGACACACGGCACCGAGGGAAAGTTGTCTGCAAAATCGTCCTTTACGTAGCACTCTGCTTCACTTTTCTGGGCCGGATCGGCAGCCTTCGGGCAGTACACAGCGCTTCGTAGTGGTGCTTCTGCTTGCCGCTGTGCGCAGCTAATTAAATTAATTGAAGCATATTTACAACAAACTTCCACCCGCTCGGCGACGACCATGGCACATGACCGGAAGTGTGCCGGACGATGTAGGAAACGTGCTGGGCTTCGGAACGGGGCGGGCAGTTTCTTAGTGCGAAATGATGAAGCACCCGGATCCACGAGAGTGAGAAAACATCTGAAAACGGCAAATGCTTCGTGTAGGAAGCTCAAAGTGAAACTCTCGGATATCCTGCGCTTCTTAAGAAGTTCAGACAAGTTCGAGTCCTGGCAAGGGGAAAGCATGTTTCCGGTCAAGGGTACAACACAGTTTGTCGCTGGTTGAATATCATGTAGAGGATAGCTCGGAATTGAAACAATTTAAATATTTGTCTGGTGTAACGCTAATATGGAAAACATCCTTTAACATAACCGAAAGTTTGAATAAAAAATGCGGGAATAATTGAGTTGTTCCCCGTTCTCCTTAGATAATTGTTATAAACCATATTATATAATCGTCTACAGGACACAAGCCATCATAATTTTCATCGGATCACCGGATTTACCATTGATGCATTAATTTGGTCATAAGAACCAAACACATGATAATTGCGTGTGAAGCAGTTTACATCTGAAGAGGGTTTTTAGTGTATCGAAAAACGGTAGGGAGAATCATACTTACTTCCACACTAGTAACGATGAAATAAAAATGACTAATAACAGCAGCACCGAACAGAGTGCTATCATGGCGGAGGTTTGGAATGAAGGGCCACTGTGGTAGCTGGCGTCAATGATCTGCGTTGGGAAAAGAGAAGAAGAGAACGAACATATTTTATTAGTGCGGGTTGACTTTTCAATTCGAGTCGGGTCTGTGAATATGAAATTGATAAATGAATTGACGAGGACACAAAGTGGACACAATGGAAATTAAACACTCAATTAATACCTCAGCTAAACGACCTCGGGGTCGAGGGCTGATTAAAAACCAACAATGTGTTTATGTGGGGGATCTCTAAGAAAATTTTTCTTTTTCATGAAAACAAAAACGTGGGAGGATGAATTAAAATATCAGTCATTGAATAATACATAGAAATAAATATTGAAAAAAAAATAGTTAAAAACAACATTGAAAACTATTACAGGATTACTAGAGAGAAATGAAAACGGTAAGAAAATTTGATTGGCTTTTTGGTTCAAGATAAGATATTAAGAATAACTTCAATGAAATTTTTAATGGCAAAACTTTCTACTTTCTACAGGTTCTTCTGGGCATCCATTCCCCCCGCTTGCATTGAACAGACGTCCTCTCAAGCACTTCTGTTCGTTTGAACACGGTGTTGAAAAAATGCCTCTGCATCAACTTGCTTACAACTTTGTTCCTATCAATGATTATGTTTTTCTTTTCTGTATCTTTTTCTCAAAAGTTTATTATTTAATGGGTTTCAGGACAAATATCCATCGGGCAACTACAACAACTTTCACCGAATCCTACACGATCGGAAAAGCTCAAAGAAACCGTTACCAAAAGGTAGGCACGCGCTGGGCAAATTGAAAATTTATACGATTCATTTGAATGGGCTGGTGGAATTTATAGCCATAAGCGCAAACTTTTCAGATAAAAATCCCATCAGTTCACTTTGCTCGCAGTTGAATCTCGTTACAAAAGCAACACACATACATTACATTAAAGTTTTTGGACTACTCGAAGACTCCTCGAGGCACAACAATACTTCGCGTCGATGATCGTAAACAAATAGGTGGAAGAAGCAGTGAGCAGGTGATAGAAGGATGCCCAAAGTTCCTGAAACACATGTATACAACTAGGAAGAACAGAAAAAGAACAAAAAATGCCATCAGCAGCGAAACCATCGTTTAAGTACAGACCAAAGCTCCATCCTTTAAAACTTTCACAATAAAACTTTCTACTTAAAAAATTCCCTCTGCATCCAGCCAAGGCAATATGACGGCACACAGCATGGTCCTTTGGGAATGCTTGGCGAAACAAAAACACATCGTTCCAAACGTAGATTGAAAACCCGAGCAATAAGTTAAAAGAAAACCCCCATTTCGTGGCACGAAAATGGCTAAAAATTTATAATTAAAGACCATAAAACAGCTCGAAACGATTACGAACCGATGGTTCCGACCCAAGCGGCCAAGGATGGGAGGTTGATTGAAATAATGCCCCGAAAGGTCGAGCAATGAAGCATGAAAATAAACCATAAATTTGTTCATTCGTGTGTACAACTTCGCGTTCCATTTCGAGAGAATTTAATTTTTCGCACCCGCGGATTGTTCACGGATTGAACATGGACAGACAGCTGTTGAAGGTTTCCTTTTTAACTTATCCAATGTTTGTCTAATAAGGGTCTTTTGTCAATTCCATTATTAATTAAAACTTTTTGAATTATTCAGGCATATTTTTCAATTATTAGATCGTCGATTGGTGTTTGCATAGAAAGGCATGAAAATTTTTAAACCGATAACCGAATTGACCGATGAAGCAGAAAAAGGTTTATTTGAAATCGCATACACAAGAATTAAAAATTTCTCCACGACGAAAACAAGGTGAAAACACGATGTTTTTACAATTCAGCTCAAACGGATCCGTGATTATCCTTTTGAAATATAATGTAATTAATTTTATTACAATTTTAGTTGTACATCTATAACATTCAATTGAGTACTTTTAGAATCGAGTAATATTTTACATACAGCAAATACAATGAACGCTTCCTACCACTCATAACAAATGCGCTACGATGTTTCTAAAATACAAATTGGATTCGTCTACCAAAGTCTAAACCATTTTCTTTTTAGAACCGGGCTACAGGATGCCTTTTTTCATCCCGCACTGAACGGGCTAAAACGTGGGCTTTTTCTCATAAAATGTAATTTTATTCGACATTTATAGTGCTGCTAATGGATTTCCAAAGACAACACAAAACTCGAACAGGAGCGAGGATCTGGAGGCAAAAGCATCTAGTATTCCACCCACCGAAAAAGGCTATGGACTTTACACAAAATCCCTAAAAACGACCAAATAAACCGGAGCTTTGACCATCAACCCAAAGCGAAAAACAAAGAATGAATGAACGAATGGCAGTTAACCAAATCTACGGAACGATAACTTCATGTTAGCCCTAGTGACACCATACAGCTTCACGTTTTTTGGAAGGTTCTGTGTTTTTACATTCAGGGAAGGAAAACTAACCAAATTTACCCAAACCGCTAGTGTTCTTTTTCCTGCAGTCGGAAAATAGGGCACACATTTTCCCTACGGATAACGGTAGATGCTAAAGAATGCTGTTAAGCCTCCATTCCATAGCACTGGAGCAACAATGGGTAGTTGTGTTCCTCCATGAACTTTTTAACTCTCTCATCCGTCCTATTCTCGTCCCAGTTTTCACATTCAAAAAGGAAATTATTTTGAAAGTGGACTACATGTGGTAGAAAAAGTTTAGTGAAAATAATATTCGGTTTGCATCGAGATTTGAGTTGTTTTAATGCTTTATGATATTTTTCGCCGGGTAAAAAATATTTCTAGCTGTTTGAAAAACAAATTAATAACAATCGCCAAACAGGACCGGTAACATATCGACACGAAACTTCAAACCTAACTTTCTATCTGCAAAGAGGAGTAGTGATAAAAGGGTTGTCAAGAAATTTTCTCTTTGTCGATGACGCTTTTCGAAAACCTACCAATCAAATGTACCTTGTACAAATACATCTACAAAACAATTTAAAAAAACCTTTCATGCTTTCCATTCAATCTTTTTAACAATGTAGGTCTTTTGTGGGATACCTTCCAGATGTTTGGTTAGATCTGACCTAATACCACGAGCAAACGCACAAACAATGACAGAACAATAACGGCCATGACGTCAATGACGCCCACGTTCCTATCAGATCGAAAATGATCAGAAATCACTGGACATCGGAATCCAAAGCTGCAATCGGTTGTCTAACGAAGTACATCACTGGAGGGCCAATGCCTTGTTGACTCTGGGAAGTGTTGGTAACGAAATGGTAAAACTGAAAATCATAAGCAGTCGGCATGCGAGGTAAACGAAAACAAAAGCCTTCGAGAGTGGATGCATTTTCTTTGCAGAGGCAAACCCTACACGATTGTGTGACCATTATCAAATTATAGCCGGAGGAAAAGGTCACCACATCACACACACATACAATGGTAGCATTGATCCTTCCAACGGGCTAGCTGCGCGTGTGTCAACTTTTCTCTTTTCTCTGGTACGATGCCCATTGGTTCTCGCTTGATTTATTATGATAAGGAGAACAAAAGGTTTGCAGAAAGAAAATAGTTTCCAACGAGTGGAGTGGAAAAATGGAACCGTCGAAGTTTGCACAGTACGTTGGTGTCCAATGACTTCACCTTCCGCCGTACCATCTGATTCCTCACATTCTTCGCACGCTCAGGGCTTAGTTCTTCTAAGAGGAAATCATCCCTTCCCATTTATTTTCACAAAAAAACATACGATGGCCAAGGAACCGGCAGCGAAATCCTAGCAAAGTCTCATAACTCACGTCAGTGGAACTAGGCGGAAAAATCGGGAGTGGAAACCCCAAGCCCGGCCTATGGAGTGTAAACGGGAACCATTCTCCTAAACCTCTCCCAGAAACCCTTCATGAGGTCAGGGTTTGGACTCATTGTCCGTTTTCGCAAACAATAACGTTTGCAAAAAAGAAAAACCCCCAACGCCGACACGGATACGTCCATTCGGGGGGGAAAGTAGAAAAAGAAAGAGAGATCCTTCGGGTGCGATAGGATGCAGTGATGAAAACGAACTTCTATTGAGGTGGAAAATAGCCTTCAGGTGCGGGCGATCTTGATCTGAAGGTGAAGTTTCTGCTGGAAAAGTGGCTGGAGAGTTAGCTGCATGAGTGGAAAAAAGGGTTCCCCTCGTGTGGTGATAAGAGCGATGATCTAGAGAAGGCATAAGTCCATCACTGGAGGAGAAAAAAAATGGCACCAGTATCGACGGTATATTTGCAGGGGATCCGGAGTGTCTGCCTTAGTGAACGAGAAAATCAATTTTCTATTGTGTCTCTAACGGTGGGTGAAACAAGGGGCCCAGTGTGTTGGAGATGGACGGGAAGGCAGTTTTTCAATTATTAAAAACCCAGCACAACGTCCGCAGACACATACGAACGCTATTGATCTGGCTTTTCCGTAGCTCACCGATTCCCTCCCCGCCGCACGCTCAAGTCAATCTTTCCTCTAGTTTGCTCTAAGGGCTGGAGGGGTAAAATCTCCTACAGCATCGTAGTAGGACCGCCACGGGCCACTCCGAACCGATACGGTGCACACGTGGAATAGAAAAGAATTATAGGACGGATTGAAAAGCTGGCTGTTGGCTGCATCCGACGCTCACCGACGGGTGGGTGGAAAAAGCTTTCAATTACAGTTAATCCGATCGACGAGTGTCGATGAGGTCGAGCTGTATCGTACACTGGTCAGTCGCTGCCCCAATGAACGGCCCTTCTGGTTGCGTTCAAATGGAGCAGAAGCGTACGGAATTGCGATGTTGGAACATTTTGTTTTTGTCGGATTCGAAGAAGAATCTAGTGTCTGAACTCACAAACTACAAGAGGGGTCTGTTTCCAAAACTGAAGCCGGACCGAACCGTGCGGCGGCTGCTTCAATCCGAACCAGAAGGATTCGAGAGAGTTCAGGCATATTCAGAAGGAACGATCGATCGAAGTATCGGCTATGAGGAGGATTGGTACTTGAAAATAGCAGTTGACCGAGCCAAGGATTATTATAGAATGCATGCCATGAAGCACCTGGCCAAATTTGAATCGCTTGTTGTTCAACCTCCCACCGTCTTTCGCCTGAAATTATTAATCCGAATAGCAGTTCGGGTGGAAAATTGAGTTCTGGACGATTGCAAAAGAGTGTTCTGTATAGTTCCCAACTGAAGACGGGGCATTTAAGAGATTATTTTCCAAAACTGCGGATGACTGCCGAAAGGGTTTCTTACAGTATTTAGTACGATGCACTGATACTTACCGGAAACGCCTCGCACATGTCGACATCACCGAAGGGACTGGCGGCACCGAACGGTGGCTGCTGTTGCTCCTCGTTGCAGTTGACCAGCTCCGCGAGAAACGGGGGCCGCGGCGGGGGTGGCACGAGGAACTCGGGAGGGGGCCCCGGCCCGCCGCATTCGTTGCCACACTCTAGATCGGGATCCAACATTTCCCACATGTAACGCACCTAAAGCCCTGCCAAAATGAACACCCGCCGTCGGTGGAGGACACGCGTCCTTTTTCCCCGAAACACTTTTCTTCCTCTCACTCGCTTCCTCTTTCTCTTTCTTTCTCTTCAAAACTATTGCTTCCCCATACGCACGCTGGATGCAGGCATTCACATTCGCACTTGATATTAATATGCCTCGAGCAATTCCAGTCGGGGAGCTTTCTATTTGCCACGGTTTTCACTCACGTTGTTGCGCCTCACTCACTTCGCGAAATTGTTGAAAAAACACCCAGAAGAACACCTACAGGAACCACACCACCTACACCAAAAAGCCGTTCGATGAGCCGAAGCCGTCGAAGAAGTTAATGCTGATGACGACCGGATCCTGCCGATGGCGTGGATGATGAGTTATTCGTTTCCTTTATTTTTCCAATATCTGCAAATAGAAGAGAATAGAAAAGAAGCACAGCCGATCGTTAATATACACATCAAAACCATTGGGGAAAGGCAAAAAAAAAACAAAAGAATGCGGAGAAAAACCTCATTAAAACTTGCGTCGCCTAGGATTCGGATTCGGTGGTGGTTGAGAGTTGGTGCACGCTGGCCAACGGTGGGATTCAGTATTTTAATTAATTATTAAAACTTTTTAATTCGTTCACAATTAGTCAGCAAAACCGAGCCGGGGCAGGAAAATAACCAACACACGCGCACCACTTCCCCCCCCCCCCCCCCCCCCCCCCTCTTCGCTTGAAAGAGGGCTCTCAGATTGTGAAGCGGCAATGAGTTTATTCCAGCGAAGCCTGACGTTGTGTGAATAGTAGAAGTTTGCTTCGATTAGATTTTCCCGGCAAAGTCCAGTTCCCTGACAGCCGGTGGAGGAGGAGGAGGAGGAGAAGAAGGCGAAAGAAGCTTTCCAGCGCCACGTTGACGTTCGGTAAACAGGCGTCGCGGCGATCTATGGAAAATGATGCGACTTTGGACGACGGCGGAAATTAAAACCATCCTTCCGTGGCATACGCCCGTCGCCAAAGATCATCCAACCCCGCCGCGAACTCACGGAACCCACGAGCGCCAAGCACAAACCATCTTCCTCCTTTGCGTTCGATCGATGGCAGCGCAAAATCGTTCACGAATCGATCCGGCTAAGCAGAAACCAGTCGTGAAGCAAAAATAGACGGGAGGCGGGGAAGATCGAAAAGACATGTTGTTGCCACGAGACCACGGAATGATGAACCATCATCGGAGAGCTATGCCGCGCAAGAGGGACGCCACTCGCGGACGGCGAAAAAACCTCGCCGAGGGCGATTAATTACTCCATCGTGATAATTGGAAATTTTATGGCTTAATTACGCTTTGTATTTTCGATCAGGCGGCTGAAGCCCGTCCCGAAGCTGACGTTCCCATGTTTTGCTCATCTTCCCGCCGGGCATGCCCTTGAAGAGGCGCCCATATTCGAAAGAACCGCTGGATCATTAGATCTCGAAAAAGCGGTTTATTTTGATGCAAGCTTTGTCTCCGAAACTGGAATGATTTTGAAAGGGAAAATCATGTTTCTGACAGGTTGATGAATATTTTTATCACAAAGCAGATCCCATCCACTCGATAAAATAATTGGTTTGAAACACAGTTTCGTCCTCCAAAAAGCACACTGATGTCACTTTGCTAAAATTAAAATACATTCTTACATACATTAAAGAAAGCAATAAACAACAAACAGTTTATACATAACATTAAATCAAACCGTGTCTCACTCCAACCGTTCCTTCGTCGAAAACAGGTTAAGCTGTGATTTTCAAAAATAAAAACTCTAGATGACGAAACGATTGTGACATGCCGAGCGGGCGGAAAGATGATGACGATGAGACCGAGTTAAATCTAGACATTTCGAGCTCGCTCTGTTCCACGGTGTGGAGAACAACCGATTCTCCTCCGTGAAATCGCGAACGGCGTGGCGTGGAAAGGCGGCTGGGCCAAAAGTTTCCATTGGCAAACGCAATCATAAAAGGAAAATCTCTATAAAACCGTAATCAGAGCGTGATAAAAATAAATCATATGATAATCCCTTAAAATTGATGATTTAGCAGATTGCGGATGGTTTATGTTCGTTTGTTCGCTTATTTTTATTTTATACTTCCTTGCCACTCAGCTGGAACCATCCATCCATGTCGTCCGCCCGGACTAAGGCGGCGGGACTTTTCTTTTAGGGTTTTTATTTTCCCCCTTACGGATTTCCTTGTTGGGCCCGGGTGTGCTCCAACGTTCATCACTTTGTTTTCCGCTTTTACTTTTCCCAAAGCCGAACCATTTTCTGCTCCTTCCGCATCCACCTTGTTCGTTTACTTAACCTTGTTTTTTTTTCACTGTTCGCTTGTTCTTTCGAGTATTCACTCGGTTCATTTATCGAATCACTGACGCCAGGCACAGGCGATGACGAGATGAGGATGATGATGGTGACGATTTGCGCGTGACCCACTTCTCTGTTTCACTCTCAAGCTTGGGCTCGCTTTTCCGTCTCCCACACCTCCCTCCTCCTGGCTGGAAGTGCCAGGGTTGGTTTTTGCCAGTTTTGTTTGCCCTTTCCTATCGCCCGCTCTCTGCTTGTGACCGCTGCAAGGGATGTGAATTGGGCAAGCATCGCTCTAGCGTCGCCCGGTCAACGAGATCCGATCTCGCCGCTTTCCCACCCAGTCGTCCGTAACTTTGCTGAATCAGTGTCAACAATCACTGGGCTGCTCCCCAGGCGCAGGCAGATAAGAGGAAAAGTCTAAGCGGAATCAATGACCCCGTTTTTTTGTTTGTGTGAGTAGCTCGTTTCATTATAGCACGATGGAGCCGCGGTCCCTGTCTTTCCGCCTTTCTGCACATCGTCGCAGCGGAAATGCAAACAAAATTAATTTTTCAATTAAATATGACGCGAGGACAGCGTTTTTTTTTCGTTTTCCAACGCGTTGAGCTGTGCTGTAAAAGTGACATGACAAGCCGGATATTAAAAATACATCCCATAGAACTTGACCGGCGTGATCGTGGTGGATATCACGGTACAGGACGACTCGTTTAGTGTTTTTACTTCTAGATTTAATCGAGGAAAGTTGACCACCTCCTGGTAGAACAATTTTAGCCGTTTTTAATTGTGGCATGGAAGAAGCTCGTTCTGGGTTTTTTAGGGGTATTAAGCTTCATATTGAATAGGATGAGGTACCATTTAAATTAGTGCACTTTCCTTTCTGTGTCGAGTGGTAACTGTTTTGATGGTAGCTTCAGCCAGGATTGGTTTCATTATAGCAAAGGGAAGAACGGTTTCGACAAGATGCGGCTTTGGGCAACTCACGTGCAAAAAGAATAAAACCGTACACTCACACATCCCCGAGAACCCAAGCTGTCTGGACATTTTACGTTTGTGGTCCCGTCGAGGTAAAATCCGGCGCGTCTAACGTTGGCGGGTTTCGGAGAGAGCTGAACCAGCAATGATTTGCGCCGCTGGGCAAACCCAGACATGGCGGGGGGAAAGTGGCGGCTGGAGTTTTCGGGAGATTCTTCGTTTATCTGCATGTTAGCATGCATCTCACGTTTCACGCCGTATTTCCACCGGCTGTGAGTGCTCGATGGGGAAGTTGGCGGATGCTGCATTGAGGCAGCGTTTTTCTCAATCAACCTCGTGGAAATAAACACGGCTTCACAGCCGAAAAACTTCACTTCCACTCTGTCCCGTTGACCTTTCTCTCGCTCTCTTCATCCAGGAGAACGCTACATAAATGGGAAAAAGGAAAATTTTCCGACTCCGCACGTCATATCTCTCGTTCGGCCGCAGTTCGTATGACGACGATGGCGGGAACACCGATGCGATGGGTGATAAAAGCCACCGCGTAGAAATAAATATTCACTGATATGTTGTTCCGGTTTTATGTTGCGGACTTCCCTTTCGCATCCCCATTTCCCTTTCACACCCTCAAGGCCATCGAACGGAATCCCTTTTTCCGCCGCACACGTCGTTCGATCGATATTTTTAGGACCACCGCCTTCCGGACCGAAGAGAAATAAAAGGGCAAGACACTACCGTCTCGTGCGCTTCTGTTCCCGGGCACTTGCTTCACAATCGGGAAAAAGGCGCTCCATAAAGTGGCAAAAGTTAAGAACGTGTCGATTGGAGTGGATTATTCGATTATGATCGATGAGCGCAGCATCGGAAGGAGATTACGATTTCGTCGGTATTCTTTATTTTCCTCACTCGTTCGTGTCCGCACCAGAAAGCTAGAGTGAATGCGGTGGATATTGGAAACTCCGAATCGGAAAGAAATTTAGTATTTACTACCATCCATCCGGATCGGATATACTTGTGAATCAGCTCAAACAGGAAACAGCACTGAAGCGACTTTACGGGAACCGGATTTTCTTCACCGTATAATTTCGAAAATGGATACAATAAATAAAACATTTACATCAATTAAATTTCTCTCAGCAGAAGTGTTTGTTTTGCAATCGATCGATCCATCCTATATTTCAATAAATACAAATAGGATGAGTTTGCGTATTGAAAGCATAAATCAACAACCGGAAACAATGGCACAATACTTCACACACACTCGAGATCTCGTCCCAATCAATGCCACATCAAACTTATCCCGTGTTGGATGGTTCATCAGACCGCACGTCGGCAATTTGCGTGCGTTCGCTGGTATTTTCCAGGCCCAACAGTAGGGAAAAACCACACAAAATCAACCCGAAACTGAAACCGAAACCAGAAACCTCTTGAATGTTGGAAACCCACGAATGGGTTAGTGATGGGGAAGGGTGAGGTTGCGCGAAGGGCTGCCAAAGTTGGGCTTGTCAATCGGGCCAGGATTTCCCGGCGTTTCCATGCGTGCCTTGTTTTTCCAGTAAACTCGCGCAATTTATGCAAAACGGTGTTCCAAAAGGTGCGTAAAGTTGGGGAGTGTGGGTAGGAGGACGGCGTTTTCCATTCCCTACGTGGTGCTTTCAACGATTTCACCGGATGAGTATGTATGTGCACGCACACAAACACAGCATTGTGAAAATTCTATCCGAAAGGATCTGTGCGCATAGATAAGGACACCTGTATGCGGCCGTATGTGGGTGCCCACGCTTAGGTGGAAAGCGTACACAGCTTTGGCTTCCCGAAAAGCGCAGACAATAAAGTTGCAGCCTCCAGTTTTCCCTTGTCCGCCCACCCGACCCCCTCTGCCAACTTGATAGGGAGGAAAATTTATGCTGCGGCAGCAATATTCGGCACCAAACACGCCATCACAAACACCTGAATGTATCTACCTGCTGTTACGCATGGCACACTCACACAATTTCATCCAACTTAACCACACGGCACGGAACGCACAGGGCAGTTTCCGCAAAACCGTACGGACGGGCAGTGGCAACGGGAAAACCCACGTGGCGTGTGGAGGCGAGTCCTTCGAACGGGACGAAAACTATCGGGGGTCATGGCTATATAGCGATGCAACATCATATCGTCATCACGTTTTCGGTATCGTGCTCCAGATAAACACGGACCGGACGGGAGTTGCTGGGCAGAGCAGTTTTCCGGGGAGCAAGGGGGGAAAAAGTTCAACCACGCGCGTGGTCTGATACGGGGTTAAGAGGTACACAACTTTTCCCGTGGGGTCCCCCGGTTGATAGTGAAGATATTTTGTGCCATAGAGCAACTGTAGAAGACATACAATGCCTCCGTTCACACAACCTTCCGCTGTACGGGCGAAGGTAGTTGGCTTCAACGTTTCCAAAACCGAACGAAAACCAAACCAAACAATGCAGCTTTGGTACGGGGAAGAGTTTTCCTGCTTCCCGGTTGCAACAATTCGTTGTGTTGAAGGCACCACTACAGTGGCTTGTATCTTTCTCAGGACGAAGCATAGGTGTGTTTGGAGCACTCCACCGTCCAAGACAATAATTCACTCCATGCTCCTCGTTCGAATTTACGAATTTGAATGTAACCATAAACGACAGCAACGTAACCAAAAGCAATCCCACTACAGCTTGATCGAGTGTTGGAAAACGTTTTAAACAACTATTGAAAAAGTGGTTCTACAACGCCAATGGTACGTGTTGGTGGGAGGGTTTGCAACACTCTGTGAAATTAGATGAACAAAACGAGAACCGAATTGAACGTAATTTCATTTCCTAGTTTTTATTACACGTTAGAAGAGTTTTTTTTTTTTGTGTTGATGGAGTAGAGGAAAAAAAACCCTGAAACCTTCTGAACAATCAAAAAAAAATTTGCAATAAAATTTATTGATGCAGTATTGAAAACACCTGGTCATTGTTGCAGTAGTGAGAGGAATGTCCACCGAAAACCCTTCGTTGGCAATTACCAGCGTGGGAATGTACCATTTTCAACTTTTTCTGAAGTTTACAAATTTCACTTCGACTAGTTATTTTCGTATGAATTAAACATACAAAAAACAACCAAACGAACACATTGCAATTTTCCCAGACAAAACAAAAGTGTCCTGCGAAGGGAGGGGCAAAGCAAGAGTAAGGACGTAAACCGGAAACGCATTTCGAAAGCTCTGACTAAAATACGTTCCACTTTAATGGTACTTTGGTAACGCTTGATTGAGAGGAATTAATGAATAGCAAATGCGCAAGTGACAGCAACGTCAAACTACGAGAGAGAGAGAAAGAGAGGGATAGAAGGTAGCATCGTAAATAAATTGCCGTTTCAAGCTCGGATTGATAGATATTAATGGTACAGAACGAATAACATGTATGTTGTTATTATCACAGCACGTAAAGGTTTTCATCGACCATAATGGATAGAATCAGGATCGACCATAATGGATGGTCAGGAGGTAGAGGGAGGGAAATAAATGAGTGAAACAGAAAAAGGACATTGCAAATTTTATCAACTAAACTGATTGTAACAAGGCGCATTTTCCACTATTCTGGATGCGGTTGGTAAATTAACAAATCGTATTTCCCAGCTCTCACAGGTATGTACACACATACACACACACACACACCCTTTCACTCTACCTAACACCTCCCTGGTACCATCCCAAACGAGACTCTATGCGTTGATAATGCCGCGATGTAAAAGCATGTTGTTAATGGCAGCTGTTAACATGCAGCCATACAACACGGAGACAATCGACATTGGTTCACAGTTCGTCCGAAAAAATCTCACTCCAGTGCAAACAAAACCCCACCGAGCTCGGCACACACACCCGCACACCGACACACGAGCACTCGCTAACAATTGCACCACCACCTGCTCCGCATCTTTCCTTGCAAGGGGAGTCCCACCGACGAGGAGTCGTTTTATCTGCGATATTTATGCTGCGTTTTCCAGCACGGCCAGCAACAGCCACCCCCTCCATCCCGCCCTACCTACTCCACCAAAAAGTGCAACGCGGGAGGGGGGATGAAACGTGTAAAAGCATTCCATTTCTGCCAGCAGGTGGAAGAGGGGGAAGGAGTCCGGGAGTCGCGGGGCCGGAAGCCGGTATTTAACCGAACACGAAAAATGCATTTAAATCGTGTAACGACGAATGGTGACAGTGAGAGTGAGAGTGCGCTCCGGTGTTGTCGCGTAATTGCTCCGGTGTCATTGCTTTCCGTGGCACCTCCCCCAGGTTGGGGGTTGTGTGGGTGTTTGGGGAAAATGGAGGGGGGGGGGATGCGGGGGCACAAAACATTTACAAATGATGGTCTCGAGTCGGGCAGTTCGCGAACTTCGGCAAATCAAAAGCTCTACCCAACGGAATCGCTCTGTTTAAGTCAACAAGCACAACGAAGGCACCACTGTAAGGGTTCAGGGAGGCAGGGTAACCGCGCCGAAAATACCTGTTGGAGTGTATTGTACCCTCTGTTATGTAGCTTTTTTTTACGTTCAGAACTCACAACCCGGGGGCGGGTGTTGTGAAGCACGTTTCCATCCTTCGAATGTCCTCCCGTCGAATTGCATGCCCTTTTCCCGACTGAGCAGAACAAATGGCCGTTAGTAGGTTCGACGCGAAAAGCTCGATGGTATAATTGTTTGTTTCAGTCACTTGTACGTAGGGGAGAGGGTGTGTTTCACAACCAACATCTGTGACTGCGCGAATGGATTGCTGTTTATGCCTCGCACAGAGTGTTTTGTTGGTGGGAAAGCACAGATAATGGCATTTTGTGCGTGTTTTGGGACCTTCAACAGAACTAACCTCCGATCAACTTCCAGATAACAGAACGTCAGGCAAACAAAAAGAAGTAGTTTTGGAAGCCAAAATTAAGTTCTACTTGAGTTCTTTTGTGCTTCAGTTCGGTTTTACACGTCGGAAGATTTAGTCCGTACAATTCAACCCACAATCAACATGAAAAGACACATTATGAAACGACGTTGTCGACATTAATATAGCTCCAAAATGCCACACCAATTTATGATCAAACAACTTTACCATACAAATATCAAAGCACCTCGTCCAAACGCGTTCCTCCTTCATCCACAGGATGTTGTTTTAGAGCATATTTGAGGATGAACGATGTGTACAAGAGTCGTACCGGATGTAACTGGTAGAGGAAAACAACGCTCCAGCAGCTCCCCCCTGGAACACATAGTTGTTTCGGTTAGCCGTAGTAATTCTACTGGTTGGGTTTACCACTGATTCCTTCACATCCCGATCCAAAACCGCAACCAAAAAAGGAACGGAACCAGTCAGCATGGTCGGGAAAAACGAAACCCTGGGCCCAGCAGAGAGTAACATCAACTTTTCCGATCGATTAAAAACCGAAACCGGCGAGAGCTACTGAGGGGGGGAAAGTACAGGCATAATCGAACCGTACCTCCGAGCGTCCGTTACAGTCCGAAAATCCAGGGAAGCGGCAAACTTTTCCCGCAATGAATTTGTTTTCACTCGTACGCAAACGGAACGCGAACGGAAGGAACTGGCGTGGCGCCACCGAAATGGTGTTCGATGAAAGTTTTCAAATTATTCCTGAATTATTAGTATCGGAATTGTTTGGTCAGCTTTCGAAAGCCCCGGTTGAAAGATGGATGTTGATTGGAATAAGGTGCAGAGAGAGCAGGCCACTGTCGATGGTTGTATGGTGTAAAGTTTATGTGTATGGGCGTTGTTTTTTTCTGGTTCATACCATTAGGATAGATTTGTTTAATATTGAATTGGGAGTTTTAGTCAAACAATGAATATTAAGTACAACCGCTCCGTTAGGATAGCTTCCTGGATTGGACTGCGAGTTCCCGGCTGGCTGTAAACGAAGACGGGTTGTTATGGTTGCCTCGAACGCTTTCACTCCACTGGGAGCCATTTTTCAAGAAGTAAAACAAGACTTTATCCGAAAATCTCTTAATCCAGGGCCAACGTTTAATACAGCTAACCTGGTACAGGCGTGTGTGTCTGTGGTGGAAAAAAGGAAGTATCTCTTCCGATCCGTCCACCACCACATCGATCGTCCTGTGTGTCATCGTCATTGTCGACTTAAATTGGATTGGAGGACCCAAGATCAAGCAAACCACCCCTCGGAGCAGATGAGGTTAGCCTGGATCAGTCCGAGCCATCCGCCGGTGTTTCTCTAGCTGGTGCGCCTGCAATCCGACCACCGGTGACCGAGCAATAAAGGCAATGGGAAAGGATTAATAAGGTTGGCTTACGGTTCCGCTCGGATTTGGTTTCGCTCGATAAGTCCCGAACAAACTCGCCACCGTTCGCACCGGCGCCCGATGGTGATGGCATTTGCAACCGCAGGATTTCTGGAAAATCAATTAAATCCTGCACCACCGAGAGGGAGAGGGAGAGAGAATGGACCTGTGTCGGGCAAAAGACAGAGCGGGTTTCGGTTTCCTCCCGTGGTGGCTGCCACACTGTCCGATTCCCTCGGCTCCCATGGTTTCGTCTAGGCTCTGGCCAGCACCGATGTCGCATATCGTTCGGAAATGAAGTCCGAGCAGCGTGACCAAATAGAGGGCCGGGCCTAGAGCTTCCTCCTGTACAGTGGCGCTCGTACGTACCCTGCTGACCATTACCATGGGAATCTATGCGAGGATGGAGATTCATGGGACGGCCACACGATACGACGGCGATAGCCCCCACGGGAATATCCGGGCTTTCTGGCATCGTTTCCAATACATAGTAGTGTTTGTTTGCCGTTAGCTTTGTGGCCGTCGACGTCAGTGCGTAGGACTCTTTTCCCAGGTATGTGCTCTGCTCGAAAGAGGAACAGTCTCTGAACGCTAATGGCCAGCGCCATTACCAGACGATCGCCGGCTGGAGCTGGCTTCGACAACTCGCGGGACTAAACAATCAAACACTACTCCAGGGGTTAGATCTTTGGAGGGAGTATAAAAAGTGAGAAGATTTCCCAAACTGTTTGACACGGGCAAACACACGGCCTGCGCCTCAGACACATACCACCCGCGAGCGGATTGTGGAGAATTTTAATACACCGGTCTTCTACACGCACACGCATTCGTTATCTTGCGGTGTGTATTCTGTTTTCGTTATCGCCAGTGCCGGTGTGCACCACACCCGGTTCTGTGCACTTTCAAATGACGAACACCAATGGAACACGGCCAGCGGGAAAACGAGCATCGTTTAAAAATCAACAACCACCAACCATTTTCCGGACGGATTGTTTCGTGAGGCGCCTAAAATACATCTCGCTACTTCTCACAAACAACATTGACACTTGGCGCTGCAGCCCCGGCGGGAGTCCCGGGAAGCGCTAATGGATGCCCGGGCGACTCCCAAACAAGCCGTGCGCGGGGATACGAGTTTCGTGTCCAAAGTGCCCAAAGAACCGGAATTCAAACTGTGCCGTAAAGTAAATACAATTACCGCGTCTCGTTTGTACAACGGGGAAGGGTGGGGGCCTCGGAAGAGGAGAAGTGGGTTAATGTGTGTGCATTACCGTGTCTATCATGGAGTTTTGCTGGCCCTTTTTCTTTGGGCCATCCTACAAATCTTAAGAATAGAATTCGAGGCGTATGACTTTGTGTCTTGTCTGGGGTTTTATGGACTATCAGACATTGCCCGATGCACTTTATATCCCAAAAATGGAGCTGAGTTAAAAATACACTGTAAAAGAAAGCGTATTCGTCGCGTTTGCAAAACTAAAAAGCGATGGCTATCCTTCGCTCCAAACTTGCCAGCCCTACGCCGATACGACCACACTCATTTAACCAACCTTTACCGCAGGACAATTGTCTCCCGTAAGCCACGATAAGACAAGCTAATGTATCTAGCCGTAGCCAGCCTTATATCCGCTACAAGGGAAGGTATAGAGTGTTCCCCATAAGGCAGTGCGCGGCAGTGTCCAACGTTGGAACAAGCGGGAAAAGAGTCCATCTGTGGAAACCGTCGACGCAGGGTAGATGTACATGGAAGCACACAGTTGAGTTCGCGCCGTCATGCTAATTATGGTGCAGGGCGAACCCAATGGGCCCGAGGAAGCATAGGACAACCGTCTCGACGAAGCGTTTTAACCGAACGGTCCTCGACGCCGTTGACCTCGAAGTGTCTTGTTCGTTCGCGATGCTTTGGTTCTTGGTCAGTTACAAAAAATCCTATCCTCCAAAGGCAGAACTCTCGGTAGGGACCAGCAGAGTTGGCGGCATTTGGCTGCGGCAAACCGAACGGTGGTTCGTTCTGGGCACTCCGGTACTTTCCGTTTTGGAAGTTGATTTAAATGGAAGCAGCTTATGGCGGTAGTGCTTCGTTTTGTAAGGTTTTTTTTTCTGCAACACTCCAACGTTTGCATACTTCAGCAGTACGAACGGCTGCTACGGTGGATCCATTCTTCGTATTACTCTCCAGAAGACTTATAAATATTAAAAGACCAGACCAGCAAGGTTTAAGGCAAGTGCAGCCCCAAGACTGACCCGTTCCGTCACGCTCCACAATGTTCCACCACCACCAACCGTCTCTTAATGCTTAGCTGAATTTTTCATAATAATCCTTACATATTTTATGATAAACTAGACAGCGCGGCAGTTTCTACACTGACCGCTGGAAGCCAAAAATGGACTTTCCGGACGACTGAACCGAAAGCGCTAGGAATCGACGAGGGGGTCCGTCTTAAGGTTGCGCGTTCCACCAGCCAGATCTATGCGCAAGCGATCGGAGGAGGTTCCCGGACAGTCGAGGACCTCTAGTCCTCGAACTGGATCCAGCGCCATTATCGTCCTCCAGCATATTCGATTGCCGAGGGCGTCGAAGTCCAGCGGGAAGAAATTGGTGCTACATAAAACCGAACAAAATATGATATTCTTCTTTCCCATTTATGGCCCACCGGAGGGCAGACGGATTTATCCAAACTACCCTACACCTAAGGAAGCACACACACACACACACAAACACACAGAAAAATTTCACTTCAATAGCCAAGCTTATACTCGGTGCGACAGGAAAGATAGAGCTGGGTACGGTAGCTGCTCTCTTTCCTGCCACCGCCAAAAGAAAACCAGCACTTGGCTGAGCTGGCAAAAGAACAGAGCCAGAAGAAAATGTACAGTACCGACCGGCTACAAGGGACACACCGCCGCTGCCGCCGAGGGTTGGATAACTCCCCTGGCCCCGGCTGTGGGGCGAGAAACTGTGTGAATCGCTATGGAAATGGTGATGGAAAAAGGCCACGCAAAAATTGCACCAACGCCGACCCGACCCGCTCGGGAAAAACAAAAGAATGAGCAATAAAGGTGAAATTTATATTTGCCCGCTGTAATGGCCCTTTTGCGGAATATGGAATCAGGAAACGTCCACTTTGGATTATTGGACGGGCGCAAGATGATGCAGTGGATACACAGTAGAGTACGGTTCCGCCTCTATCGTAGTGTAGAATGTGTATGTGTGTGGGTTTTTTTTCAACCCCCTTCCAACGTTTCAAAAACATTACATTTAGCCATTACGAAGGAAACAAATGCCCGCCGAACGGGAGGATTTACTATATCCAAAAAGAAATTTCTTCAACACAAACGCATTATACGGTGACTGAAGACCTCTCCTTTAGAAGCCGCTGCGCCCTCGAGCGATCGCTTTTCTCACCGTCTGTGGCTTCTTCTATCGAGCCACGTAAGAGGAATGGAAAATTGCTTCTTTTGCACTAACTGAATTATTTACTATCAAACAAAACTATCTCGACCACACTAACGATCAGGAAGGCAATCGTACCAGCATGGCAAGTCGGTGAACCGGTATGGAAAGTCTCGCCATTGAATGGAAAACATGCTGGTGATGCTACCCGGTGATGAAGTACACCTTTTCCCGCTGCGGCCCGCGCCTTGTGGCCGATTCGGAACTGACCGATCGGGGGGTCGGCACCGCTACTTGCCATTGAATTATGCGGATATGGCAAACATGATGTCGCCGGAGTGAAAAGAAGGCGATAGCAAAAACCCGACCGACAACTGGCAAGACCACCCATCCTGGGGGCGAGTCGGTCCCGGGACAACCTTATTACACAGCCCGCGGCTAGCTAGGTACCGCGGTCCCCGATATGTCCACGATCCAGTTAACACCTGGACTGCGGCGAGAATGGGGATGCTGGAATGTACTAAAATTCTACCGAACAAAGCGTTCATAGTTCTTCTCGAGGTGCGATGAAAAGAAGTTTTGTCCCCGGGGATCTGGCTGGAGTAGGAAAAGTGGAAGAAATTGACAAGAAGAAAAAAAAAGCGGACACTCTCGACTTAACACCGCGCGCAACACTGGCTGTCACCGGTTTCGGCGCGGCGAAAAGGTACTCCATTTTTGGTCTGTTGCTTCAAGGGGAAGCTCGTGCAATGTCTCGGGTGCAGATGAACTTCGTCAGCAGGCTTTGCGAGGGCGAGTGATAATATTTGCCGATAGCTCGGCGGACATGACACTTGGCAGATGCAGGCTCCGGAGACGACAAGGTGAGGTGAAATAATGTGCCCAACAGTACTCGCTACCATGGCATGATTGAGTAAGTCACAACTGCCAACAACGTCCCAACGCGGTTCACACAATAGACGGCTCAGATGAAGTATGAACACACCAGAAGCGACAACTCGCCAAACGGAAACCCCCGTACTTTGTAGCAGGACCTCTTGCTGAGCTCAAAATCCAGGAAACTCCCGGTACAAATCGTCGTCAGCGGGTGTGTGTGTGTGTGTAGGCGAATCCGGACGAAAACGGACCGCAAGGTGCGATAATGACACCTGGAATAATGGCGTAATTTTTCTCCCTTTCCGCTGTTGCTTTTTAATGAGCGCTTAGCGTTTGGCCATGTTGGTGCACTGCTTCCCGTCATACTCGTCTCGCCCGGTGCGCCGTGGCAGGAAGTGGCCACTGCATAGAACACCTTATACCGCCCGGAGGTCAGTACAACTCCCGCTTGGTAGCAAACAAGGGATGGCAACGAAGTACTTCACGACCCCCAACGGGTACGCGATTCGCGCAGCACCATTTGGGTGCAGTTTTTTCCTCGATCCTTCCAGCTTCACTCACCGAGGAACTGGCGCAATTATGACTATGTTTATTCTACCCCTCGCGCTCCGAAAACCTTCTCCCACGGTCAACACAGATCCTGCCAACTGGCTGGAGGCGGTCGAGATTAACAGATGGACGGCAATCGGGTTCGCTGCTCCCCCATTTGCTTGCCACACACTTGGACCCGAAGAGCTCCGTCGGATCGGATGGATACACACATTGACTTCCACGCGGTCCTCGTCCCAGGGGTCGTTGTAGCTGCCCAGCGGGATGGTGCGCATTAGCCCCTTGTACGGTGCGCGCTGCAGCTACAGCGGCAATCCATCGTGCGGATGGCCACCTCCGGTGAGACAAGATTGCACTGCTTCTGGTGGAATGCTGCCGTTCGAACTAAGCGATCGAAGTGTCCAATGTGCGTGTGTGTGCAGTGTACCAGTGCAGGTTCAATGTTTGTTCTCGCATGTAACAGTTCGAGTACGAAACATGCTAAAGCATCATATCAAAGATAAAAGCTACAACTCAAATGGGGATCCACCAGTTCTCGGGTAATTTAAAACACCCTAAAACGGTAGCGAAAACCAAGAAGCACTGTTTTCTCAAGCGAGAACAAAAACATTGATGTTTTCTTTCCCAACAAAATAGCGCTCTCGAGCTGGAGTGGATTTTGGATCTTCTAGGAACAAAGTGACTCACGTAAGACTCATCGTCCGAACACCCGTTTTCTTCTGGCTGCCGCGAACCGGTTAAGGCCCATTAATCTAAAAATACTCTGGCATTAAAATACCCCACTCCACATCATGTCGTTGCTTTCAACATCGCACTATCTCCGAACGCTCCTGCTGCCGAAACCATCCGATTGAAAGTATCGAAAGGTGCCGCAAACTCAAAATCTATCCGGGCACCCTTTTCCAAATGTTGGGTCAAATACTCATGCGTACGCGGCACAACACACACGCTGAAGTGGCTAGCACTTCAAAATAGGATAGAAATATTGTCCCGATAACAACACCCCGCCGCCGCCAAGCTCGAGCACTCGACAAACCGTAGTTCCCGCGTCAGTGGCGACGTCTCCCAGCACGGACCAGAGGCGGCACAAAAATACTGCTGGGAACTCCGTCCGCCGCTTGAAGCGATGGTCTGTAAAATGAAGTGCTCGACGTAACGTTAAATCTTAACTTTAACTACTCTCACGCGGCAGTGCCGCGGACTGGATGGATTGCTCCAAGCGGTGTTACCTTCCTCAACCTTACTGGCTAGCCTAGCCAAAGACCGGAGGGTGTATTTTAAAGACCGTATACGATCCCGATGAAGAAAGGTGCACGCGGAGAAATCAGAGCCCGCCGCCTTATCGCTAAGCAGCACTAAATCGGGAGTTCTAAAGTGAGGGGGTTCATTAAAAGGACGACTGGAAACATTTTAATCCAAAACCCCGTTGAAAGCACGATTCCCAGATGTCGCTGTCGGGAAGCTTCGGGCTGCTTAAAATGTTCGACTTTGCTACCGACCCCGAATGCCGGTGCGGCTGACTAAGATTTTAAGCCAGCTAGATAAAGTGATTACACACACTCCAACAGCTCATCCGTCCAATTAGAAGTCAATCTTTTCACGTCGGAATTAGTTCCAAGAAGTTGTACAATCAAGCGCGCGAGAAGAGACATACCCGGGAGGGATGTGGGGGCATAATGAACGCCATAGAATTGAGTCGTTCCGAGTCGAAAGTGATAAGCACTGCGGAGGAAAATAAAAACTGTTCCAAACAGCGGTGTGTCCCAAGCGCGAGATTAACACACACGGTCAGTAACACATAACTATGAACCCATTAAATAGCAGATCTCTGCCTAACAGGTAAGAAACCACCGGCACCAGTCACGAAACAAGGCCTCAGGCGCTTGGAAACACACACAAGAGATCGGAGGGAGAAAAAAAGGTCCAAACGAGATGTTTTGAAATCCAGTTCAACTTCTTCTCCCATCCCGAGACGGGGGACTCGACGGAGGCTTAAGATTGTTTGAGCTCAGTTTGTCTTAAATGTCTTAATTGGAGTCCGATCTTGCGCCATAATGATCGGTTTTGTTTTCTGCTCGGACCTCTGGCCGGGATTCGACGTTACTAACAAAATTCTACCGCCTTATCTCGGGTCGTATCGCATTAAGGTCCAACGAGTTTCTAACGAAGCTGTAAGCCGAACACCTAAAATCCTAAAATACACAACTGCATTCCAGATGCCTGCTACAAATATAAGAAGCAATTTTGGTCAAACATTCATCATGATGAATCGAATAAACTGCCCAATTCAATCACAAGGTCGATATATTTGCACGAAGAAAAGCTCCAAACTATAAAAAGCAACGATTCGAATTGATGGCATTTTAATCAAGCAAAAATAGTGAGGAAGGATACTGGTAAAAAAAAAACTTACGAAAGGATTCATATAAAATTTAAACATTCAATCCACGTTCAATATTTTGCCCACCTTGGAGTGGCTGAATTTCCAGTTCAAGGATTCAGAACTAAAACAAAGGCGAAAATATATATAAACGTAAAAGCCACTCCTTTCTAGCATACAAACTCGACCGTCGAACCAAAAAAGGGCAATCGAATACGAAACCTACAACTCTTCCCATAGAGCAAAATGCATGTCTGAGAAGATTATTTTTAAAGCAAACAACATAATCTTCAGAATCCCGAACGGCTGGGAGTCCCGCCGCTCCAACGGGCGGAAGAATGTTGCGTTCGATTATTTGCTTTTTGAATTTTGAAGTCTCGCTTCGGTGAAGTTCAGCCCTGGCTTTAACACCCCGCCCAAAGGAAACCATGGCGGGGAAGTTCCAACGCAAGCGGCGGGAGAAATGGGAAAGAATCATTCCAAGGGAAACCGTTTTCTTCAAGCTTTCCCCCTTCCGGGTCACTGAACATATTTGGCATGCCCGAAAAAGTTAGCTGGCGCAACAAAAGTTGAACATGATATGCATGAGGAATTTTAAAACATTCTGTGCGGTGCGTTCGATTTATGTTTTTCCACCGAACCGACGGGGCGGAAAATGCCGAACTTTTGAGCTTTTTCCCGGGCGATGAAGCAAAAGCCGCTGGGGGAAAGTTTATCGTTCAATCGAACTGTCTCTTTAAATTTACCTCCGGCATCGCCCGTGGCGCGTTTTCCACGCGAACGTAGAATACTTCATCATCGACCACCTTCGTCGGGAGGAAAAGCGAAGCTGTGGGAAAGCGCAAAAGGAAAACCTCCTTCTCCGTAATTTCGCGGTTCTCCGTACCGGCGCGATTCCAGCACCGGTTGGAGAAGGCACGCGCTCGAGGAAAGACGAATTGCTAGCATAGCACTCTGATGGGGACGGGGACCAGAATTTTCCACAGCCATATACCTATCTCTCTCTCTCCCTCACTCGCAATCGAGACACATTGCCCGGAGCCAAGTTTTTCCGAGCGTAGCAAAATAGAAACAAAACCAGAAGAACGAACATTGAACGTGTTTGCATTATTGATTGGTTGTTTCATTTCCGCCTGCTGCCGTGTTGGATTTTCCGGGCGCGATTTACTAAGAAAAACCTTTCCCACTTCATCTCCAACTCACAGAGACACGCAAGTGGTTTGATTGTAAAGCTTGTGTGCTTCGCTTCGGCACCCGATGGATGATACGGATTGCTTTCACCTTGCCGGATCGAAGTGGCACCAATCGGAAAGCACACTCATCTGCGTAATCAAAACGATGCTTATGTTCATGATGGTGATGATGATGATGCTGATGATGATGATTATGACAGGGAAAATCAGCAATGCACCAGTGGGTGTACCGCATCGCCGTTATTATGATTATTGTTATGATGAATGCTATCACATTGCGGAAGATTTACGAAAAATTTCTCATTTTGAGCTCTTCTTGTTAGCGGAAGAGAAACGTAATTTCGCGAGCAATTTTTTATTTAATTGAACTTTTGATTGAAATGCATTCGAAAAAAAAGCAGCTAATAAAATTTAAATTAAACGAGGATACGTATACGATCTGTGTATTTTTGTCTGTACTAAGGTCCCTGTTGATCTATTCGGAAGAAGTATTGCTACTATTGCAAAATGCAATGAGGTAGATATATGACCATGTTGAGATAGGAAAAACGACGACATAGCAGCACGGAGGTCATGAATGTTTTCATGACCGAGAGGCTGTTTCAAAAAATCATTATACTTCGGGATTGAACCCTAGATTATTAAGAAGGTACCGCAGCGGTCCCACCATAACAAAAATCCATCATTCCATCATCTCGAATGGCTAAACAAATATTACCATAGTAATCGTATATTTTTTCCAAGAAGACATGGCTATTACTTGGATAAAACTCATGCCTTACAACCTTAGTGTGCAGAGTTTTTCCGGAATGGTTACCAGATCCAGAAGTATAACAGAATTCGGTCGAACTGGAAAAACCCCGAAACCGATGCGAACCAACATTTATCTCATTTGCGAACCATTCAATGTTGCTGTTCAAACACGGTGATTTTCAACGTATGAAATAATATTATTGTACAGCAAACCCTGACTTTCATAGCGCATACTTATTATTCTAAAGACTCCGACAGGTATACCTAGCCTAGTGTAAACAAAACTAACTTCAATGTTGCCATGTGAGAACTTTCATTGGCAAGGAATTTCCCCGAAAAAGGCCTACAGAGTCCTACTTTTTAGGTCAATGATCCGATCTGCAAAGGTTTGCTACAGCATAAAATGAAAATTTGTTTTACTTTCTGATACCGTGCTGGTACATTTTGAGAATGGCACTGGTATTCCAATAACTATATCTTCTGTGTCACCGATGATTTTGTGGTTTGTAACTACCTAGACTACGGATTTAAATGATATCATGTGAAAACAGGAAATTTTTCCCAATGTTCTGGACACGGAGAGGAATTGTTCTCGCGACGAATGCCTATCAACCCAAACCAGAGCATGTCAAGGACAACATCAAAGAGATGCGACATAAAACTCCGATGTTACTCATCATGTTCTGCTGCTCGCTGCTCGTGGATCGTCAAAACAAATAAATCCTTGCCGCTATTATTTCCAGCCTGCGAACCCCTTGTCGCTGGCTAGAACGAAAATCTTAATTTGTAGTCTCAGCGTGGTAGCGTCCTTTGATGGTGAATCCTATGTAAGCCTCCCCATGCTGGTTTCCCAAGCAGGGGTTTCAAGTCAATTTCATTTCGCTTCCCTTTGGTTCGATTGCACCGTGGCAGCAAATAAATCAGTTTCCAAGAAGCTAATGGAGACCTTTCTCCAAACGGACGCTCTGAACCTGTCCTATCGTTTTTTTTTCCTTCTACTCCGAGTACTTTGTGCTGTCTGCCGACTGACGGACCTGACTCTGTCACTGGTCGGTTGGTTTGAAAAAGTTAGGAAGGACCTTCCGCGGGTTGCGAATGAGGGAAAAAAGTATCCTTACTAAACGAACCGCTCCCCCATACAGCCGATGCGCTCCGAAAGGCTTTCGATTGCTTCCTTCGAGCACCTAGTGACGACGAATATTTGATGCCATAGGCGAGACCCCTCCCCGTTCAGCCAGCCTAATTCCAGCACCAAAACGGGATGTCTCTTTCGCAGTGCCTTCCGTTTGTGGCTCGGCTGAACTCGACAGTCCACAAGCTTGACAAAAGCTGAACCCTCACAAAGGTTTGCCCCGGTGAGGACATTGGAGTCCTGCATTTTTTGTTCATTTAATACACAGTACTGCGCTGCCAACGTAACGGCTTGTAAGGCCCAGCTCTTTTTCTTCCTCGCTTCTACCCCCGAGGCAAGAATGGAAAAAGGCAAAAGCTCACCCGAAGAGGCGGAAGGAATGCCGAATACTTGCTCCTGTCGGTACTTGCCACGATCTGGACCATTTCAACTGTAGGTTCGGTTTCGATTTCCCTCCGCCAGTTGGGCTCGGTTTCAGACATTTCCAATTCTAATAAGTCATTTCCCCCGTTGTCCTGACGACGAGCAACTCCTAGCGGACCGTCCCCTTCTCTGGCTTCGTTGTCTGTAGCCTGTCGTCGCCTGCTGTGTTTTGGAAATTGTCCCGAAAATTGGCATTAATTAAATTGCCGAAAAGTCCGTTCTGGCCTCCTCATTCTACTCCTCCAAGCTAAAAAAGAAAAAAAAACTCACCAATCCATGATGGGCCAGGCAAATCCCAGGAAATTTGTCGAATACCTTAAGAAGCGGGCCCGGGTTCAGAAGGTTCGGAGGAGAGAGAAATGTAAAAGATAAAAAAAGAGACCGAACGACACAACACGGTACTTGAGATGCCAAAAGCCGAGCGACGAGCGAGAATGAATATTCATGATTGATTTACTTGTCTCGCTTCTGGTTCTAGTTGACCGTTATCGGAGTAGTTTGTAGTCCTTGCACCCAGTGCCCCGAAGAACAGAACCAGGACGACATTCTAACACGATTGTCGATTGATTGAAAGTTGCCAAAAAATGTGCCACACCGTGAACCGGAGGTAACGAGCTTTGATGAACTTGAACTGTTAAGTTGTCAACCTTACGGTAGTGTTGTACATCGCCAGTTGCCTGACTTGACATACCCTCCTCCCGCCACTGCCTGTATCGATTCGTGCTCGGAACTCCTGCTGAGACCGTTGCTCTTTTCTTCCTTCCAGACCTCCTAAAAGGTCCAGATTCATTCGTTAACATCGAAATGAAGCAATTGCAGGGCATCGATCGCACACATGCAGACAGACAGGGCTGTTACCGGTGTGTGCTGCCCCGAGTGCCCTCGGAACCATGGACAAAACTCTGACCAAGTAATTTATACAATTATCCCAAACCGGTTGACACCACTACCCCAACTCTTTCTCTCGCTCTCGCTCTCTCCTTTTTGTTCGTCGCGTAGGTCGAAGAAAACTATGTCGAGCAGGTTTCAGGCCAACTCCAGTCGCTGGAAGTCGCACACAAAATGATGGATCGGTGGACGCTCGATATCCTGGCGTGGAAGGCATTTCGGAGGAATTTGGCAAATTAAGATTCTGCCCTTGCTTTCGACTTCTCTCCCCGTTTGGGGTGTAAGAATTTGTACTTTCGAATGAAAAGAAACGGAATGCTGGCCCCGATCTGGTAAAGTTGGGAATTTTATCACCCCGTCGATGGAAAGCCAGTAGTGCATGAAAGAAATGAGTTCAAAGAAGTGAATTTCAGCAAGTTATATTCTGAAATGACCTGTCTCCATCGTTCCAATAATCGCTAAGTTAAATCAGTAGATGAAGCTAGATTTCCAGTTATTGTGTAAGTCCAAAAATTTTGCTGATCATGTATGCTAACACCTCCGGACACAGAACACACCTCGTTCATGCTCAATTATGCTGAAGGTTCATGGTTCAATTAAACTCCCGTAATTTCCCGGCTATGCATCGAAAACGGTTCGCCCCAAAAGTACCGTAATGTTACCCCTTTTGGCAACGAGCCTCAATCGCGAACCCGAACCAAGCGGGCTCCCGGCAAAGGTGGTATTGACTTGCCGCACACATTCCACAAACATGCTGATCACTACCCAATGACCATCGGCAGATCAACTCCTCTCTCCACATCCGTCACGAGGCCACTCGGTGTGGTACGTGAAAGCAGGAACCAAAAAAAAAAAAAAACAAATGGTATGGTACCCGTAATTAGACACTACTCACCTCCACTTTTCTCCCCACACAGGCCCAAATCTGACCGCCTCTCTATCGTGCAATCAGCCTCGATGAACTCCTCCAATGCTGTGTGCTGCATAAAGGCGACGACGGGCAGCCGATATTTCTCCTATTCCTGCGTCGAAAGAAGAGAAAAAACGGAGAAATAATTAGACGAAAAATGTTGCCACCCATTAGAAATCTTGTTGCTCACTCGAATTGATGAGGATCCGTTTCCTCGTTTATGCTAATGCAAACTACTCCGACTCAACACACAAACACACACACACACATGTACATTCCCGGGCGGCAAACTGCACGCCCATCGGCCCAAGAAACCACTTGGCAACTCTTGGGTCGTCGGCAGTAGGAAAAGGGCAGCAGAAACAACGGACCCAGGTGTCGAAAGGAACCCTCCACCAATTGGTCTGGACTGCTGGCTCCCCAAAAAAGCACACATTCTCGGATGGCTCGGAAATGATCGGAAAATTCAAGGCGCTGAAAGCTACCGCACCACACCTCACCCCGCGTGCGCTTTCTTTGAGAGCCCTCGCGTAAATGGCCCGCGCCAGCGCGTGGAAAACGGGGTCCGGCCTTGCCCGGCACGGTATTATTGGATAATCACACGCCTGGGAGAACTTTTGGCGGTCCGTCCGGGAAGCGCGGGCCTCGCTTTGTAGAGAGCCCCGGCCGGCGGCAGTCGCGGGCCTCAAAATCCATTAACATTACACAGAGAGAAAATCCCGAATGGTGGAGAGCAAAGGGCAATTAATTTACACCTAACTACGAACACACGAAAAACGAAAAAAAAACCGCCGAGCAGGGGAAGTCGAATAGCAATAAATAAATAGTGAGAAAAGGAAGAGAAAAAAAAACCAACAACCCTCGGCAACACCCAACTGAGCCCCGCTCGAGGGGTCAAGGGACCAGAGGGGGTCCGTTTTTGGCGGAAATGAATCCCAATGTTGAGAAAAATCGCATCATCGTTCTAGCTCGAATGTTTCGCCGATGCAAATGCAGGCGGCGCGGTTCCATTTCCCGTCTGTCTTGTTCCACCCGGGGCCCTATTTTTTCACAAAAAGCAAATACAAATAAAAGTACAGAAATAAAAAAACCTCACAAAGTCACCGACCGCAAGCCGACCCGGTTGATGCGGCCATCGCGACCGGGCACTATAAACGGACTATAAATAAAAAAGTAATAAATTCCATCACACCGGCTCGGGTTGTCGCGCGGCCCCGGAACGGAGCATAAGACGGCACACAATGGGACGGCACATACATAGTAGCATGTGTGGGAGTTTGGAGCAACACCAACCCTTTGGGAGACACCAAGACGTTGGCGATATTTATGTTCGCCTAATTATCACACTTATTTATTTGTTTTCTCGTTTCAATTTCGTTCTTGATTCGGTTCCTTTCCGTAGCTCCACATTGGAAGGAGTGTGTGTGTATGTGTTGTGCACACCTTCATCAAGGACGCAGGCAGCTTGTTAGTTCAGTATTTTAATGTTTTTCATCTTGCTTGGTGACCCCAAACTGAATGTAAAAAAAACATCTTTACAGTCGCGGGAGGAAGAAGTTTGCGCTTGACGCACTGAAATGAGAGTGACTTCGATTAACGGGTGCGCGTCGAGAGGAACCGTGCATTCCATTCTCGTGCATTGTTGGACCAAAAGACCAACAGGGATAAATTATAGCGCATTGTGTACGTCCCGCGGAGCCCATCCGGCCCATAATGCCCCCTCGTCGGTTACGGTTTGTGCGTTTTTCATCCCAATTTAATGGCGCAAGTTGGTTTGGCAGCCCCTGTACCCCACATATGCAGCAGGCAAACGCACAAATAAAACACCATAAAACATACCAAATTATTCGAGATAGTATTGTTCGGCCAAAGGAACCGAACTGCGCTCTTGAAGAAGCAAACGTTAGCGATATGCTCCTCGCTTTCATTGTCTAGAAAAGTGTATGCATCACACGATAATTGGAAGCTTTTCCCTCGGAACAAACGCGGGCCACCGTTTTCCCAGCGCCGGTCGACCTTTGGAGCAGTTTCTTCCTGAAAACCTTCCAACTTAATTGCCAACCTTCATGCTTTCGCCGGCGCATGTTTTATCGGGAGCTGAAATTCATCGAAATTTTGCACACTCCAGTTAGTTTCTATCCGAGGACAAAACAAGGGGGGCTTTAACTTGTGTAAAGGCTTGGGGCGGTGCTGTCCGAACCAAAATCTGCGTTAGACAAGGAAACGGCTGACCGGTAAAGCTTATTAGCAATAAATCTTTCTTTTATGGCTAGGTAAAAGACTACCTTTTCACCGGCGATCGATTTCGAAAGCGGCACCAATGTTCAAACATCACACATCGCACCGCACCGCAGACAATTCGTTCTTTCAGTGAAGCGAAACTAGGAGAAACGCTTTACTTTCCGCTTCTAAAGGCCGCGCGCATCAATTCAGAGATTGGGGAGAAAAAAACGAGCGAATATCGTTTAAATCAATATGATCGCCCACAGAAAAAGCACTTTCCCCCGTTTTCAATTTCATTTTCCTTCAAACGGATTTAGGAAAGCGTTTTCATTCCAGCTCTGCAAAAGTTCCGATTGCAAATGCTAACACACACACGCAAACACACCAGAGAAGAAATGAAACAAGGAACGCTTTTCTAAGTCATCAAACGACTTTGCCATCCCCGGCGGTTGTTCGATTCCTTCACGAAGTCGATACCACCTCCTGCTGTGTCCTTTAAAACCCAGCCGGAGCAGAAAAAAATATAAATAAAAAATAAAAGAAGCCGAAATCCAAATCATTAGCCAAGTTGGGATGGTTTTGAATTAGGCAGTGGGATTGGTTGTAGCAGACTGTGCAATATGAATAATTTAAAACTAATTAACTTTTACAGAAACCGTTAGCAGTGGTCTGAACTGCTTTCTTTGACCGCCTTCGCGAACGGAAAGTGGTGATTCGAAATGAAAATATTTTTCTTGCTCGCTTCTCGCTTTCGATGCGAATTTATTGCCTTCATTCTACTTGACCTTGGTCTTATTGATTTTAAGAACGGTTTCCTACTTTTATTGCTATGACCTATCAATTTTCTGTTTCGTGTTTCGATGGATCAGAAATTGATTACCAATGAAATGGTACGCGTCAAACGGTTCAAGACTTTCGATGACTTTCCCTAAACCGATCAACATTATCGGAAACAGCGCTTTGCTTACCTGACGCAAATACAAACAACCGCTTGCCTGCATCGAAAGATAGTCTAATCTCGACCCAGTTCACCCGAATTCACCAGAACTGTGGTTTTCCGTGAGAATGCGTACGAATCGGTTTTATCGGCCACCGTCAAACCCTTCAAAAAACGATCAGTTTATTTTTCCCACCAGACAGCCGCTTCCGCTATCAGCAGCGAGAGTCGGTCAGAAGGAATCAAGCTAGCCAAAACCTAAAAACCCCGCGCATCGGCGATGCGGCAAAATGCGGTTCTCACATGTCGGAAGAATGCCCGCCACGGCTTGCAATCGGGTGCGCAATGATTTTCACCCGATAACATCACGTACACTCTCCGGACCTGCCGACACCCAATAGCTCAACCCCGAAACGGAAGGCTTGTCGGCGGCACCGTAACGCTCTCAGGATTAAGGACCGGCTGTAACTCGTCCGAAATGTTCGACGAACAGCGTGGAAAGAAGCGTGGGGAAGAAAATCCCAGCGCAACGCAACAGCAGCCCCGGTTGGTATTTTTTTATTTTTATTTTTGAGCCCTCGATGATGATGATGATGCTGATGATGATGTTTGAAATTGATCACTCAATAACTTCTGCCGAACAAGGCAAGGCGTAGAGATTATTTTCCAACTGTTTTTCCTTCCTCCCGCTCGATGTTCGGCTCTGCGCAACGCCAAATGCGAACGTGTCGAAGACGGAAACCCGAAGGACACGCAACGCCATTAGAATAAAGTGGAACAGGACGGCCGTCGGTTGGTGTTGGAATGGAAAGAAGACGAAAAAAAAGGCAAAAAACAAATCCCAAGAAATAAAAAGGATACCAATGGAAGGAGGAAAAAAATTATCCTCTCTCAGCAGGAGGCTTCCGACCCGAAAGGCCCACGGTTCGAAGCCTGCAACAAACAGGATAATGGGCTCTAGCACCGAGGGGTCACGTCTGGCGTACGTGTTTCTATCACCGGATTCGAGAGAACGCAAGGACACATCGTCTCCTCCTGGACGTAGGAGTTTTCCGTCGGCGGCGGAATTCGTACAATGCCCGACCATGGACGGAACATATGTCGCCCTTTGATGGACTCATCGAATTGTGGAGGAATTAGCAGCAGGGCCGGGGCTGGGGCGTCCGAGAAACGGGTCCGATGGGTTACTTGCAGCAGGCATTCGGGGCCTAAACTGGAAATCCTATTGACAAAGGCAGGGGATAAGTAAACCATTTTCCACCTCTAATACCTTAATGAATTGTGCTTTCGCTCGAGCACGAACAGGCGTAAGTACGTGCGGTACCCACAATGGCACCGGGGAAAACCATTCGTCTTCCTCCGACGGAGTGTGTCCGAAAAGAAAAGCAAGGGCCAAAAAACAAATCCACTCACTCGCACACCGACCGACCGTCCCATAAACCTATCGAAGGAAGCTAATTTCCTACGGCGGATTACAGGCACGGCCTTCTCTAGCCGGCCGAGATTGGGTAAATGGCAATTCACGGCCATCGTGGTTCGTGCCAAATCGAGGATCGACAATCGAATCGGGAACTCGTCCATTATAGGACTGTAAACGTGGTACAAAGTGGTCGGGACGCGCTTTTCGGGGGCGTAGATTAAGGCTGAAGTCCAAGACACGCACTGTTGGCGGGGGGGGGAGTTGAAGGCAATCAATTCGCACCACATGGTTCGCACTTGCCTGACCACCCTCGACCTCACACCCTCGGCTGTGGAGTGGATTTATTTGTCCTTGCTGGCGAGCGAACCGATTGACGAAATGATACGAGACGCCCGCATCGTTGGCCAGTTGCCGGCCTTAGACATCTCACTTACCGCAAACGGCGGTAAACTAGTTTCGGCTGAGTCCGACAGGCGAGCGGGGCTCATGAAAACATGACTAAGCCAGTATGTGGCCCGATCTAATAATGCTGCTGCTGCTGCGCCCCGACGATCTCAATCAAGTTGAAAGCGAAATATAAATTACACAGGCCCACCTACCTCCGACAATCCGGTGGCCAACACAATAACGCTGGTCCACCCGAAACCAAACGCACGGCTACACAACATCACAAGAGCGAACCACATACTTCTCTCCACAGCCAAGGATGTATTGCAAAATCACCCATTTGGACCAACCGAAACTCGACGAACCAAGGCGTAGAGAGTACATCATGTACGTGCGTCTGTCGGTGGGTGTGTTGGCGGGGGTGGAGGAAGGTTTATGGAAAAAAGTGAAGAATAAAACACATGGAAACCTGGGGGCGTCATGTACACAAGTACTACGACATGAGGCAAGTAGGGAACCGGAATATGTGCTCCGATTTTACGGCCCGCTCTTATTGGCTAATGGCGATTACAATTGATTTGCTCCTATTTGCGAGAGCTAATCCACATTGGAACACTGGAAACAGAGAAGGTGCAGGCATCTTCATTACAACCGAAATGGAACCAAGCCAACGTTAAGTAAAGTGACCTCCTAAGGTACTTCCGCCGGGCTCTGGAGGAACGTGGGTGTGGTGGGTTCGGGCTGTAAAAGTTGCCGGTCGTCACCGCCGAGTACACCATCGCCTGGTTGGCAAGGCCTTAGACATGTTATTTGCCTGAAGAGCCATTCCCGGGTCTGTTTTGCGCAGATGAACCGACTCCCGGATCGACCGGAAAGCCGCCTACCGAAAGACACCTATCCCTGGTACCATATCGCGTCGGCTCGTCAGATCCGGCCGGAGAAACCGGATGAGTCGGCAGGAATGATGCCTCGGCGATCCGGGGATCTCGCGTGAACCGACCCCCGGCACCTTCGCGTCGATTATCCACCATTTTTCCTCGTCCCGGCATGGATCGCACTGGGACGCCGAGTCCGGTTCGGAGTTTGTATTGGAGTCGTTAGGACGCGCTGTTCGCCGAGTGCCCTGCCGAAAGGTTATGTTTAGCAGTAAATTACGAAATAAGCACTCGTTCGTGCCGATGGCTTTGAAAAGAAGTATATACTTGCTACTGCTCTTCCAGTTTTGTTCCACTCTTCTCGGCCCCAAAAGCAAAACACTGTGAACGGTGTTGAGAAAAAACAGACGATACAGGGTTGGCTCTTTTTTGTGACCTCACACAAACCGGTCGTTCTGATTAGTGTCTAGATCGATAAAGCAAAATCATCGGTGCAACCATGAGCTCCGGATGCTCCGTCACCCTTGAATCCAAGACACCGGGACGTTTGTGTCCGGGTAGCAATCACATGATTCCATTAACACTAGAAACACCGGACCAGTCATTTTGACTGGTCCGGTACCATTCAAACGTAATTATTTCTTAGGGTGAAATAATTCAACCGATGTTAATGCATGACTTTTACACATTCAATGGAATATTCATTCCATTGTATTCCAAAATAAAATATTCATTTAAATATTAAGATTAAGTTACGTCATGGACAACTCTACCGGAACCAGTCATTTTGACTGGTATTTTGTTCGAATGTTGAACAGCTTGTTTCTGTGTAAAATGCTTAAACAAAATTAGCATTTTTATCAGAAACAGACTTACCAACCGCAATATAGAGTTTACTCTTTGATCAAAAAAATTGTATGCAGTTTCATCAATTCACATCATGACGGAAAGTGTAATAAGTGCGTTTTGACTTCTCATCGATGATACAATAATTCAACATGTGAAAGATTGTACGGAAGTCGAGGCATTGCGTGTGTTGAAAAAAGAATGGAAGTTACCGAGAGCAAAATTAAAAGCATTTCTGGGAATACTATATGCACTGGGTGCATACGAAATGAAAAATTTTAAGTTGTCTTATTTATTGAGCCGAGAATGAGGTCCACCATTATTTGCAAACACTATGTGTCGAAAGGAGTATGAAGAAATATTACAATATATTCGTTTCGATTACAAAGAAAAAAGATCTGGACGCCTCAATGCCGATAAATAATGCTGATATCCGATAAATGTTGTTCATAGTTTGGTAAAAGTTTTTTTCTGAATAGCCAAAACTGCTTCAAACCTGGGGAAAATATAACAACTGATAAACAACTATTTCCAACGAAATCAAGATGCCGATTCACACAATACTTGCCAAATAAACCGGACAGATTTGGCATCAAGTTTTGGTTGGCCTGTGATGTGCAAACAAAATACGTTCTAAATGGGTTTTCATACCTTGGAAATCTCTCAACCCTTAGGGATTGAGTTGTGCTCAGACTCATAGAGCCATACACTATGGCAGGAAGAAATGTAACTATTGACAAATTTTTTACAAGCATACCACAAAAAGGACACCATGCCCCGTTTTTTCATCTGTTGTATACAAATCTGGCAATATGTCACTCACGGTATACAAAACCCAAGAAGAAAGTTCTTATTCTAAGCACAAAACATAAATCGGTCCTTGTGGCTAAAAAAGGAAAATGTTCACCTGAATCCATCGAATATTACAATAACACGAAATATGGTGTAGATATTGTTGATCAGATGGCCAAAAAATACTCTGTAAAATCTGACTCTTGGCGATGGCCACTTCATGTATTTTTTAACATTCTGGATTTTCTGGATTTTCATTCTGGAATAAATGCGTGGATACTATACAAACAAACAACAGGAATCAACATTTCACGCAAAAGATTCTTGTTTTATCTAGCAAAAGAGCTTACAGAGGAGTGGATAGAGACAAAAACTGAGAAAGCTCCAAAAAACATCTCTGGAAAAGAAAAACTTTTAAAAACATTTTCTGAGGTGAACAATTAAATTCTTACAAGAAAATGGTGTCAAGTTGGATATTGTAACAACAATAAAACAAAAAACATGTGTTATGTGTGTAAAAAGTATGTGGAAAATGCGGTACAAATAAGGGCTACATTTGTACAAAATGTTTTGCTAACGAATGTATGTGAGTTTTAGTTAAGTTTTTGTTGAATGATGTGAACTAAAAAAAACTGAAATCGTTAAAAGAAATGATGAAGCAACTAATAAAAACAAACTTTGAATGTGGAACTCCACAAACTACTCTTTTTTTGTTGTTACTTTACCAAACAAGTAAATTGCAATGTAAATAAGGTTAAAACATATTTTCTTTAGTGGTATTAGTAACAACCAATCAATAGTTCATTCATCAAAACCTTAAACCTCAAATTTATATAAAAATAATAATCAGATCTTAAAAAATGTTTACTTTTGAACAACCAGTCATTTTGACTGGACGCGGTAGAGTTGCCTGCGTTGAAAACGTGGTAGTTCTAGTGTTAAAATAAAGCGCGAAAAGCAACACAAACATAATTGTGCACAAATTACTTCTTTCGTCGGTTCGCAAACCAGAAAATCTGACAAAGAACCTTTTGAAGAAAATATGAACTGTAATCACACGACTAATTTCTTCGTTTCTCTCTTCTCTATTTTTCTGCACTATTATTTTGTACAGATTAACAAACAAATAAGAAGCAGATTATTTGAGAAACTATCTCGTATTCATGCAACCATTAGCATTGGCACAATCACAACCAGAGCTAGAAAAAAAGAGGAGCTGTGTGAAATCGTAAAAACTAACACATCACCTATAAACCGAGCCACCGCTCGCGGGGTGTTAAAATTAAATCTTTAACCGGCGCACTTATAAAGCAATAAACTCGAAACAATGGAAAGGGTTCCAGATGACAGAAGTAAAAACTAGCCAACGTAACAAGACAGAACGAACAGATGAATGAATGCATGAATGAGGGGAAGGGTTAAGAAAAAGATGCCTAGGTCGAGAGGAAAAAAATAAAAAACAAAAAAGAAGTGTAACAACCACATCTGATAGATCAGCGCGGCCGATTAGGAGCGTCATTGCGGCGCGCGGCATAATGATGGGCGCGAGGAGACGCACCGCGAGATGAAGAAATTAAATTCCGTTCCCCGTTTCCCCGTCGGCGTCGTTTCCTCCTTCGTTTGCTGCCATCTTCCGGTCACTCCTGGATTTGCCACTTCCCTTCGATCACGAACACTCAAAGGAAGGTTTTGCCCTTCCGCTCCGGGCGTTTCGCTCGCAGATCGCTGTCACTCTTTGTCGTAGAAAGGCGCGAGTTGAAATAATGAAGAGAAGACGAAAAGTAGAAAAACCCATGTTGAAAGAAAAAGCAATTTTTCACCTCACGCCGACTGATTGGCGTTTGGTGACTTTAGAGTCGTTTTTTTTTATTCCGTCCTTACCGCGACCGCTTCCCGCCATGCTTGCGGCATCTTCTGGCGAGTTATGCGTTTGTTTTTTCGGTTTTTCCACAGCCTACAAACGCGGTGGACAATCGGTCAAACTGACAACGCCGGCCAGATGGCAGGAGAAAAGTCAATCAGATGCACCAGAACGAGGCCCATGTGCTTTCGTCAACGCTCACGTGGCTCTCCCACCGGTCACCGTTGGCCTATTTAGCTCCGAACGAAAACAATCAATTAATGGTCTGTTTTCCCACCTGATAGAGCCTGCGAAAGCTTCCCAGAAGACAACACGAGCGAACGAACGAGCGAGAAGACGGACGCCCTTTAAAAGCGCCTTCGGCGGAGCTCTGGAAGCCGGTGGAATTTTTAATTACTCCTTTGTCACCCAGGAGGTATTTTGATTTCCCAAGTGTCGTCCCAACGCGCCGGTTTGCGACCGGCTTGACCGAGGCTTGAATGCCAGAAAACCGGCGCTTTAATTATGCAACCGTCGAAAACGGGTTGAGATGGTGATTAACGGGTTCTCTTTTCTTGGGAGGACAGACATAAAACCAACTAACCTCGAATCGAAAACTTCACATTGGACAAGAGAAAATGGCGGCGGAATCGGTTCTGGTCTCGTCGCAATCGAGTCCCGGTTGAGCTTGGCTACGCGGCCAAGCTCGCCGATGATGCTCCTCGGATGGATTGGAATCGTGCCGGTGAATAAATATTTGCGCGCCTCACCCATACGGCAAGGCGACAGGACGGCTACACATCTGGTGGCTCACACTTCCCCGCATCCGACAACCTTAGACCTAGAAATACTTCCACGAACCCTGAGCATCATCTTCTTCAAAACAAGCCGCCAAGCCAACACCCACCTGCGATGCGTCACTTTCTTCCGGATGTGTGTTTGTGGAACTTCGGAGATCCCAAATCGACCCTCTAGCCTGCGACGAGTGGTGTTTGGTCTCGACAAACACACACACACACACACACACATACTAGCCGTCTCGAACAATGCAATCCCTTCAAAGGCCGCACAATCGGCGGGACAAGAAGACACTCTTTCCGTGCGACACTTGATGACGCGCTCGAGTGCGATCAATCGGGACCCTTTGTTCTGGAGCCGATGCGTTGATGCCTACTGGGTCAAGTGGAGGACGGATAGAGGACCTCCGAGCGTTGTCCGACTCGTGTGTCAGGCTCATGAACTCTTTCTTCCGCGCGAGAGATTGAAACAGGTATGTGGAAAACACTCCACCTCAATGCAAACAGGTAAGCAGGTTGTGTTTATGGTTTGTTTATATAAGTTCACAACACAACGGTTCCATTCGTGCTTTGAGCTTCGGCTAATGCTAAAACCAACAGACCCCGTGTGTGTGCCTGGACGAACCAAAAAACATTCATTCCAGAGCCAGAGCTAGCCTACCTATAGGTACTTGGTACACTCCACGGGGCTAATCGCGCTCTTGGGAGTTGATCCATAAGTAAACACATACCGTGAGTTCTCCACACTGCGAGGTTAGTGACCCGAAGTGGGTCGAATGAGTACTTTCCAATTAATTGCATTAGTAGCACTAGAGATGTTGTATAAAGCCCATGGCGCGGAATACACACACTGTAGACGGCCCCGGGAGGCTTTAGCGGATGCGATGGTGAGGCAGTGCGCCGTATTGGCATTCAATTAAAATTATCCTCCATTCAGCGGAACTGTTCTAGCATGAGCCTTCATTACGACACGGTTCGTTACAGTCAGTATGGCCGGCATATACATCGGCGCACCATTTGTATTTACCATAACCAAACAAGAACTAATCAATCAACGCTATCCTATCCGCCAGAGGATTTCATCAAACTGTAACCACACAGTTGTGTGACGGTTGCCGATGGCCTGGAGCACAAATACCGCACAGGACTAAACACCGGGAACTGTGGTGAACGTGTGCTCCGTCCGTTTCCACCAACCCGGCAGACCTTCGCTGTCACCATGCTGCAAATGATCCTTACAAAAAAAACGTCCCAATCGGGGTAATAATTTCCTACTGTACGGTGACATGGACCCGTAGCCGCCAGCCCAATGTGTCGATTTGTACAGCTGCAGTGGTGCGCGATTAATATTCATACGCGTTTGGCCGGAACCGGAAAGTTGCGCTGGTTGCGAACGATCTGCACTTCTGGCATTCATAGACCACGATATTACAATATGCAGCGCAGAGAGGCCATTAAATGAACATTCCCAGCGTCCCTAGGCATCCATATTTTGCGGACCACCATCTGAGAATGGCACGGAGGGGGGGAATGAAGGACCACTGGGTACAATGTTGTGGACAGATACAAAAAAACACATTCTTCCAGATTCAGATCCGTTGTTATCCCATGAGATCGTAGACGAGACGAGTTACTTACACAAAACTGTTCATACTCCTCTCAATTGTATGTCACCAAAGTATTAAGTTACGAATATGATGGATTGAATATAGCAAGTTCAACATAACAAAACATGATATGGTCATATGTCTACGTTGATAATATTCTCACAGCACGTTTCGTATTCGCGCCAAATAAATCGTTCAAACGATTATTTTTGCGCACAGCCAATGTCAAACAATCCGGTACAATATTTCAACTTCAAATTGTTCTGGCAGTTCCACCAAACCAAAAACCGCATCCCGTCCTCGTACTACAGCTTGAAACCACCAAAAAAAAAAGGTACGAAGCTTTTTTCGCTCCACCGAATCCGACTGACAGCGTTTTCGAGTGTTTCGTTTGATGTACACCACGCTGCCGCTTTGATTTGTTCAATCGATTCGTTTCGATTCGTCTCAATTGCGGTGAATAAAAATCGCCCACAAACAAGCAAACACAACAACAACAACCGCTACAGAAAAAATACCCCACAGAAAGATGTTGAAACCGGCGAAACGCCGGGCGGTTCTGGGAGCTTGTGCTTGCTCCGGGCTTCCGGCTGGCTTCCCTCGGTCCACTCCTGCACGTTGTTCTGTTTCGCGCATGGCTGAGACTGCTTTTTCCCAAAAACATTCACACACAGACACGCCGCGGCAGAGTGAAAGCACTCCAGAGTGCTGGGGAATGGTAGGTATTCGCTTCGGGGCGAATCAGCAACAAGTTTGAGGTCCTTTTTGCTTCTTATGGTCAGCGAAGGAAAGGACCTAAGCTCACTCGCCATTCCTTGCAGAAAATCCCCATCATCTTGGCACGAGGCAGACGTTCCGTTCCTTACATTCCAATATACATCTAGTAGACGTGCACACTCTCGCATCGTGTTTGATGCGCTCAACGCTTGCTCGGACCCCGCGGAACGTTCTTCCTTTCGGGCGCAAAAAGGAATCAACTGGTCGGTGAACGTTTTAAACAACCCACAACAGCGGACCAAAGAAATACGTTTTCTTTTCCGTACACGGAGTCGTATCCGTGGTATTTTTTGCTCGCTCGGAAGGTGACCGAACGAAGGTACGCACACCATGCTACATGTTGCCGACACATCCAGGAGCGTTCAAAATGGCCGTTCCGTTGTGCACCTGGTTGTGCTTCGGTAAAAGTTGGTTGGTGAAAAAGTTTTTACCCCATTTTTCTATTCACCCCTGCCCCTTCCCTCCCTTGGAAAATGAACCAAAGGCGTTCGTTCGTTCGAGCATCAACGGGTGGAAACACATTTTTCCGTTTGAATGGAAAACAAATTGAAAACGTCAAAGTTTGCTACGGTGAAAGATCTCCTCCGCCGGCACATTCTGACCGAAGAAAGGGAAACACAGTTTGTGTGGGTGTTTTTGCTCTGGCTTGTTTTTCCTGTTGTCATTTGGCTTCGGTAAAGTCCGGTTCCGCCGTTGCGAGCGTGTGGCGAAAGGATTTGCCGACAACTTTCATCGCCCCGCACCCCGACCCCAAACTTCGGTACGTCAGATCGTTCGGTAAACATTCCATATTTAAAGAGCACACCAGTTCTAGCTTTTCCCGTAAACCGCATGCAATCAAGGAACGGGGACACACAAGCCCATGCTGCTTTCGCACAGGATTCGCACACATTCTAGGACGCGTGCCAAGTTGAGAGAGTTTTGAGGGTGAAAAATCAATATTTTTAAAGCCTTTCACAGGCGACGCCCACAGTGATGTGGCGAAACTCGAGGCCAACTCCCAGTTGACCGATTCGATCGTTCACTATTTAGACGTTGAGACGTGCTACCTTCCGTTTCGGAACGCATCGAAGTTTAGCCTTAGAATTTCACTTAAAACTTCCCTTGAATGCGTTACGTAAGAGTTGGGTGTGACTCTGCTCAACATCATCAACCCCTGCAAAGAAGGAAGAGCCATTTGCATACGCATGATTCGTGCCTCGCCGCTAAAGTAGGCCTTTTCGGTCATCGTATATACACTAGCTTACCTTCGCCGAGGATAACGGAAATCGGTCGAGTGAAGTAAGAGCTCTCACCAACATCCGGAGGAGAGAGCGGAAGACTGCAGAAGGAAAAACAAGCACCACACCCACGCGAACATCTCCAGCGAGCTGCTAAAGGTGAAACAGTAACAACATCCCTGATTACCCTCCCTTGGGTCTTACCCTCGCAATGGATTTGTTTTTCCTTTTTTTGCCCATGTGGTTTTCCATGAGATTGTGGTTTGCGTCGGTGTTGCTCCGGAGTGGGAGTTGCGGTGAGTTGGCGAACCGTGCGTACATTTCCATGCTTCCGCCTTCTTTGGGGGTGGTTAGGAAAACCCCTCTGGTCTACGCTGCCTAACGCTGGTACAGCTTTCGCCAACATCCGCAACCGGAAGGAAACATTTTCACATGTTTATCGAATGTAAAAGCTTATACGACAAACTATCGGAAACTCCCTATTGATTCTGATAATTATTAAATGCATTCATCACAACACAATGCGAAAGGGTCCAACGATTCAATAAACCGACACATTGACATTTGAAAATAAGAGAGCACACACTACAAAACCCAATCGTCATCTTGCGGCAAGGCTTCACTCGATTCTTTCGTAAAACAGCTAGAGATACGGTAGTATTAAAAATAAAAACACTCCAACGACCAGGGTTCAAGAATGAAATCGAAAATGATAGGTTGGAATCATTCCGCAGAGCTTTTTCCTAAGCATTGAGCTAAATGTGTGCGGGAGATACATCATGAATGAACTGAATAGACGAGCAAACATTGAGATTGATGCTTCCTTCGAAGTCGTAAGCTTCTTCGCTGAGGCCGCACTTTTCTCGTATGGAGCAGTTTCCAACCCTCAACTCAACGACCGTGCACACAAAGTTCACTTTAAATCATTCAACCATCCTATCTCATCTCCGTTCGGGCTCCGACGGTATCGTCCTCATCCTCTTCAACAATGTTACCCGATTCGATGATGCGAGCAAAGCGTATCTGTTTCGGTCCACTATTCACAATCTGACGGATGGATGGAAAATCCACACGAATACCATCCTTACCCAACGTTCACCATGTGATGCACGGAATGAATATGGAGAGCGTTCCCATAGTAACGAACGAAAGTGAGCGTCTCCCATCTCGCCCGTTTTTATCAATTTTCCACCCGCCATCAGCAGAAAACTCGGAAGGAGCGGATCCCTTTGCACTGCTGCATTAATTAGTGCGGTTTTGCCTCGCACTTTTCCATCGACTCCTTTCCAGCAGCCCTTGGCCACCACACCAGACCAAACCGGGAGTATCGAGTGGCAAGCTTTTTTCTCCCCCCCTCCCCCAGTACGGTACTGGGAAAGAGGAGGGAAAACCGCCGCTACGCACTGCGGAAAACGTGGCTGGTTGAAGGTAATTTTGCATCCATTTAGAGGCCGAAAGGCTAATGACAATGATGATGATAGTGGTGCTCCACTGTGCCATTGGTCTGGCCCGCTACAAAATGGCGCCGCGGTGCCGAATGGTCCCCAGCGGGAAATGAACGCACACCGCTGGCGGCTGGAACTGGAACCCGGGTTCCGTAACCGGGTTGACAAACCAGCCAGGGGCGAGTTCATTAGCTTTGTTTGCACTGGCATGATTCGTCATGCAGCCACACACATACGATGGCGACAGACTCGGCTCAGAGGTCCTTCACCGGTATTTGCTCCGATGGAAAACCGCGTGTTCGTTCGTGGGCTTTCGAAAAGATCTTCTGGATTAAATTAATCCTTCCTCAGCAGTTCCCATGAACTTATCTGCCTGCTTTTCGTTCGCAATGCGCTTTGATTTGCCTTTGATAAAATTTAATTCTTCCAAAATCGTCCAAACAAATTGTGTGCACACACTTTCACACTCCTGCAGTTCGTGAGAAAAAATCGTTTAACCTTAATTGTGTTTACCAACCGATTTTAACACAGATTAAAAAAGAAATGATTGATCTTTGTTTTCCGCAAACTCGTTTGATTTTTCTTTTCAGTGTAATATCGAACCCGGCAAAGGTCCATGTGGTACGGAAGAGTGTAAATATTTGTGCTAATGTGAATCATCATGTAAATCATTCCCATCCAACATGAGAGCTGCATTTGCATACTTTATGCGGGCTGTCATGGAAAATCGTGCGAAATGCAGTGCGTCTACTAATTATTGATAACATTGTCACAAGCCGAGTTAGAGCTTCAATGCAAAGCAATTGTGTTTTAATTAATTCTATTACCCGGTTTGAACAAAGTCAACAGCCGAAGAATCCATAAATGAGAGTTCTGTGAGTGTTTAACTCGAATTATGAAATGTGTGCAATATTAAACATACTCCTTTGCTACAGTCGGAATCGATATTATCCTCTGTTTTCTCACTCACCGAACGCTAATCTATTTTTCCATTTGGTTTTTCTTTGCCATTTTGTGCAAATCCAATCGCATGATGAATGAGTCTGGCGACGTTTAGCTATCTCGCCGCTTCGTGGCAAAGCAAAAATCCGTGGCGAAAAATGAGTGGAACGCAAATCATCGCGTCCTTGGAGCGGAAGGAGCGAACACAAAAATAAACACCCGGCCAAGAATGTGTCCGTGCCCTTGAACGGCCAGGGATTAGGCTGCATTTGCACCAACACTGGAGCAATTATTTCGTCCCATAAATCCTTCGTCCTTCGCCGGTGGAAGTCCTTTGGCTCAAGGCAGAGCACGGCGCAACACCACCATTGAGTGGTCCTAGTAGCGCGTGGAGTGGTCGTAAATCTTGGGAAATGGTGAAAAAATGTTAACAAAAAAACAACATCCCTGGCGCACGATTTTAGGAAAACCGTTTTTCTATCCCCATCTCTCGCGGGAAAACGCGACAATCCGCGATCCGCTGTCACTGTCCGCCGGAGAGAAAAAAAAACGGTTCCCCGGAAGTGGGTGGGTTTCGGGTGTATTTATCAAGATCTCTATGAATCTTACCAGCCGTTTCACTTTTCCGCACACCAAATCCAGGAGTAGCGCAACAATTCTTCGTTGATGACATTTGATAGCGCAAAAAGACGCCCAGTTCACGGCATAAATAAACCCGCAAGAAGGTAATGCGAAGAAAAACAATCATAACGTAAATAGGAAATAACGCTACGAAAATGGAAAGAGGTCTCGGTGGAAAAGGATGCGCGTGAGAGGAAGAGCAAACGTGCGCTTGGGTCGAAGCTTATCGGATGACACTTCGGATGCTATCCTTGATCGGTCCACGCACATCAGCGTCATGTCCAGCATTTGTCATACTGTTTTTCGAAGCGTTCTTCAACTCCCGTGTTGAAGATGCCTAATTTCAACCGTGTTCCGGAACCTTGCCAAAACCAATAAGAGCCAACGAAACGATCAAACGGTGCAATTTAAACTTCCTTTGCCGTTCGCAAGCTTTGCAAGAGACTTTTTCCCATAAAAAAACGAGCTGTGTAGGAATGGTAAAAAAAAGTACAAAATAAAATAAAATAAACGGCGCCGGGGGCGGGGAACGGCTGTTGGTGGCAGAAATAAAAATGCCAGAAGATGTCATAAATAATAAGAAAGCATAAACGTGTCGCGGGTGCGAGTTTCGACCGGGCACGGCTGGCGAGAAATCGCGTTCTTCTTGGGTGGCAGCTTCGTCCCCTCTCCTCCTTGGGGCCCCCAGTTCCATCCGTCGCGGTAAATAGAGGCCCTTCAGACAACGCTCTGCAGCAGCATGACCGTTTAGCTGCGCGCAATTCCATACGCCGTTTCGAAACGCCTCTCCCCGGCGAGCGTCTGCCCAACGCAAGGTCTAAGACCAGGTGTGCCAGTTACGATACACTGTAAACTTTTTTACGACTCAACGTCTCGAAAGCGACGCGCCTACGCAGCCCGCCAAAGGGTCACTCTCTCGGCGAGGTAGATGGAATTCATATTTGATGAGGCCAGGATTGGGTTGCTTTTTCTGAGCTCCTGCTTCTGAGCCAAAAAGGGAGGAGAGGCCAGATATTTTCTACCGACTCAGCGCACCCGAACCCGAACTTGCACGTGCTTTTTACGACGTTTTCGGTAATCAGTTTTCTGCTCCACTTGCTTCTCCACCCGGAAGTAAGAGCCCCCGTCTGAAGGGAGCTTATTGTATCGGTCGAAATGGTTGCACTTTTCTACACGAAACCGGGCAACGAGTTTTCTTGTAGCCGAACCGAAGGAGGAAGGAACGGCCACGTCACGCTGACGAAGACGTCAATCCGTAGAATGCTCAACAAGAGGATGGATTGAAAGAAAGTTTACGGATCAATTTACGCCGTCGTGCCTCGGTTTCCCGCAGGAAAAGCGAACCGGTGGGGCGGGAAACTGCGCGAGGTAAACGGTATGGATTACACCTTTCCCGGCCAACGGTGTACCATTACTCATCTTTCCACCATCAGAACGATGGCGGTAGCAGCGGTGGTGGTGGATGAAGATGATCGTGTGTGGGATCATCCAACGATCGAGGTGCATGAAAACATGATCCACCGTCCAACAAAACCGCACCTCTCTCGGTCGTGACGGTGGGCAGGAAAATTCAAACCTTCACCAACCTTCTGCAGAAGGTGTATGTGAGTATTGGAGACCCACATGGTGAACCCTCGAGCTCGGCAGGTTTCATATTTCCCGCGTGGCTTCGCGAGCCAGCGCGCGAAAGGGAGGAAAATGGGCTTCTCGTGCTTCATTTCCACCGGGCGAAGACGTTGATCCGGAGCAAAAAGTTTTCCACTCCAAGGTAACGGGCGAAACCGAAACGGGGGGTTGGGCTCATAAATGCCTCCCAGGGCCTCAGCAGGATCCCTCTCAGCCCCGGGGTTTGCCTGAGCGCGTTTGGGCTCGAGCGAGCGATAATGAACGATAAATTATCGATGGAAGCGCCAAGGATCGGTCGAGAGGGCTGATGAATTTTTCGGCCCAACGGATGGCGCGCGTAAACTGTGGAAACTTATCTGCAGCGGAAAATTTTAATGGGGTTTAAATTGAGAAAGTTTACGTCACCGCGAGCGGGAAGCCCCAGAGGCAGCAACGTTAACACTTTGGAAGGTTTAGGAAATACAAGAAAAACAGAAATCCTTAAAAGCAGCGTTTCTCTATGCATTCTTGGAAATTGATCTGTGTTTTTAAGAATACATGCTATTTATTTATGGACATCCATCGTTCTAAGCGCTGCTCATGCATCTGTAAACATATTAGTCTGAACCCATAAAGTTGTGGTTTCAGACGCTTTTTTTAACAAAAATAATTATTAAACGAAATTAATAATTGTTCATCATTTTTGTTTTTCAATAAACATCCTTTTTGTTATCGCCAACAAACAGCACTCTGAGGTTTCAAAATTATCATTTTAAAAGTACGTTCAAGGATCTCTTCCGTTCCGCATTGATTACATCAGTATGAAACTTCCAGTACAGGTTGGTACAAAAGCTGACATGCGGACGCCCGGTAACCCACTTGGCAAAATTAATCGTTGCCCTCTCCCCCCCCCCCCCCCCCCCCCCCCCCTCCCCATTCTTCTATCCACCACCACATGAAAATGGGAAAACAAAACAAAATTGTTTGGTTTGGTCACAAGTTTGTGTTATACAAAAATATACACTTTGTTTCCATCATCACCTTTCGCTAGGCGTATACATTATTATGGTGGTTTGACACCGACCCGATTTTCCCACCGAGCACGCTCTTTTGGCCACAAAATTTGCTACCAGATTCAAAATATAATATTGAGGTCGGCGGTCATATCTTGCTTCGTGTGTTTGTGCGTACGATTTTGTGAACCCGTAAGCACAAAAATGTTTACCTCGATTATTTATGCCTGTGTAAAATAGACCAGCACACACTGCGCTTCCTGCGTCGAGAGTTGGGCGAAAATTGTGGGTTGCACTACATGACAATGGTTACTCGGGCGACCAAAACATCGTTACCAACATCGTCGGGGGAAAAAAAATGTTCGCGATGTGAAATGCATTGAGAAGTGATGCGAGGATGCACAATCGGTGGAACGTGAAGAAAACCGTAAAATCATGCGACCCGCAGAAACATGCTCGCGTTGGCGGTTGCCAAAGGCACAATCTAAAAATCCCCTCCAGCGCAACCATACACACACACACGCCGGCACTATGACATTGTGGGTTAGTTTTTGTTTTTTCATGTTATTTATTTTTCCATTTTTGCCTTGCCTTGGCCCACCTTTACCCATGCTCACTGTGCAATTTGTCCATCCCCACCCCATGCTCCATATCCAGTCCCTCGAGTGGAAATGAACACAAATAACTGCATCCAAATAGCTGACGGACGAACCGAACCGGAATGCGACCCAACGTACCCCCCCACCCACCCACCAAGCAACGCCACTTGCATGCTTATGCTACTGCAGTGCCACTGCATGGCCTCACGATGTTAATCAGCACGATGACGATGACGCGTCGTGAGTGCAACATTGCAAAACGCACACCGAACCGCGAGATAAACCTGACGGACGCAGCATGGAAATCATGATGTACCCAAAAAAAAAGGAAATAACACACACGTTCCGGGGCACAAATCAAAAAGACATCGAACGCAAGAGCATGGGCCATCGAAAATATCATTCACAACTCATTTTGTCACAAAATTTATCGCACCAATCGCACTGAAATGGGGGCCAAATGTGCTCGCGGTTACTTTATGTTTCCGTGCTTTAATGGATGCACATTTATGTTTTCCGTCCGCCATTGCATCTGACTCGTTGGGCGACCGAAATGTGTGTCAATTATTCTTCCTTATTTAATAGTTTAGTAAGTAACATAATAACTTGCAGTAACAAATATAGTAAAATACCATCGTTTACATCAACATAGTTCTACCATCGAAGAATGTTGACGATCTTGCAGCCACTTACATTTCGGTCCCAAAGGGGAAAAACTGCTCCACCAAATGACGATGGCGGTGAACTTTCGCGTTTAAAACGGTTTTTTTTTTTCGTGTTCTCTACTATTCGTCGCGTTGATCGCCACTTCTTCCCGTCACTGCCACCGCCTGTAACTCGTCAAGCACCGCCCAAGCACCGCCCCGGCCGGCACAGCATGCCGAGCAAATGGCCGGCAAAAACGATACTGTCGCGAACTTGCGCTCCCCACTACTTGGTCGTCCGATCGAGCGGACTGCACCGGAACTGCTACCACCACCGCTCGCAGTTGTCGTCGCCGACGCCGCAGTCGGAGTGAAGAATGCCGGCAAATGACCGGTAAAGCGATGCACCGAGACCTCCTCGCGGGGCTCATCATAATTTCACTCTTGATTGCGTCGCATCACGAACGAACGGCAGCATAATTAATGATGCTCCCACTGTGTTGTTTGGCTCGCTTTCTTTCACTGCACTTTTTTTTTATCTTTTTTTGCACTCACACCGCATACAATGATAACGCACGAACCGAGACGCAAAGAACGCGGAGGTATAAAATATTTTTTCACTCAACAAAAAAACCAAACCAAACAACCGATAAGCACAACCGAAGGACGACGGATTGGGGACTTTTGCACTTCGAAAGATGTTCACCAACAAACGTTAACTGTACGGAACACGCGAGCGATGAAATGGATTGGCTGGAAAGATTTTCGTTTTATTCACAACACAAACGGGCTACAACAAAAACGGACTACAATGAACAACCGAACCGAAACATGAAACAATCGAAACTGAATGGAAAACTCGTGCTGCTGAATGTACGGAAAAACACAAACACTGCTGTGACCAGGGCGGAAAATCGCTTATCTGCCCGCTGGCGGATTTTCTCTAGCCGGGTACGGGGTTTTCTTTTCCAGGTTCGCACACAAGTTTAACTCTTCGCAAAGGACCTCACAAGGGGGGGAAAAACATGTGTGGGAACCATATTGCCGGGAACTCCGGACAGAATTCGAGACATTTTACTTGGTTGAGAAACGCCGGTTGGCGAAGGGAATGCAAGAATTTTTCCTTTCCCACGCGGACACAAACTCATGCTCACTCACACACACAACCACACACACATACACACATACACAAAAGTTGGTGGGCAAACACATTCGGAAAGATGAGGGAAAAGTATGGCACCGCGTTCACAGCAAGGACGAACACACTCCGGAAAGCAGGTGGAAAAGTAGCGATAAGGAAATTCAATTCAACGAACTAGATTTTCCACCATCCGGTAAAATCTTGCTACGCGCGCACGGCTGCGTTTGAGTTTTCCGCACGGACGAAGCTTTTCCCGGCTGGGGGTTAGGCCATGTGGAGGCAAACGTGCATTGATTTTCTTCGCCCACCGTCACGCAAACCAACCGCTGCGGCGTTGCCAGGGAAACGAGCACGGCACAAGTTTGTCAAACGCACGCTCGTAGGAGTACTGTTTTTCCTTCACATAAAAATCATACTTTGCTACTGTACGAGTTCAGTTCTGCAGGAGGACGACAGTGGCAGGTTCCCGGTGGCAGGGCAGGGCCGGCATAGGATTGTTTACTTCTTGGTGCATGGTTTGTTTACAAAACTCCCCCGGATCGCACGCCGTTGAGCTCGGTGCTCGAGGCACGCGAACGGTTTGAGCCATTGTTCGGAAACATGAGGTTATTTTGTTGCTGGAAGCTGACGCTCCCGGCGCACACCAGACCGGCAACTGCTCACTACTGCTGACCGGAGGACACGTACCGATTGCCATCACCGTGTTTACTAGATGGCCAATAATTTTTCCCCATCGCCCAATGGGAAACCGAACGCCGAATTTGGATACCAACACTGAACTTGTTCGTTCCTGTCGTTTGACCTCCGGCTTCGATTTGTTCGATCGCACGGTCGGACCTGCTTTTCCCCGAATTGCTACTTGTGCTACTGTTTGTTTCTTTGCCCGGGTCGGTCCGAAACAAGATGAGACATGTTCGAAACCACTGACCCGAAACCACTGAACCCCAATTGTCTGCCCTGCACCCTGAAGGAAACACTGCTTTTTGCACGCACAAACGTGTTTCGTTATGACGTGAAGGATGGAAAGCCTTTTAGCACACACACACTTTGACACACGGACTATCCATCCTTGGCGGATGACATGCACGTGATTTATGTTTTCGTCGGAGCAAGCTCCACCGCTGCAACAAACGGGCTTTCCGGCCGAGAATAGCATAAAATCCTTATGCTGTACGGTACGCACGAGCTTATGTTCACTGTTGTGCGCACATACGCGGCTTTGTTAGTGCCGATAGATGGATTGATGAGGCACCGGAACGATTTGGTTTTTTTCGTATTTTAGTACTGCCACTTTCTTGTACACGATACGGCAACGTCCGTACTATCGAAATAAATAATTTCTTGTTTGATTCGAGCTGCTGTTCGCAACGGAGCACGTGGACACAGACCGGCGATTCTGTTCAAGAGCTGCAAACAAACAAAAAAAAACACACCTCGAACGGACGCAAGCGATAGCGGATCGGAATTTGAACGCGGAACAACGACACGTACAGCGCTTAGCATGACCGCATCGAACGAACGACGACGAACGACTGACAACACGTTGTTCGTTACACGGTTTTGCCGACGATCGTTAATGCATTGCGTGCAAAAGAGATAGCACGCTACCGGGAGAGGCAAAGATTTGCCAATTTGTTGATAACTTTTGATGCTTTGGGCCGATTTTCACCATCGACCCCTTAAATAAAAGGTCTTTTTGAGACCCACAACTTTGTCGAAAACAAATTTTACCGTAGCTTATTGTTTTTGCGAAAAAACCTGTGTGGAAACGAGTTCGCTCGTCGGGCGAAAAAGTATAGCAGACCAAGTACGCGATTCAGGTTAGAAAAGCCAACTCTCGCATAACTTTTTAACTCCCCAACGGATTTTCACAAACGACCCCTCAAACAAATGGTCTTTGCAAGACGCGCAACTTTGTCTCGAGTAACAAACAACATTTTAACCATCTTTTGCAGTTTTCCTACTAGGTCTCGGATCACGAACCCATTTGCATTCTGCGCACCAACACATCCGCATCCGTGTACTGACACGTTGCCGCCCCGGCTTGGTTTACCGGTTCAGCGTCCCAAGGACATTGCGTTCGAACAAAACCCGCCGCTTCAAGGTCAATACCCGGTAAAGAGCATTTTTCGCTCGAATGTTGGGAGAGAACTCGCATTTTTGGGAGGAAAACGAGAGGCGAAAACGGAGAGCGCACACGAATGCTGCACGAAGCTGGGAACTCGTTGAGTTCTCAAAGTTGGGTGTGAATTGGCTGACGTTAGATGGATGCTGCTTTGGGAGCAAAAGAACTGCACATTTTCGATTTCTATACTTTTAATCGACGCAATTGAACCAGTAAAATAATGTTTGATCTAAACAAAAACTATTATGGATAAATATACTCCTTTTGTTTGAGATTTTGTGAGACAAAAAAAGGACATTTTCGCATTCCAGTTCAGATGATCACGTTTTGCATCATTTTCGGTTGTTTACATATTTGTGAGACTAAAATGTATTTGTTTTTTAGGAAAAACTAATAATCATTAAATCTTCTTACCCTTTTCAGTTTTGTTCATGTGATGGTTTACTTGTTTTAGATGTACTGGACGCAATGCCTTTTGTCCGCGGATTTCTGTGACGCTGTGAAATTTGGCCGCGTTATTTGGCCTCCATCCCAACCGAAAGAATAACGAAGCTTACAAAGGGACAAGAAACCGATTGATCAAGAATAGTGAGTAGAATAAGACGTCGGGAAAAGAGAAATCAAAGGAAAACCCATCCGATAGTACGATAAGGGTCATCGCAGGGGTGTAGGGAGAAGAGACACGAGTGCAAAGGAAAAACAAAAACAAAAGAAAAACATAAACACTCACACACACACGCGTGTCCAGTCAGCAAAAGGGCGATTTTAGAAAATAAAAGGGCGAGACACAGCAAAAGAGATAAAAGTCAACTGGTAGAATAAAGGAGAAACGAACCGAAGAATAATGAAACAAACGGTAAAGAGGATCATGCGAGAAAATGCAGATGATGACGATGTTGATGATGATCGAGATGCTGTGGCTAGCGATGATAGTGATGATGATGAATAATACAGACAAAAGAACAGAGCTAAGAAAAGTAATCAAACTCGCTTCGTTCGTCACAGACTGCAAAGAAGACTTTCGCCTGCTTCTGGGCTCTTCTTTTTGCCAGAATGTCGCATCAAGACGCATTCTACAATGGATGCGTAAATGAAGGAAAGTGCAACATGCACTGCCGACCAGTAGGAACAATCAACGAACGCCCTGCTTTTACTTTTGGTGATCGGCGCATGGGAAATAGGCTTCAAGAGGCGCGAGTCATCAATGACGCAAAGCAGCGCTACATAGACCGGAGAAAGATCAGACAAGACAAATCGAAAAGTCGAAGAAAATCAAAAGAAAGTGGGGACCGAAAAGCAGAATAGCAGAAAAGCGCTTCGCTGAGCGAAGAAAACGGTGGACAACGGAGGAATGTAACAGAACGAAAATAATCGTAAAATGAACGAGTGTATATTTTTATGTATATTTATTGAGGATCTATAAAATTTTATGATTCAATTCAAGAGTCAAACACAAACACTCGCACGCATGCACGTGCGCCCACGCGGCTCGGGAATGTTTAGTAACGGTGGCGGGTGACACATGGATTAGGCACAAGAACAAAGTATAAGAAACAATACGGCGAATAAAGGAACCGCCTCCCGCGGGGGAGGGTCGGTTGCGAAAAGCAAAACTGAAAACACGCGAAGCAGAACACAAGCAAACGCACAATCGCATCAGAATTGACAAACGCCTCCCGCGTTATTGCCGGTCTCCACGGATCGCTTTCCGCTTTTTGATGATGTGAGAAAAGTATCGTAATTTCAGTCTTTAGATGGTGGAAAAACGTACAACGCAAACAAAGATCTCGTTTGATAAATTACGTACGGAATAGTTTACGAACTGTATGCGCCACTGCTGTCGGTAGGCGCGGAGGGGTTGGGTGTTTTTTTATGTTCTTTCGCCATCATTGTGTTGCCGTTTTGGGCTTTTGTTTGCATGAATCGACACGCCAGAGGAAGCGAAAAAAACTGCCAAAGCGTGCCGCGCCGATCGCACGGCGGCATTGGCTTAGAACGGAATATCCGTCGTTTCCCGACACCAGATAAAATTGTATTTAAAGTTTTTGTAGCTTTTTATTGGTTATGTTTTTTTACTTCTACTTTGTGTACTGCAACCACCTATCTGTACGTCCTGCACGGACGTTTTGGCGGCGTTGTGTGTGTGTGTTTTTTCCTTCCCATCCCTTTCCCTTTGCTGCACCCCGTCGGGACTGGTTCTTCATTTCTTCTAACCGCCTTTAAATATTCTACAACGACTTTAGTGGGCATCCCATCATTAAGCGGCAGACAAACGGGTTCATTTCAGCACACTTTAATGTGGCGATCATTACCACCCGCTGTCATTTCGATAGTGGGGCATTCTTTCGTGTTACTCTTTACCTTTTTTCAAATTTAAAAACGTTCCCCCCAAGCCAGCGGTCGGCAAAGTTTCAGCTGCGAGGACATGCAAAAGAGTATTTGGCAAACCGAGGAAAATTTTTACAATTATATAATTTTGCCAATCATCATAGAAATGCCCTAACTTAGTTTGAGCAAAGTATGCTTTTATCTGCAATAACTCACTTGATTTTTATTTTCCACCAAACAAATTAACTACAAAAAACAGATAACTAGTGCAGAAGACTATTATGTGCATTACTCAAAATTTTCTCATCTTTAAAGAAGCGTGTTTTTTTTCATCTTTAAAGAAGCGTGAAACAATTACCGTTTAATCAAATTTGTTTAGATATTTGCTTATCGGTTTTGTATAACAAGATAATGTGTTTTTTGTTTTCTTACCTTTTATATCACTCCAAGGTAGAATCAATAATTTTACATATTCTATCACTCTTTGAGAAATGTAGTGAATGTTGTCCATGATATTATCTAGTTAATTTGATCAACATTGTTCTAGTGATTTCAGGGGATGTTGGATACCTTAAGTGATTCACGTTCAGTCAATTTAAATATACAAATAAAAATAATTGAATCAGTAACCAACTTACAAAAATAGTTACACTCCAAGAATAAACAGGAACCTAATTTTTGGCTGGGCCAATTGACGCACCTTTGTTAGTCCGCAATTTTGGATTCTTGTACATAAAATGATTACGCCAAAGGTGCTTTCATTCCCAGATAAAGCATATAGGGGTGGCTGGGGTTACATAGGATGACCATATTCGATTTCACTCTTGGCTTAGTAGTCACCCTAGTTTTTTGCGTTTTTTCATTACCTGAGTTGAAAACATTGAAAACTGAAAAGAGTTCCTGTTCTGCAGAAACCCCTAGCATAGTTGAAGCTGAATTCAGACTTATCCAAAATTAGTTTCCCGACCCCTGCCTTAAGCCATTGGAGGCATTTTGGCAACGGGCTTACGCGAGCGAGCCAAAGTTGCATCCACCGGTGGAATTATCAACCGTTTTACGAGACGAAAAAAAGCGAAGAAAAATAAAAACCTTGGATAACAATGAATAAATGAATTAATCCAAGATACCGCGACACTTTGGATCCGCGCGAGAGCTGGTGTCAGCGTGCATCAACATGGACACACACAGCTATACACAGTTGCAACCAGGGAAATGTCACCTTAAGCCCGGGGTGCGTCGTGGAGTAATAAAATGGAGCAAAATATTTGCAATCGCTGCCCGGTGGTTTTTTTGTATTTCTTCTTCCGATAAAGCTTGTGCGTCTCGAGGTAGGCACAACTCGTGCTCCGCTTATTTTATTTTCTTTACAGCCACCAGCCAGCGGAACAACAATCCCGTAGGAGACATCCCTCCGAGAGGCACCGGCGAAGCAAAGGAAACCCGACGTTCGCCCCCGGGAATGTCTTAAGCAACCTTCGGCCTTCCTGTTGGGCTCGCGTCGTTGGCGATTGATATGCAAATTGCTTTTCGCCAGGAATGGAATTTAACTGTTTCCGAACCGAAAATCATTTAAGGTTCGGCAGCCGCGATCGTGGCGAACGTCGGCCGAGGAGTGGGGCAGATGCAAAAGGACAAGCACAAAAATAAAAGGAAAAATCGAACGAAGAGAAAAGAGATTGAAATGTGCCCAAAGTGCCAGAACAACGGTCAGATTTATGGTCGGTCCTCATCAGTCGCCCCGTTTGGCTGATGAGGTTTTGGGGTTTAAATATTATTCCTGCACCGTTATTACTATCGACAAGCCGTAAAACAGACTGAAACGACATGGTGCAGCCATCGGGCGGCTCGTTCCGGCCCCGATTTGGCCACCATCGGCCACTAAATCACAATCAACTATCGCTTGCCACTCAATTGTGCGAGCATTCCGGACACTTCCCGAACACACACACACAACAAACGTCCTCGGGGGAAAGATCGCAAGGAGATGTTCTCACCACCTTCTCTTTCCTCCCAGTCCCTTTAACAAGCCAATTTACTGCTCACTGCTCGAGGACCTTCGAAGGCTGCTTTAAAGTGTATGAAAAGCGATAAATTCAACAGGTCTCCCCGCCCAGGGCGGGCAAGGAAAAGCTAAGTTTTCGGGGAATTAATTATCACCGTTAGAAAATCATCTTCAAAGGAACGTACCCTGGGTGAATCAAGATGGTGGAGGGCACGATCCGTTCAATAACTAATCGTGTCCCGGTGTGTGTGTGAAGATGAAAAGGCCCTGTAGCATTATTGAAATAACAAAATGGACAATCCTGCTACAGTTGACAGTGGCGGGCGGGGAGTGTTTACCCTCGTCAACAAAAATCTTCAACAACACATCGCGTTGCGGCCGCCAAAACTTGAGCCAAACCTTCAAAAAAAAAAAAAAGAAAAAACACTGCCCAAGTACCGACGTAAGTCAAACAAGACGCCCGAAACCGACGCCATGGCGAGCCGAGTACCGTGGAAGGAACGAGCGGTTGAAGAGGCGAGCGGCGAGGAGCTTCGACAACATTATTGACACTCAAGTGGCGTCTCAGGCCAGCCGGAGGGACTTGCACCCTCCGATAGACTGGCCACTTTCGGGGCCGGAAAGGCGATGGGGCCATTTATGGGGCCGGTACATTCCACGCGAAACTTTCGTCTTTGGCGCGTGGTTTGAAGTTGAAGTCCACCTGGAACCGATGGACGTTCGGCGAAGAGATGGAGCTAGAAGCAAGAAAACAAATCATTCCGTCTATCAGAGGTACGCATGTTCCCGCCGGAGGATCGACCGAAATAACGGTACCGGATTTGTGTGCGAGCATCAAACGATTTTTCCGCGGGAAGGTCACGGGAAAATAGGAAATGGCGGCGTGCGGTACGGATGTTTAATGATTTTGTGTAATTAATTGCTTTATTTGTCTCCCCATGTACGCACACTTCGAGCGTATGGATGAGAAAAATAAAGGTCCGAAAATCGCTCGAGCATGCGAGAGGGAGAAAAACTGGGAATAACCATCGTCCATCTTTACTCGCAGGTTCTCTAGGCGGACAGTTCATGCCAGCCAGCAGTACTTGGAACCACGTCTTCGTACGGTCCGGTTGAGAGCGTCGAGACTTGCTTGGATTGCGCGAAGACGTCCCCGCGAGGGCCGCCTGCAGGGGTTTCGGTACGATCGTAAACTTTATTACACCGTCGAGAGGCACTTGACTCGACATTCGACCCAGGACACCGTGGTTGGCCAAACAATGGCGAGTGCGGGCCATATATTAAACCAATGTGCTTCGTTTCCTATGCTCGTACCTGCTGAAACAAATGTCAACAGTTGTAAATATCTATGTACAATTTTTCTGTTTTTATTTATCTGTGTTGCATTTGCTCCTTCCCTGAGGTTTTGCTTTTTATTACACCGCGTGGCTCTTCATACTTCGCTTCACTCTCGAGTGCGTCGAAACTTTCGTGGGTTAGGTGCTGCTTCTACGCACGATGGGGCAGTTTATAGCATTAGCGAGAGGGCTTCTGAGTTTTATAGGTACCCGTCGCTTCGAACTGTCATCAGGTGAATTTAATGGCCGTACACAGACGCTTGAAAGCCTCCAGAGGCATTCAGGTGACCGGCGAAAGGGAGGTTGGTGAGGTGATAGACGAACCACCACGTATGATGGGGTTGGGTCTAAGGTTCAGAATTTAGTTTCCCGTTAGGCTAGAAGTCGCTTGCCTCGAGAGGACATAGCGGCCTGCGGTAATAGCTAATAAAGTGACAAACGCTAGTCCCGGGGCACAATTAAAAGTCATTCACAGCACATCCCAGCTCCAGTGAGGGTGAAAGGTTCATAACTTACCCGTGCGCAAGAAGCAGTTGCCTCACTGACAACTGGCTTCGAGCCTGTGTACAGGTGTCATTCAGGTGGAGGTCCGTGTGACGGTCCCAAGTCGTCGTGACAGGTCGGGGCACTGTTGCTCGCCCTCGCATGAAGGTGTTCTCGGTGCCATTTTCTTGAGCCACAAGTTGTAACAGGTTTCAGCTGTACGAGTTTTGGCGTACGGTAAGACATTCCCGTGGACAATTGTGACACTCCCGTCAAGCTGCTGTTCTGATGGATTTCGTTCGAGAGAAGCAAGAGTTGTGACATCTCGTCTGTTACCGTGTAATTTGCAAATGGAAATATGGAAAGTTCTATTTTCCGGAAGAAAACAATAATGTGGAGTAAAATGGAAGTTTGAATACTTAACGTCAACATTCAACGATACTTTTTTTGTGAACCAGTTTTGGCCAGATGGATGATTTTCTTCTTTCGTGTATGTCGTACCCGTATTTTTTTTTCTTTTTTCACAATCTACGGCAAAGGAAACTTTCTTCAGCAAAAAAGGTTTGAATAAGAGAATTTATTATTTGATTCTAAAAGAATAAACTTGATAATATACCCCACTTTCCCAGTAAATGGAAGGGAAAACCATATACATCATAAGCAAAAGATATACTTACCGGGTAATTTTTGTGAAATCAAAACTATTTGATCAAGCAGGAACGCTCTTATTTCAAATAGTTTCCTAATTATCTGAAACCTTTGTTAATGTTACTAATTAGAAACGAAAGCTCTGCATTTAAAGCATATGCGACTATTAAACACAATTCTCTGCTATGATGAAATGGATTCAAGAGACTGTAATATTATTCATACCATAACTTTATGCCTGTGTTTGTAAACCTTCTTGAACTTTATTGTTAAAAGAAACGTCAAACAGAACTTTTAAAAATTTGGAGATAAACATACAAGAACATTTTGTAAAGGATGAAGTTAAAACAAACACATGTACACACCTATTGAAGGTTATTAAATGGATGAATTTCAAGAACACATTTACCGTGCGGGGATGTAGAATACACTGCTTCACTTCCTTGGCTCGTTGGTAACAATCGCCTGCGAAATTGTTTCACCCGAAAGTGTACGTATCGATTCCGCTGGGCAAAATCATCAATCCCAGGCCCATCAAGCTCGAGGCCAGCTGGGCAGAAGATTAATGGCTCCAGTAATTGCACAATCCGGAGCCCTTTTCTGGTCCCTTTCTGCATTGCACACAATGTACAATGCAGCTCCCGAAAAAGCAGTGCTCTCAAACCCATCTTGGTTGTATTGTGGACTCACCGTACCATTTCTGCCGGCCGAAAATCTCTGTGCCAAGTGGTCGCAAACGAATCGCTGATTTCCATTTCCATCCGGACGGCGAGGAAAAACCGAGCTTGCTTGAAACATTTTTAAATCAATTCCTGCAGTCGTTTGTCATCGATGTGGCGGGCATATTTAAATACAAGGGAAGATCTGGAACAACGCTGGCTACCAGTTCGTGGCATTCGGCAACGAGGGCCGGCAGGACGTCTTCACCCTTTTTCACCACCCCACACCATTGCGTGACCTCGATGGTGGGTTTGGGAGTGGGGCAAACTTTTCCCTACCGGTTCTCGGGCCAACCGGCGCCGCTTACTTTTGATTGATACGATGATTGATAGTCGTCTCCGCGGCGAGCGTGAGCGAGCCTCTGGCCGGTGCGGGCTACATTGTCGGCCACAGCCGCTACTTCGCCACTCGGGAATGGTGCGTGTCCCATCGGCCAGCTTACCACAGCCTGGTTACACGCACCGGAGCGAAAAATTACACTCCCCATTCCGAATTTCCAAGAATCGCAATCCAAAAGCTGGAAGAAATGTGGTTGGGGTAGTGCTAAAAATTCTTATTGACCGTTCGAGCCTGCCTGTGCCCATGGGAAAGTTTCCCTGGTGACTCTTCCGCATTCCCCTGCCCCAAAATGGGCGCGCATCATCTTTCGCGTTTGGGTAATTTAAACTTTTCATTGCTTGTGCAACTTACACCGAGGGAGTTATGGAAGCACCGGAAGGAAAAGACTGTGACAGAAAACTCATTTTCAATTTCACAAAAGCATATCAGCGGTGCGGGAGTTTGGTTGCGGGAGCCGCGTGGCAATCAAATCGCGGAATGAGACGACCGAACACCGCAAAAAAGACTGGAAGACCGAGTGGTACACAGCCGGAGGGCATGCGAAGCTCATTAAACACAGCCAAGCAGCAGAGCAGTAGTTCGCTAAATAGCTTGAGGATCCCGTGCGGTAAAGGGCGTTGCTTACCTTGCCAGTTTCGACAGTTCCCGTTTCCCGAAGTGTTCCTCACGCGAACAACACGAATCTTGCCATCTCGCAAAGAAAAGATCTCGGGTGCCGAGTTCGGGTGGTACGGTGAGGTTTTTGACAGACTTAAAACCCCTCAACTCCAAGGCTAGCATCCACCCTCTAGATGGAAAGCGTTCTACGGTCCTCCTCGATCAGCGGCACCGGCGATGCGGAAAAGTTTGCTTTTCCTTCATATTCCGATCGGAACTCATCAATTTTGTCCCGCACTCGTCCGCTTTCGAAATTGCCCGGAGCCATCACCATCGCTGCCCGGTAAGTGCTTCAAGAACAATCGCTCGCCCGGAAAAGGACCTTATTTCCGGGTGGCGATGGGAGTCAATTTTCAATTGTGGATTAATCTGCCTCCTCCCCTCCGCAAAGGTTAAATTAGGCGGAGCGGTTCCATTTTAAAAATAATTGCTCGAAATTATCAAGGTAGTGTATAATGGAATTCTCGGTCGTTCTTCCCCCTCCCCCCTTCCCCTTTTCAGGAGTTAAGTAAAATTTCCCCCGTCAGCAAGACAAAACGAAAAACGAAGACATCCAGCCCGTGCGCCCAAACGCGACACTGATTCCGTCTAAACTGGTTTAATAAAGTGTTAAAAGTATTTTCCTCTTCGCGCCACCGGAATGCACCGAGCTTTCCGGCTACCCTTCGGGCGGCGGTACGTGGCAAAGAAAAGCCATTTTCATTCAAGCCCCACCCCATTCGAGACGGGCGCACACAATGGCGTGTGGAAGATCCTGGACGGATGGACGGAAGAGGCCGCTACGGTCGGCAGGGTGGGTCCCAGCAGGAACCCCGGATGGAAAAACGGATTCAAGTTTTTCATCAAGTCGTGAATTGTTATGATAATCATTATCACCCGGATTATGACACCGGAGTTTGTTGCCGGAGCGGCGTTTTACTTTGCACAGTCTCCTTTTATCACCGCACCCCGATTATCACCTCACCACCCGCGCCAATTACCACCTGAAGGGGTGAGGACGGGGGCAAACTTGACTTACAAGGTGTGTATTTGCTTTTTTTACCCATTTTCGCCATCTTTTGTTGAAAGCTGCACCGGCACGGGAAAAGTGTTCACACACTTTCACTCGATGTTAACATTGAGATTGAAAGCAAATCAAAACCAATGGCGGTGTTTATCGTTGTTGCTTAATCGAATGTGCTGTACTTTGCAGGATACGAGCTTACTGCCAAACAAAACAAACTTTTCTCAATCCTTTTTATGAGATATGTTATTTGCCTATGTTTTCAGGGAAAGCTTTGCCCTTAAAGATCAAAATGAAACTGTTTTTGTTACTTTTCGCGATACACGCTAAGTACATTTGTTTATCCTTGGCATGAAAACAGTGCTTTTCAATATAAAATTTTTATAAATTTAAACTTTCGGATTATTGAAATTTCGCGTTCAGTAACACATTTTAAAATATTCTAACACATGTTTGTCTTTTAGAGTTAACTAAATTGAAGTTTCACTTAGATAATTCGATTTTACTGACGTATTTTTTTTATAGAAGCCTTTTAGAATAAGATACAGAACTACTAGAAAGTAGTAAACAGGTGCGTATATTTTAAAATGTATTTAATATTATATATTTAATGGCCATGCTAACAAGATATGTTATGAACCATCAACTTTGAATTGAAGGAACTATATCTTGTCAGGTTTTTTGCTAAATGGACTTAAACTTAGTAACATTTTTAGAGCAAGTCGCTCCATCCCAACCAATTATAAATATAACATTTCTAGTGTTGCAAATCGTTTTAGAAAAAGGGTGAATTTTGGTCGCTTTTGGATGCGTCACAAATTTAGTGTCTTTATTCACCGATTTACAACTTGATCTAAGGACCGGCCTTTACAATTGTCTCGGTTTTATACTCCTACCTTGGGTAGGCGTAATCCTTAATCGGCGTAATCGGCGTAACTACAACGTAGTTGGCGCCAGTTTGTTGACAAATGTCAGCGGTGTCAACCCTTCCTCGTTTCCATTCGTGACAACTAGCTTATTTCAAATGATTTAAATTTCATTGACCCTCCGATGCTGTGTAAGCTCTGCTGTAACAACTACAGAAAGTTTAGGATATTCTTTAGTTTGTGTACCACAAATAAAGGGTTTCTACATTTTTATGATGTGCTGTTTTTTCGCAAGAAGTATAGAGAACGTCGATGCTTGTTTTGTTTGTGATAGTAAAACTGAGTTTCAAAATTTAGAGAATTAAAAAAAAAACAAGAATCAAACCAACCTTAAACCTCAAATGCAGTGTTTTAACTTGCTGTGTTGAATATTTCCAAAGCGACGGTTCAGTATTGGTCGAGTTTTTAGTGCACTCAAAACTGCATACATAAAACATGCTAAATATATAAATAGATTGTCTGACAGCTTACTACTATTTATGTACATTTCCATGTACTAAATTAATAATAACAATATTTCGCTTTGAGAGCTTTTTAGTTTTTAAAAATGAATAATGAAGTTTTAACTGTTCTTTAACAGTTGTACCAACTTTTCATCTCTACAAAACCATGTAATTTTTCCTGTTATTATGCAACCATTCACTTTGATTGCGCTCATCAATTCTTTGCTTCGTACGAACCATCAGATACTACGCTGCAACTGGCGTTGCTATGTGCGCCACGTGCTCTTGTTCCAGTTGACGACCATTTTCCCGGTTGTCGTTCTTTTGTAACATCATCGCCACATGGAACGCCCCATCTTTACACGTGGCACAATTTTTCCCTCTCCATCGCGACCCTGGGTGATGCCCAATACCTGTCGAAATTAATTGAAAATGACTTTCCGTTCATTATCTGCTAACAATCTAATTATGGCGGTATGCGCGCTCGCGAAAACACCACCCAGCGCAGTACAGCTGCAGGCACGGGTGGGGCGAGCTTTCCGGGTGAATTGTGTCGCTGGTTAAGGACCTTAATGAATATGTAATCATCAGGTGCCGTACTGTGTTTTTACGGAAGCCATCGGTCTTGAAAGGCTGGAGACAAAAAAATAAACGCTCGTTTTCCGATCGGTTTATTCCATCCAAAAACGCTCCCTTTTTAATGAGCAATGCCGATGATTGGCCAACCGGAGTGAACGACGACATCTTCTATCAAATTGATCGCTGTCCGGTGGTGCTGGATTTTTGGCGCGCAAAAGGTTTTTCGGGGTTCATGGTAATTTCGTTACCGGCGAGAGTTTAATGCAGGAAAATGCCAAACATGCCAACTACATGGCTGATTACATGGCCTCGATCGTAAATCCTGGGGCAGGCAAAAGAAAAACTCGATCAATTATCCCTCATTTTCAATCTACTGGCTGATGAGTGATTTACTAGGGTGACAAACTGCATAAGGTGTTTCGAATGAGTTTTCGAAAAGAAGCGTATATTTTTCGATGTAATTATTAGTTGACAAATTAAAAAGCTCACTTTTCATATACTTGGTAATTTTATCTGACTTACTAAATTAATCAGTATGTACGGTTCATTGTTCGAGAACACATCCACCAAATACGTCGCAAAAATCAATTCCATTTCCTCTAGCCTTTAATTGCTGATATGCCTTGGTTAGTCGGCAAAGAGAGTTCATAAAAATCTCTCTTCCCGCAAGCGCATGATAAACGATTACGACCAAAGACAATGCGCACCAAATGACGGTGGGTTACGTTTGGCAAAACTGACGCTACCGCACAAAACAAAGAAAAGTGTCCTATTGGCCTCGGGGTCGGCCGGGGAAAACTTATCGGATGCGACGGGGAAGAAAAATTGATTTATCATCCGAACTGGACGAGAACCACAGGGTCCGTATGTATTGCCGCCGTGTGCGTGTTCCTTAGCGAAGGATTTCATATACTGATCATAATTTATGGAAAAGATTACGTGCATTACCCTCAAACGATGTTATGCTTACCTTTCTCCCCTTAAGTTATCCTAGAGCTACATTGCGATACTGTTACAATAGGGATGTGCTTTATGTTTTTCACTTTTCCCTCAATTCTTGCCAAGCACACCTTTTTCCCCGGCGACTGCCCTTCGCCGTTGTCACGCAATTGACCCTCGGTTGCATTATTGTGCCATTTTTGCTGCATTTCCGGTCGTCTGTCGGTTGTCCTGGGAGTGCATTATTCCTTTCTTTTTTTTTGCACCGTTTTGCGTCCTCCTTTTGTTGTATAATTGTTGGCTCCCGCGGGTGCAAAAAGGCTGATTGATTTTCATTTCACCAGATTTCGCACTTGATGATGATTTACGGCCAACGAGTCTCTTGGGTTGGGCCGTATGATGTTGATTCGATTGGCGTTTGGCCGGTGGGCGCAATCTGAGGGAGGGGGAAATTTCATTTTCGGCCTGCATTTCCTGAATGCATTTCCGCGCCGGAACATCCGGGAAGCAGAGCGCTCCAGAGGTCGAAAGTTTATGTTTCGGGCTCGTCGGTGCTTGTACTGGTCGATTATACAACTAACATTAGCACCCCAACCAGGAAGCGTCAACGAACGACTACTTTCCCGTAAAGGCCTCACAAAAGCTTTAAAAAAGGAAGTTGAACTGTCCCCTCGAAGAACTCGGTCCATGTTTGCAGCGCTCCGAGCGCTCTGGACGTCGTTGATGGTGTCGTAATTTTTGGCCAGCTGCAAAGTGTGGTAAAACGAGGCAAAATTGCGCATCATGTTTTTAATTATAATTTCTGCAACATGTTAAAGTTTGTGGCTCTTCACGAAGACTCAAAGTTTATTTCAATAAATTTTTTAAACAATTCTATAGAGTGCAAATTGAATCTTAAATTGTAGATCTCAACTTCATAATCAATTCTTATGAATCTGAGTTCTACTATAAATTGTGTTCGTGTCTTTGTATTAACCTTTTGCCTGCTTTGTCTTCTCGCGACGACATTTATCGGAAAGAGTATAAACTTGGTTTATTAAATTTTAAGTTTTGAGCATTTAACTAAGTCAACTTTTCTTCAACCAATCAAAGACACTTTTTCATGATTCAGGAAAGGGTGGAATGAGAAGAGAAAAATCCAACAATCAAAGAATGAATAGAAATAAATGAAAAGGCGCAATCTCAGACTGGTTGTTCGTTACAGATATACAAAGCACACTTTTGCCTCGCCTTACTCTACATCCCATTGGCAAAACCGGCTCCTTATTCCACCGAGGTTGTAAAACGGAGAGGATGTGTTGTAAAATGTTTCCCGAAATAACCGAACGCATCGCTGTGTGTATAATTTGATAAAATTTAACGTGAAGTGATTTCGTCCATTTTTGTCCTGATGCTGTTTTACCCTGGCCGGCGGGGGTCATCGCACCGAGCGTTAGAACATTCCCCTTTCGTGTCATGCTGGACCCATTGTGCACCAACGTTTGGTTATGATGCGCTAGAACGTGGTCCGATGCTGCTTCTGTCGGGTCGCTTCCGGTTTGAAGTTAAAGTGTGCCACAAAGACTGTGCCCAACAACGAGGGCGTTGTACCTCGTGTACATCGTTTGTATGTTCCCATCGGCGGGAGCGTGGGCGAGCAGCGCCTGTGGCCTGTGGGCTTACGGGAAACGGATGCCACAGGAATCGCATCCCTTCGGCCCGGTTGGTTGAGTTTAAACGGTCTAGTACTTGGACCGACGCGGTGGACCTATCACTGCAGCGACATTACATCGTGTGCCCGGTGACAGTCACGCTGAGCTTGTTCTTGTAGAGCCTGATTCATTCCGACCCCATTGGCCACCGGTGGGGCATTTCGGTTTGCTGGATGCATAATGCATCCCGACGTTGCGCTCCACAAAACGATGCAAAGCCGGCTGCAAAGCAGATGAGTTCGGTGTCGCCCGTGAAGGTGAATGCCATATTTATGATCCCCACGCCGTCTGCAGTTTTATTTCTTCTGTACCGATCCGCTCGCCGGGAGCTCAGTCCTCCTGCATGTCCTCGGACGTGTCCGCTTGTGCAAGTGGGCACGTGTTGCACCGGGAAGCGAGAAATCTCCACCACCATCGGGTGTGTTTTTATTGCTGAAACATAAATGCCAACACTCGAAAATTTACTAGAGTAGCCCCGGGATGGACTTGGGTTTCAACCCGAGTCCGAAGGCAAAAACAACCACATTCCGGACCACCGCCGAAGGAAAGATGTTCGTCCAGCGTGAGGTACGATTTTGACGATGATGCCGATGCTGACGAGTGGATGGGTAGCACCTTTCACATTTCCCAAAGGGTCCGCGATGCGATGCAAAAATAATCGCTTCGGAAAATGATTTGAAGCGTCGGAAGAGAGAAGGGAAAAACAACTCCAGTGGACTAATTTTTCAATCGCAAAAGCTTCTTTTTCCTCGGGGGTGTTGATGTTCTCGCGCTTAACAAAAGTTACCATCAACGACGCGGTTTGGCGCTTATACGGATGACTTTTATGGCATTTCTGTTTGTGCAGCTAGAAAGGCAAACAATAAAACAACTCAGGAGTTTATACAGGGTAAAATGCATTATTCTTAATGAAATCTGTTCCAACTGCAACAACAGCACCAGCTATTCAATGTGTACTCAGCGTTCAGAAAATGCACGTTTTCACCTGATGCAATTGCCGGAGCTTAAGAGGAACGAAAACAATTTCGCCCGAGTAGCAAAATGTTCTATCCAAGAGCACAAGGTAACTTTTTTTACAGCTTACATGCACTAATGGCGGTTCAGATGCAAATGAGATGTGGATCCTGGCATTTAAGTAAAATACCAACCTATCTGAATCGAAGGCATAAATCATAGAACTGTAATGAATACAGGTGTTCAGCCGAACTATATACTGCATCTAGTTAAAAGCGCTCGGTTGTGAAGTGATTTCCGAACTCCAAATGCTGCTCTTATCCCGGAAAGCCTGGTACTTGAAAGTGATCCTTTTCAAATGCTCAGTACTCACAACCATACTATTGAACATTATATTTCCTTTTTTTGTTTTAACATTTATTATCCAATTAAAACAACATGCCTGGTGATTTCTTCTAATGACTATTGTTTCGCTTGAATTATGGATTGAGTGAATACTTTGAATTGAAATTTGATTGCATCACTCATGCAAAGAACGCAAAAAAAGGTGTCCAAAACGGAATCGATCCATTTTCTTTCTTGAAACCAGCAAAAAAAACTGAAGCTTAGTTTGGGAACGAAAGTTAACAAAATGGAATTCCACTTCATCCGGATAAATTTCTAAGCACTCATCATCTCGTCAACACGCGATGGATGCGGTGGAGTTCCAAGGAATCTGCCTAAACGAGAGGCTCCCGTCCTCGCGGCCTCTCCGTCTCGAAGGTTTAAGAACCTCGCACCAATGGAATGGAATCAAAAGCTCGCTTTGAAATGAGGAATTCGAAAGTTGCCTACGAATTAGTGAAATGCTGCAACATAATTCGCATCAACATGGATTGATTATGCCTGGAAAGGCGCTGATATTGGGCAACCCTTAAGAACCCGCTGGATATTGAAGGAGTATTGGAACTAAACAGCTAAAAGGAAAGGAAGAATCGAAGATCGGGAGGAGTGACCATAAAATCGTCAAAGTATCAAACGATTTGCGTTCTTTTCGCGGACGGCGGCTAACAAAATCGTCGTACAAATCGTGCTCGAAACGGCCGGAAAATGCGAGCAAGATTTATTACGCATGCTTTCGAAACTAATTTATCAAGAAACGAGCCTTTTTTCGAGGCGAACGAACCATAAGAAATTTGTTTACAAAACAAATTTGAAATTTGTTGTTTGTAGTTTGATAATTTATAATTTATAATAATAAAATTTACTTAACTCCTTTATCATGGTTAGTTTTTCCTTTTGCTGATGAAATTTGTCCATACTGATTTAGTTTGCGTAGAAAGGAAAAAAAAATGAACCGCATTATAACATCGTGATTCATTCCAACATGAGTTATGAATTCAAAGGCCCAGCTAATGATGCCCGTTTTTGGCAAGCGTTGCAGGAAGCATTAACCACGTGTGATGTTAATTAAAGATCGAAGACAAACATCCCGGAGCAGCTAGCGAATGGGGAATGGCCACACTCCTACGCTCGTTTGGCAAATCGTTCAACAATCGGAGGCATCTCTCACCATCTCGCCTTCTCCAGAAAGAATAAAACAATCGTCAGGAAAGCGTGAATTTGGCTTCAGCCGGACCAAAACGCGTACGGCGTTCTAGCTCGTTTTAAAGCTTCTCAGAACTCGCCGAGGACATCGAAAGGAGCACCAACGAACGTTAATTGATGTGTTTTTTTGTCTTCTCTCTGCTGTTGTTGTTTTGTTTTGGGTGCTTCCTTCCCTCCCCCGCTCCCTGGCAGTCTAGGCTGCGACGATTATAGGATTCGTTAAAAACGGACCCCGGCCAATGAACGGTCCCGGTGCGAGGCCGTTACCAAATTGGAAAGATTTAATTTATTCTCGCAGTTCAATAAAAATAGATTTTCGAGTTCTAATAAAATACTCCGCGTTCGTGTGGGGAAACGCGAGTTCACTGCTTTTTATCTCGTTTCTTCTCGTTTCCTCCTCTGACCGACCGGGGTGGCGACCCGCGAGAAGAAGAATGGGCAACGTGGGAGAAATTAAAATAAAACCACCATAACCTCGGCCAAGCCCACCGAAAAAAAGGGCCCGCCGATGGCGAAGCAACAGTAAAGATTTTAAAAATTCATCTTTTATGACCTTCGTATATCAACGTGAAGTACTGCGGAGTTTTCACTGGACTTTCGTCGAAACGTGCCCTGTTATCGGGCCGCTGGAGCAGTCTATGGGTGTTTCAGTCCCGGTTAGGCCTGGTAGCATATCCGGAATGGGAAATAAATATATATACATAAACGCAGTGTGTATCGATAGGCCGTGGTGGTAAATCATCGGCTTTTGGAGGTTATTTTTCGAGTATGTGAAAGAAGAAAGCCCATGGAAACAACATATTTACGGAGCGCGACCTCATCGGCATCGATCGTAAAATGGTGTGCGTTTCTAGGCATTTAGATATAGTAAGGATGCTTTGCTGCATGATCGCCTGGTGGGTTCATTAATATCGTGATATAAGCCTTCGTCGAGTGTGTGGCAATTTAAAAAAATCAATTAACATGGACCGAAGCCTTTAGCTGTAAAACTTATTCCATAATCCAAGATCAAAGGCGATCGACGTGTTGTGGAATCAAAAGCACTATTCAACCCATTCGAGCGTTGAATAATGATTTAATACACTTTCGAGAAATGTGAAAGTGATCGCCGGTTGAATTGATTCTAGTTTTGAAGAACGTTTCCATGCATCCTGTTGCTAATTTTATGTTTTTCGTGTTGGATGTAGATCCTTCATTTGCCCAAAACTCCCTAAAAAAATCGCTAGATGAATTATTTCAATCTACCACGAATGAATTGAGGAATTCTATCACCAAATGTTGTATACCTTCCAAAGTTTATTTTAACCTTTGTTAGTGAAAGGTGTTGGAAGAGGCACCCATTTCGGATGTGTTACGGAAGGAAACTGCTATCCCTTTGCTTCCGTTTCGTTAAAAAAAACCTTTTTTCTTCCCCTATATAAAGCCCTCACTCCTACAACCCTTCGGAAAAACAATGGCCAACAAGTGAAGGAACAAAACCCGGTCGTCCTTTGGGCACACGGACAAACCCCCGCTGCAAAGAAATCTCAACCAACCAGCCTCATAAACTTCGTTATTTGTGGAAAAGTTTTCCCGGATAATTGTTTTGCTTTCTAACGAAGCGCAACGACAACATTCCCAGAAGGAATGTGGCAATTTTCAATCTTCCAACGATGGCGCAACCTGGTACATACAAACACACACACACACACACACACACCTGGACATTTGAAAAACGAATTCAAAAAAATTGTCGAAAGAACGAATTGTCCTCGCGCGAATTCCTTCGACCGAAGTAAGGAGGAAAGGTTGGATACAGATGAAAAGAAAAGTGGAAAAAACTGGAAAGAGGAGAGAAACAAACAGCACATGGTCCGTAAACCGAAAAGAAAGGCGAGTCTTTTGCGGAAAACTAACGAACCAATCTGGTCGGAAAAGGATAACGGTCCCCGCGCAGGACCCGAAGAGTAGGATACCTGCTGATGGGATGGAAAACAAAATAGAACCACTGCCATGCGGCACAAATAAGCGGCACAGATAGAATAAGGTATTTGATGTCTTTGTTTGAAGATATTCGGAGCTTTGTCCATACCCTTCATTAATGTAGCTTAATACGGAAGGGAAGGTCCGTTGGAATGATTGTGCGGGTCGTGGATTACGCTCAAGGACAACCGTATTTGCTTGGAGACACTGTTTCGATGGAAGTATTACTTTACATTTATACATCCATTCGGAGTTAACAAGATCCGCAATGGGTAGAGCACAACAAACCTTTAAACAAGACACAATCAAAAAGTCCATTGCTGTACATCAAATAAAGACATTATCCTCTTCAAACGCCTGTGAGAAAACGGTCCGATTCCAGCTGGTCATGCCGATGGGCACACTTTGCGGGACTTCCCTCCCCACCTCTGCCAGATAAATCTGTGAGCAACGCTGTCAGCTCGCGCTCAGCCCGTTGTCTGGGCTAACAACCGATTATGGTTTCAACGGCCAATGTTCGGCTCGGTTTTCCAAGGAATTTGTTGATAGTTTCACATCGGCAGATGACTCCGCAAAACCAACGAACCACAAAAAGGAGGGAGGAGGGGGAAAAAAACCAAAAAGTTTGAACTCACAAACTTTTCGCCCTTTTCGGACGGGTGTTTCTTTTTGGGATTCACATTCCCGGCAAGAATTCACATTTTGGGCTGCGTGTATTTCACTCTCTCCCTGTTGCGTCGCTTGTTTCGGGTATGATTTGGTTCCCGAAAGCCTGTTGTAGTAGTAGTAGTAGTTGTTGTTGTTGTTGTTTGTGCCATCCGTCACCGGGAACAACCTTTCGACCTCTCCCCTCAGACGCGGAGGTATTTCTGTGAAGGTAAAGTTTCCGTTCCGTTTCGTACAGCCGCCCAGCCCAGACACCGACACCGGATCGGACTGATGACTGGTGGTTCGATGATTACGGTGATGTACGAAAACACGGAAAACGGGGAATGTAAGGACGGGGAAAGGACGTCACTCCGTGGTTGCTTACCCTCACCCTGGGCCAAAGGCATCCTTTAATGGTTTGTATTGGGTTTAAACGGGAAATTAAGCGATTAAGATCGGTTTCCGCACAAGCAACGAAAGAAGGTCACCATGGTTGGCCACGGGAAGGAGGGCGGGAAGTGGGAAGGGGGGGGGGGGGGGGATGGGGTGAGGTAAGGTTGCCAGGAGCGGACGAAGCATATGGCAACCGAGAGGAATTGGTGAATTGGTGCACCGAGCGTCTATGGAGAAAAAAGAAGGGAAGTAAAGTTTGTTTTCCTTTTGACCGTAAAATCCCGAAACAACGGAATGGAAAACCGAAAAATCCCTTCTTCTTCGTCGGATGTGGAGAGTGCGAAAATCGGGAATGACGAACCGGAACGGAAGACGGTTGGCATGTTGGGTTGTGGGATGGATAGTGAGGATGCAGTGGTGATTTGGATTGAGATGTGTCCTGCTGCTGCTCCCGAGGCTGCGTCCCGAGATTTCCCTCTCGCTCTCCCCCTCGCCATTAGGCTCTTGCATCTTACAAGAGATTACAAAACCGCAACACCCCAAGGTAAGTTCCATTAACGCCCGGAGGAAACAATGGTACGTCGGTGTGTCGAATGCTATTCAGTCGGATTAGCCATGATCCTTTTTGCTGTAAGGCGTGACAAATGGGCCAAAACGAATTGGAATTAATTATGCGGACAGAAAGTGGAGAGAAAAGTGAATGGAAAATAAATCGACGGAGGATAATTTTCCAATAAGGTGCTCTTTCGTTGCACGTTCTGCTTGTCCATCGAGGTTGAAGGAGTTTTCTCCAAAGGCTCGAGCTGAATATCCTTGAGCTTTATTTCTGTAGGTGCGTGACGAAAGACTTACACACCTTGTCGGACTATTTCTTTGATAGGGAATCTATCAACGTGTAGTGGCGAGGATAAACAGCCCATGACAACCTCCGATCGCTGGTGAAACAGCTGCGTGAGTGAGCCACATAATTCGATAACGATATGGATTACATTAACCTCGTGGTGGGCGTCTTGGGGCCAAAGCCAAGCTATGCTACCGCATCCGCTCCCGAAGGCCAATTCCTTAAGGTACACGGATCCATTTGTTCGGCCATATCTCGGGCGATGATAAACCACCGCGCATATATCCTTGCGTACCATTTCCTCTGCAGTACTTCCGTTGAACAGCGACCACAAGGTGCGGTAAGCAGCTGGTTGCGCGTGGAACGTACGATCTCCGGGGCCGGAAGCAGCCGCTGCTGCAGAGAGGCAAGGAACTCCCGGGCCACATAATTAGCCCTTTTTCCCATTAGGGATATTCCCTCGTATACCCGAGCCACCGATGACGGCGATGGGCACACGCATGGTCAGCCCGGCCATATCCATTACGATAAGCTAAACGGGAAAACTTCAGACTAATGATTAAGTCATTACTCCCTGCTTTTCGGGGATATCCTGCGAAGATATGCGTGCTTCGGTGACGTGACCAGAACGGATCGAACTGAGGGAAAGAGAGAGAAAGAGAGAATAGAAAGTAACGAAGAAGGTGGGAGGTTTCCGTGAAACGAAACCATCAATTTTCTTATTTTCGGACTAATTGTCAGGATAGGAGCCTCGCGAACCCACTACCTTCTAAAGGCAACGTTAGGGGGTGGTGCTAAGGTTGATGGAAAAATACTTTCACCCGTTTTTGGAGAAATTTTCTATTACCGGTGAAAAAACTTCTTTTTCCCCAGAGGACTTGTGAAGGAAGTTACTTTCGTGATTTTTTGCCACGAGTACCAAACTCCAATCGTCAAAAGGGGGAAACGTAGCGCCAAAGAAAAATATGTTATCAATCGTATCGCATTGCAAGGACACGCCGCGAACCGGGCACCAAAACTGGACCCAATTATTTCGGGTAGCAATTTGTTAAAAAGCATTTCGACGCACCGTCCGAATGGCCACCGATCGGAAGCGAACAGCAATGAGATAGCTAATTCTTGAGGGCCTCGTTCGATGGAATGTTCACCTCAACGCTGCACAGTAGGAAATTGCCCGGCAAACCCTGGGAAAAATATAATGGATGGAAGATAAGTGCTCAGTTTATTATTCCTTAACAGACAGAAAATATTTATGTTTTTTTGCAGCTTAGAAATGCTAAGTGAAAGTTTATTAACTTTTTAAATCCCTAAGTAATCCATCAAATAATCCCATAAGCCTCATGGAAAAGGATTAACACGTTGACTGCCATGGCTATCATTTTTGATAGCCAGCTGTCATTAGTTCTAAAAAGGTTTTGCCCCAGAAATAAATGAAAATGCAATATAAATATTATAGTAATATTTAATATCAATTCTTTGGGAAGCTAAGTCTTTGCTTAGCCCTCAAAAACCGTAGGAATTATAAATTTTATAAGCTCTTCTTGGCGTAACGACCTCTTGGTCATGCCTGCCCCGTTAAGGGCTTACGAGACTTGTTTCCCTGTTGTACGTGGATAGTCAGTCCTCTCTACAGGGGAGGGTCCGGTCTCGGTTGGGATTCGAACCCACGCCGTCGAGGTGGTGAGCGCCGGCGCTCATGAGCCGATTTTCTAAGCGGCGCTACTGCTCGGCTGTCGCGGACCCGCGGATAAACTCATTTTATTGAAAAAGATTGTACTAAAAAAGTGTGCTAAAAACGCTTGGCAGTCAACAAAACAGAAAGAACGTATTATATCAAAGAAGTATTTTCCTTTATCTTGTATAATTTACCATTTCTACTTGGTTTCTCGACAAAGAAATGAAAAAGAAGACTATTGAACATCAAAAGCAATTATAAAGAGTTTGAGAATGATTTATAGAAAATTGAATTGATTATTATGTTGACGTATTTATTGCATCTTTTTTAACACGTAATTTAAAATGATTTGCAAAATGATTTAATTTTCTTTCAAGCCTATTACTTTCAAGTACAACAACCAAGTTGTTTTGATATTTGTTTTTGATCTACGCTGTATAGTCCATCTCTTCCAAAGTTGTTCTTGAGATTTTATGCTACTTTCGACCGTTTGAATTTATGCCAAAAATAAACCAAAAAACCACCTCACCACTACCAGAGTGATCCATTCGATGCTGCGTGACAGTGGTACATCTTCAAGAAGTGTTGTTTGTTGGTGCAATTTTCAAACATTGTTGTATCGCTACCGGCGCACACTGGTCGGATCGTTAGTTTCGGTAGGATAATTAACGGGTTGTGCGGCCGCGAAGGTCCGGTAACGAAATCAACCACCGAAATGCGACGTCTTCGCGACGCCGTTATCCGAAACCCGATTCGATCGCGATCGCAAACGGACGACGTTTTGACGTTTCGACAAAATGAAGTAATTAAGTAAGGCGGGCCTACCACGGGCGGGCCGTCTTTTCTGACACTCGGCAGTGGGGCGAGAGGAAGTCGCGGATCGTAGTGTTTGATGCAGGGTGTAAAGCTTAAAGACAAAATCCTACCGAAAACAAACCCAACCCCGCGTACCGACAGCATTCGCGGCTGATAGCGTTAAATTAATAATAATGATAAATACGGGAACATTAATATTGGTTTATCCTTTGAGCGCGCTAGGACGTGGATCGGGTGCAGCTTCTCGCTTGGTTCGGTGGACATCTTGTGGACATCTTCATCCCATCGCTACGCTTTCTTCGCCCGATCCGTGGGCCACCCTTAAGCCGTCCGTTTGGCGAGTCGCTCGAGCGACAAGTTTGCTTTCGCCAGCGCCAGTGTCCGCGTCCTTGATTGCGGGCAAACGATAAGACGAGCGTTATTATTTATTCACGATTCCAATGCGGACGTTTCGGTCATCGGTCTGCATGCGCGCACTGGCATGGCCGGTTCCGTTCGGGTTAGATAAGGGGTTTGCCGCCCTCCTTGGGCGGGCTTAAGGGCGGGTCTGTAAACTTGAGCCTTTTAAACTGCTGGCCAGATGAAAGAAGGCAGCGCTCAACAGCTGATGGTGGTGGTGGTGGTGGTGGTACGAGAGCACGAAAACCAGGGACACACAGGGAGAGCAAAAAGCACGTTTTGGCCCTCGTCTTGAAGGACAAATGAAGCGGGCCAAAAGAACCGAAAGGATAAGGTTTCGTCAGGGAAATGATTTTCTTATCTCGCATCACACGGAAGCAACTCGAACCCAGTTCCGTCGGTCGCGCTAAATTGAAAGGAATATTTCGACTAAACGGAGCAGCGGGAAAACCCAAACACACTGCACTGGCGGAGGTGTGGCGCGGGGAATGGGTGGTGAATGGCTGTGCAAACTAAATTATCTCCCATTGAACTGGTGGACGATAATTTGGTATTCATTCGAAATGGTACAATTTGGAGCGGTTTGTTTGCTAATGATTACGTGGCGTTGGTGTAATTTTTGACCCTTTCCATCCCGGGGTTTCGGATTACGAATTGAATTATGGATGGTTTGGAAGCGGTTCTTTTTCAATGTTTCCTGAACCCTTTAAAAATTTCCTGTTTAAGAAGATTGAAGTTATTCGTTAGAAGGTTTAGAGTACGTTTTTATGTGACGATTTTATTTTCGTTCGATTGTGTCACATGTTTTTCTTTCTAATTACATATTATCCACAATCTAAAGTGTGTGAACAGTGAGTCCATGCAGTGCAACCACGATAGATCAAATAGTAAATTGACCCCGTTAACCTCATCGAGTTAAAACCAGAGGTTTACCCTGTTAAACACTGATTAGCCGTCGCGATGTGGTTCAGTGTAAATAGGACTCGAAGCTGGTAACAAAAGTCAACAGCGTGCCGGTAGGTTTTCTCCTACCGATTGTGTCAATAGATATCGGAAGCTGGGAAAAACCACACCACCGATCTAATCATAATTTTCCCTCCGTCCACTCACCCTCCGTGGGTGGGAAAATGGCGCATTGCGGCGTTGTCAAATTATTCCATTAAACCGCAGACGCTCACGCTCGTAATTACTCACAAATGCACCCATAATTGCGCCACCTTGCAAAAACCCTCCGTAGCGGATTTGGAACATGAGCGTTGCTTCCGAAAAATGAAACAAGAAAACTCCCTCGCGGAGGGTTGTGTCGGTGTCACGAGCGCGTAGTTGGTTCTTTTTTAGTCCCGTCTTTCCAATTCGACATGGTCGACGGTTGGGTGATACAACCCAGAACCTCGTCAAGGCCGTTCGGGACGACCACGTGTCCGCGTGGCGCATCAGACGGTCGACATTCGCCGTCTGGCTGGTGGTTTCACGCGTTTCGGGAAGAGTGGTATGTTGTTTCCGTTTTGTTTATTATTGCAAAATCATTTTTCATGCAACCGGTCGCGCCGTGCCAAGGTCGGAACGCTTCCCGTCGGTTAAATTGAGCTGTTACGCTTCCCCACAGGATATAGACCTACACCTAGGAGTTCCCGGCAAAGGACGAGTGTGCCTAGCAACTGCATAGAGACGCGTTTCCCTGGTAACGGTGCAGGACGCGTGCATCCCATCCCCGGCGCCCGGCCGACGGTGTTTTCTCCGATCCAAATTCGGTGTCTAATGAAAATGATTGAATTACTCCAGGCACGCGCCGGCAATAATTTATATTCCTCAGGTTTTTATTAATTTTTCGCTCTGGCGTGCGTCAAAGTGCCTTTTCTCTAGGCCTCGGACGCTTGGAATGCCCGTTCGATTCCCCCTTGGTACCGTCTTTTCGGGGCGAACGGAATTGATTGCAACTCTGTAATGGCCGTTTAGTTTGTGTTTGTTGCACGAACCGCGTTTGGGAGAGCTGTTCCAAGATCGGAAAAGGAGTACAACCTTTCTCCGCCCGGTACAACCTTCTTGGTGGTGATGTTTTTGAACACAATCAGCAAGCCGAACACTTTCAGCAACTTCCGATTTGTCTAGCTTTAACCGGGAGCCTTCCGGTAATTGTTCTCCCGGAAACGACGAAAGTAGACCCAGCGCTTTTAGCTACACTTTCCTGCAACGGAACTGTAATGTCCTTTTGTGCGCACTTGGTGATGGAAGACGTTTTCCCCTTGGTCACAGCCACGCACCGGCCGGATCGGTTGGCGGAAAATGGTAGAAAATAATTTCGTTAAGTGTAGGCGTCCTTGACGACGGTGGCTTTTGCCCGTCGTTTCCAGGGCGAGAGGACTCGCGGCGTGCACCGCTGAGTGAGTGGGTGCCATCGGTGGGCCATTTTCCACAGCACAACCGCCACCAGGATTTTCCGAAGGGTGAGAAAACAATTACATTCGTTCGTAATTTGGCCACGGGTATTGCGAGCGCCTTGTGTTCGTTTATTGAATTGCGGCCGGGCCGACGCATAGTGCAGCCATAAATTGTTACAATAAACCCGGGGAAAGGAAACAAATACCGTTCGATTCCCCCTGTTCGGTTCGGTTTCCGGTTGCCCGGGGGCAAAACTTGTCCTACGCTGTACGGCTGCTTCCGCGCACGCTTCGGGGGCAAATAATCATAAAGATATTTATTAACAATTATGACTCAAACTTCCTCCCCGGGTTCGGGTGGGAGGGTGAACGCGAAAAAGGGGGCGCGTGCTCGGTGGCCCTGTCGGGACATTGTTACAAGGCTCAAGGATTTCCCGAGGCGACCCGAAACGGATCGCTAGAGTGTGTGGCGCAAACATCAAGGATCAGCGGCGAGAAGGCTCGGCTAGTTGCATAACCCCGGCAGAGCAGCTCGACGGTGCTTGGTGCAAATATTTATTGCACTCACGTACTTGGCGCAATTCAGCCTGCTTCACAAGTGAAATCGGTGGACAGTTTGAGCTGGCTGGGGGCGAGTGAACTTTTCCGAACGATTGTTCGCGACAGGCACGTAAGGCTAGTGTTGTGGCCGTGCTATGGATGCTTGCTGTGCTTAGGGAACGCACGGACGATTAATGTGTCGTTGGAGGTTATAAATATTAATCAGGTTGGACTCCTGGGCGCAAACATTGATTGTGCACGTGGGGTTGCGAACGTTTGTGGCGGGCTGCAAACAAGTGCACAATAAAACACACGCCATAAATGCTCGCAATCATGACAAAATAAGCAAGGAAAGAAAGATATTTATGTACCCTACGTTTAAGATTCCAGTTCATATCAGCTACCGTTGCTAATCAGTTTGTTTTTGTTTTGATTCATAAGGTTCGTTGTTCGTTTCGTAAATATAGAGATGCTTTCACAAAACTGAATTATTATTCTCTTCTAATTTTCATTGAAAAGCGTAGTTTGTTTGTGAACAACTAAGAACTACCAACTATCATTAGCTCTATTCTTCATACACTGTCTTTTTTTATTGTTTAAACATTAGTTTATCAAGAAATATTGTCTAATTATTAGTTTTATTGCCCTCCACTTTCATTTTGAGTCGAAAATTCTGCAGAATCGGGGTAAAATCTTTCTTTTCATATAGTTTTAGCAATTTATCACTGTTTCATGGTTAGGAGCAACTGTCGTAGGGTTTTCAATAAGTTGTTCATATTAAATTGTATACATTACGGTACTTGAAATAATCAGAATGGTTATAGCTGATGTTTCTTCTTCTTCTTCTTCTTCGTCGAGGATTTACTGATAGCTGATGTTTAAGAGTTCGAAAAATATAACTAAACCAAAATATAAAAATGTAATGTAAAAAGAACATAATTTGTTTAAGGAAAGAATAATGTTAAAGTGAAAACCGTAGCACAATTGCTGATTCAAAAAAATAGCAAGAAGAAGGACTTTAAAAAAAATATATTTAAAGTGAACAAAAAATCAAACATGCAGTTTCATATCGCACTTCTTTGCCGGGCTTAAATGTTCGTTACTTTTTTTAAATGGCCATTCAACAAACAATTTAAAAAGAACCTTTATTTTGCAGCCCTTAATCTTCTTAAACGTATCACACACAAAGCTACTTTTTATGAACCTTTGTATACGTTATATACACAGGTATGAAGTATGTTTACAAAATTATTAACAAGAAAAAGATGAAATTATTTCAATTCAGTTGTTTATTGAACAAATAAAGTATGCAAATATTCCACAGTAGATTACGTTGTATCTTGACGTAAATGTATCCCGATAGGCACCGATAAAATGCTGAGCCTTCTGAAATATCGGTTGCGGTCGGTTGATTAAATTAAGTCATTCCAATCGTTGTGTCTCCTTTCATCTGGCAGAAATGTAAAAATGGCCACATTATGCAAAAATGCCACTTAATGTATCCTTGCGATGTTTATGTGGAACCGGCACGGTATGATTCACGGCCCGGGTAGTGCCACCCCGGGTCCACCCGGAGCATGTTCCATTCTAAATGCTCTCGGTTTCCGTCGAAAACCGTTGCCGGATGACTCCCGTCCAGCGGGAAGATTAAATTGCTCAACTTCCCGTGAAGCCGCGCCAGGAATGTTGCGCCACGGAAAACACGATGCGCCTTTTGGTGGCGGGAAATTAGTCACGCGAAGGAGTCGCTCTTTAAAGCGAGTGCCTGTTTGCGTGCATGTGTGTTTGTGTGTAGGACAGAGAGATAGAGAGTGAAAGAAGGTATTGGTTGGTGTCCTCAAATGTCACAGGCGGAAGATGTTGTTGATGACTTAATCTACTTACCTGCCCGCCGGTGAAGTGGTCGGGCCGGCGGCAAGGTGACTCGAGGGTGGTGACAGGAGTGCAAAGACAACGACGTCGTCGTCGTGGAGGGTTCCCGTCCCGGTGCGAACCGGCGGGGGGTCTTTGTTCGCATTCGCGGGTGAGCGAATGAGAAATGCGCGCGGAACCTCGCAACACGATTAATCAGCGGGTTTCCAGCGTGCGAGCAGTGTCGGTATCTTCGACCCGCGGCTAGAGGGATCCAGCGTCGACTAGCGCGCACGGGATAGAATAATTCATCACCAGCGGATGGACGGCGGAGCGAAACCCACCCGAACCGGTTCGCCTCGGAAGACGGCATCGAAACGTATCAGCAACATCTTCGCCCCAAACTGGCGCGGGACGCCGCCGTCAAGGCGAGAAGGTGATTTTTGAGCGTAACCTTGGACCGAAACTTCCGGAGGACTCCCGCCGAGTGGGGATCCGAGCCCGCCGCGCCAGTTGCTGACCGAACGGAACATGTTTAATGTATTCTAATGAGTGATAATTAATGACTACGCGCGCTCGGGCCACAATCATGCTCACGCATACGCGACCCCGCACAATGGGGCCTCCCGAAGCGGACGGCCATTTTCTGGCGAATATGTTAATTTTCGTGCGCCATGGCTCATACTCGCACCGGGTTGGCCACAATGACAAACAACGATGGCAAACGGTTTTGTTTTCCCCAAAAACGACTCAATCAGGCGTACTGCTGAGGCAGGTGAGAACACGTTCCCCGGGAGAAGGATGGATCTGCTTACCCGATGGTCACCTGCCGGACCTGAGCGGACCCCCGGCACGTTGTCATGACGATTGGACACCCCTTTGTCCAATTCGTGGCGCACAATGTCAGCCTTGTCGTCTAATCCCTCCATGGTTCTAGTACAGCAGTTTGTTCGATAACTTCATCTCGCCAGCTCATCCCAGTTCCATAACGTATGGATCCAATAGTAACCGGCACTCATGTCCTTTCCTCTCATGACGCTGTACCGTTATTGATATCGTTCCCAACCGACGGGATTTGTTTTTCCATCTCCTTGCCGCAGTGACCGCTACATAGTGTTCGATCGAAGAGTGATGAGAATTTGGATCCAAAACCTGTCCAATGGTGCATCATAAAGTAGGGAAGCAGTGACCTGGATGGGCACGAGGAATGCCGAGGTCGATGTGATAAACGTTGCTTGCGAATTTCCTCTGTCCATTTCTGATTGGAGGTCAGGGATTACTTCTCCGTTCTCGATAGCCACGGCGTTTGCAGTACATTGGAGTTCCGTTGACTAACTGGAACTGGGCAGAAGCCACTGGCGAACATTCTTTTTTGCGTGCTCCATTTGATACCCACAGTAATAAACCGATTTTTAGAATACAAGCCACACCGAAGTCCGAACGAATGTCACCCGATGGATGCTACTAAACTGTTCCATTTGGTTTTTGTCCTTTGCGTTCTCTGCCGCATTCTCAACCTCGGCCTATCTAAGTGCTGAAAGTTGTGGCCTTCTATTCTATACCAGAGCACCGGAACCTTGTCCAGTTCGTGTGTCGCTGAAGCCGTCGTCCAATAACCCGGGTTGATTTGTTGGGCGTCAGATAACCGTGTCGGGCAGATTTTCGGAGGTCATCGGGCCGGATGGCCCAGGTCGGGTGGCCGCGTTCACCAGGTTCAGGTTGGATGTGCTCGCTTTATGGCGATCGGTAGACTATACGGAACGGAATGCGCTAACAAATTAGTTTTCTTATCCAGATCGTTGACACAGGCGTGTGTGTGTGTGTGTTTGTATCTGCACGCGATGCAGAACAACAAGAAACTTACAGAGGATTTTCCCCGGCTCGTGTTGGGCAACAAAACGGGTCGGTGGAAAGTTTGTAGCGGGCGGTCGGAGTGGAAAGAGACACGTGTAACAATACGTTCGCTTCGCCGCTCCTTCGTCCGAAATTGAAGAGTTATGATCATGCTTTGCCACACGGGCGTGATTGTGGTGATTATTTGCTTTCCGCTTGACCATGGGCTGGTGTTGCTGCATTGTTGGTCCGTTACGAGGAGTTTACATATCGGCATCGGGATGGGCACACCGGGCGCCTAAATCTAAAAGCCCAGTCCGAGCCCGAACGTTCGCGAAGGGGAGCGCAATTTCCGTAATCGGTTTTATAGTCCACTTTGGGATTAAAGTAAATTGGGTACTGTATTGATGCCAGGGTAATATTATTTTTCGTCACTGAAAGGTGTAAGCATAGTAGGATTAGCTGTTTTCTGTTAGGATCGTCAGTGTTGATGGTTCCCCGTTAAATGGAATTAAGGTTCAATCCGTTCCAATCTGCCGCAATACATACTTTTGTATGTTTCTGGTGATTTGTTACACAGTAACGAAATGTTTAAATAACCTTTTTATTTAATGTGAGGATTATGGGAACAATATGAATCGATTTCCATGGCAGATTTAGAAAACAATGCTGTTGTTTGGTCCAGAGCATGTATTTCTTTTTTATCCCTGAAAAATTCATTCCTTTTAAGTCATGAAAAAGAACTTATCTTATAATTTGCAAAGGATTCAATAATAAATTATATTTTTCGATGATAAATGAACTTTTGGAATTAATAACAAAGAAAAAATAAAAAATTTGGTATAAATGAGGAACGAAATAGATTATTAACTTCTTGTGAAATTTTTGGTTTCTTCACCTTAATTTTAGGAAGTTATGAGAAGTGTTCTTTAAACTTTTTCACAGTTCACAGTAAAAAACAACAATGATTATATTTATTTATTTCAAAGCTTTTGAAAAATTCAAATAGCCATGTACAATACTGTTTCTCCTTTACGTCGTATATTCCATAATTTATAAACCGTACCACAGCTTTCCACCGTTCGCTCAAAGGATGTGCGTCAAAATTCCTGCACCGGTCGGCCATTTATCCTCCGTAGCAGGCAACCCTGGCACTTTGCGACCACTGCGACGTGTCCTGGAAGCATGCCAGAACAAAAGTGCCACTAATGCGAGCTTCTTCCACCGATGCCCTTTCCAATCTCGGCGCTGGGTGCCAGTAACGGGGCCGTTTCGTCGCTCGGCTGAAGGGAAAGTTCGGTAAAAAAAGGCTTTATCGTTAGTAAAAATTCATCCTTGTCTCACGCCACGGCGATGGGGAGTCCTGAAAGTGAGAAGGCGAAAAAAGTAAAGGTGATGAAAAGTGGTTTCGACGCGAGCCACAGCACATACTGGCGCGCCGTGTATTGTCGCAGGCCAACAAAACGGGAGCGAAAAAAATGCAAACGGGGAAAACACTCCGGAAATCTGTCGCTCCGCCGTTTAGGGTTAGAAGAGCGGCAGCACGAGTGTGGGCATGGGCAAAGGATGAAAACCGCATCACGTCAGCAAACCACGTTCGGTGACGACAGTGCCAGCAGTGCAGTGACCACCCCGAGTGTACCGCCACGCCCCTAGCTCCTCTCCCCGCTTTTCACAGCCGTTTCGCGGGCAAGAAGTTGACATGAAACCACAAATTGCTCGTAAGCCAAAGGGAACGGAGCTGTGGAATGGCGACATAAAATTACTTCCCCGCACCCTCACCCCCCGGTAGAACCCACGGACGGTACAAATCGGTTCGGTAGTGTCACCGACGGAGAAAGTATTGGTCAGTGGCTCCATCGCACCGGTGCGCTACGGGGTAGAAAATCCAGGCCAAACAAAAGGAAAAAAAGAAACTGATCGCTCTTAGCTCCGGCCAAAACTAGTACTTGCATATGTGTGTGTGTGTGTGTGTGTGTCTACAGCGACTAATGCGCCGTCACTTTGGTCCGCGGTTTGGCTCAACAAAGCGAGGGGGTAGTGCTGAATTTAAGTATGGTCGTGACCACCCAGGCGAGGGTCTGGTTTTCCGCCCGCCTTGGAACGATGAAGTAATAAAAAATATTTCACCAATGCTGCTCAAAAGGGCCGTAAAGCTGATGGGAAGGAAAGATGATCGTCCACTCCAACGGTTGGGCGGTGGGAGGACATTAGAGCAGTTGCTTAATGAGTAATAAGAGCCATTTTCCGGCAAACCGCCTTGCGTTGAGGATGAAAGGATCATGTGGCTCTGGGAAGAAGGAAAACCCCCGGACCGGATGGTCGACCGTTCTCGAGGAACGATTGCAATGATAGCAGGTGTGGCTTATCGATTCGATGTCTGCGTGTCAGCACACGGACAGCTGCTGGCTTGTCGGCACGCTTGCTTTGTCCCCGAGACGACCACGGCCAGCCCATGATGGCGATGAGTTCGAACATTCCTGATCGACGGGGCGTTTGTTAAATCGCTGGTGATGGGGGGCACCGGGAAATGTAAATTGTATCCGCACTACGCTTGGTCCGTACGCGGGAACGATGGTTATATTGCTTGTTTATGTCCGTTTGTAAGTGCTTTGGAGTGTTCCCTCCGCAACCTAGCTCCACCCACCCCTTACGGTTGATAGGGAAACCCGGCGGAAGGAAATGGAGGCGGGTGTAAAGTTCCCTTCTTTATCCTTCCTCGGGGGCTCGTCAGGTGGACACAGGGCTTGTGGGTTTGGTTGGCAAGCCCCATCGAACCGATGCTAAATGGTCAATAGGTTGCTGGATTTTATGAATCCGAGTCTTTCCGGGTAGCAGGCTTGGGCCTTATGCTAGACCCTTGGTAGGTTGTTGCACGTTACGCTGCGGAGTGCGGTACGGTGGGAAATGGAGCTGTTGTTGGATGTTGTACCTACACATGTCGATAGCAGGCGGATTTTCCTGCACGCAGCATTAGCCCGTCCCAACTAATCTCGGTTCGAAGCTCGGGGACGGTCGGGCAAAATTAACAGAAATCCTCGCTAGGATTGCCGAACGGAGTACTAAACGGGTGGAGGGCGTTTTGGTTGAAAGAAGCTTCTGTAGTAAGAACACAATTTCGGCGTTTATGAGGTTGCAAAGGACCGACCTCCATTCTGCCTAGTTTATGTACTTCTTGAGTGAACCGCAGCTTTGCTATTTCTCACAAAAGCAACGTGTGTTAGGTTTTTTTTGGACTATGAATTTGGACGGCAGCTGGTTTGCAGTACAGTTGTTTTATACATAACTAAAAAATAACTCAATATCATAAAATATGTTGCTCTTCATTAAAACGTTTTTTTTTATTTGCCTTTACATTAGATATATTAAATTAGCTGCTATAATACTTTATTTTATTTTCCATTATAGTTTCAATGAATTACGGAAGCAGTAATGCAATGTCGGATTGAAATTAGCTCTTCCTATAGAAATAGCTGGACTTTCAACTTAAACCAGAAAGAATATGATTAAAAGGCTAGCCGAGAATAAAGCACTGTTGTCTCAAACAGTAAAAGGAATATTTACTGTTCACAGAACACTGTGTTTTAAACGTCATATTTTCATTTAAGATAAAAATTTTAAATAGTTTAGATAGAAAAATATCCAAGTATGATGCGAATATAAAGAAAAAGTAATATTGTTGGAAGAACCATTTGATATAAAAAAATATCAATTTAAACATCAATCTAAACATCAAAATATGGGCAGTGCTCGAATTAGTTCCTACAGGAAATGGTATTTACAATAATATGGTAAATGAATACCTGAATTGTTTTAAATATTGTTCAAAGTAGTTTTTGAAGAATACGTTGTATTTTAATATTTTGATATACATATACCAAAATGTTATCAGTGTGTATGAGATCACTAGAATGTTTGAATTAACTTTAATTTCTCTAGTAGGAAAACTATTGTGTAATGTAATGTAATGATACTTAATTTGAGTTTATGTCCTGAAATAACCTTATCGATCAACAGTTGAACTCGTACAGCGTCCTTCGAGGGCAATGTTGTCGTTTGACCGGAGTACAAATGTTAGGCAACCACCGCAATTTCGCCAAGCAAACGTTTGACGATCGGTCGAAAATCAATTTATCGCCAAACTCACTCGGGTGATTAGCATTAACGTTTCACCGGAATCGGCAGATAATCAATCTTTCAGCAGCCGGGCAGCAGCAGCTGGATTCCAGGATCAAAGGCGACCAATCCGGTAAACCAATCTCGGCCGGACCATATTGGCCCAGCGTGACCGTCACCGTCACCATGACGTTCTTCCGAGCTTCTGCCGTCAAGATGGTCGGCCGTTTCGTCAGGTGCAATTCACCGTTAATTATCTAACAATTATCGTCTATCGGGTGAGGCGTTTTGTGTCGATTTGTCGCTCCTTCTGGTGTGGACAACGGTCGTGCGAAGCGGGTTGGATAAATCATTCGGACACTTCCGAAACGGAGACACTTCCGTCGAACTGATCCGTACAGAGTTTCGTATTGGAGCTAGGTGATTCATTTTCACCTGACAGGACAGGACGTCGTACTGTTTGGTTTGGCACGCTAGTGTTCTTGGTTAGCTGGCCGTATTGTCGTGCTCGTATCGAATGGAATCAATTTACCGAACTCCCCACTGCTCGGCGTCCTCGATGTCATTTCTTGCCGGAACTCCGCAGAAAGGTGGCACGGCTTAAGGGGCCAAAGCTTAAGTGGTTGAATGCGTGAAATTAGATTATAAATTATTCATCCCCGGTTCGGTGGGCCCGAGGAAATTTTACCTCCTGCCCCACAGGTTGGTACGTATCAGGACGGCATCTTCCTGCCACCGGAGCACGTAATCCGTAAGGTAAAGGAGGATTAATCGCACCAAAGCTGAGATGGTACGGGATCGGATTGCGCGTACCCTTTTCGATGCGTGCTCCATGCAGCATACACGTTCTTCGCACTTCGGGCAGCGTAATTTGACTCGCTTTCCCACACGCCTCACCGTCCCCGCTCGGTGGAGTATGGGGGCTGAGAGACGCTGAAAACGCCGAACAAATCATCCATAAATTTAGTACAATTAACATCCCGTGCGTAATCAAGAAATATGCTGCCCGATGAATTCCACTCGTGTAGTGGCAAGTGTAAGCGTGTGTGTATGCTTGTAACAGAACCTTTTCATGCTCTTATGTTTGTTACCCCACGGCCAGTGTTATCGGAACGAGCCTTCCTGCCGGAGTTGGCTGTCACGGTTACGGAGTCTTGTAATTACGCCAGAGCGGAGCGGTAACATAAGAGTTACGAAGTAAGCATTAACATCAAAATGAGAAGGGACATACCCTGTAGTAGAGCGAGCCTCAAACGAAAGGTTTATTGATGGACGAATAGAAATTTAAATTGATTATTATTTACTGTTTTTCAGAAGATGGTGATTGTAGAATGTACCCTTTTGTACAATATGCTCGACTACACTGGAACGAAAAGGTGAGTGTTGGGCAATATTCGTCGCTGAAATTAAATGTAATTTCAAGAAATATATTAGTTGATTAGTTTATGATTAAACATGATTTCGCGATTGTGCATAAACGCTTGGGAAAAAACTAAATTAACTTAAAAAAACAATAATACTGTCAGATTCCACTGTGTTATTTTAAAATAATAAAATAGTGTAAAAAGTGTGTTCCACAAACCTACCATACGTACAACAAATCTCCCTCAGTTAGGGGTAATAAGCACTCGCTTAAGTGAAATAGAACGAGAATGTCAAAGTGAAAGTAAAAATTGCAGTTTTCAATTAATCAAATCGGTAATTTCTAAAGAAAATAAAATCTTAATCTTGCATATAGTGAATGTATCCACAATTGGTCGACTATCAATTTATTGTAATAAAAGGAACGATAGTTTCATTCTTGAACGAAATTTAATAGCCTGCAGTAAATTGTATCATTAAGACGATCGATAGATACAAAACTCGTTTTTTTAGAGCTTTTTTACAATACTCGAATTTTCTATTAATTTGAAAAGTGCATAGTGCGTACCTTTCTCTTAAATTTCGTCCGAAAAATGGTCACATGTGCACTGCACTCGATATAGCGATCGAAAACATTTACCAACAAGTACAATGCAAACCATTAGTGCTTGAAAATTAATGAAGCTAAAATACTGCTGATTAATGATGATGTAGCGGACCAGATAGTCGTGGTCGTTGTCCATCGGTTTTTTATTTTTTTTATATATATGCTTGCTTGTCCGCGCATCACCATGCGAAATTATGCTCGCAGTGATGCGCAATGTTACCATTGGGTGCACCCACGCGATTTGCACTCGTGGCTCGTGTGTCGACAAATAGAAGCATCATCACCATCACCACCGCCATCATCACCATCACCAGCGTTTACGCGTCAATGTCTACCAATGATTGGCGACGGCATTGTGGTCGGTGGTTGGACAATAAATTAGCGATTGCACATAAATTACCGCGCCAGCTTTAAATGGGAGCTTTGGAGCGGTTGGCGTAAGTTTGGAATTTTTGGGATGGTTCGTAGGAGGCGATGGGAGGAACTCAGTGATAGCGGGGCCGGGGGGAGGGGAGAGGAGAACGCCGGAAGAGGACAATCGATAGTTGCCATTATTCGCGCAGTATCGTCTTCTCACGCCGGAAACATTCCCGGAGCCTTTGCAGCATCTCGATGATTAATGAATGGATTGTTATTAACTCTTAATTTGTACGATCCAATTAAGCTCTGGCCACGTTTCGCACCCGCCAGGAAGTGCCACCGTTGCAAAGTGCGCGTCAAGGAAGCGGAAACGAAAGTGTCCCTGACAGACAACAGCCATTGCCCCCTCCGCAACCGTGACGATCGATGGCAGAATTAATCAAACCCGATTTCAATATCTGGCAGCCATTTTTAAGACCATCGAGCCTACTAGAACACGGAACCCCGACGCAAGCCCACCCTCGTCGTGTCTGCAATTAGTGGTCCATTTTGAGCGGCGGGCGGAAAATTCGCCCCTCGGCGGTGCGCCAGACAATGAACACGGCTCGGTAGAGGAAAATGTAATCCTTGGCACCGTTTCCGTTCGCTGGCGGAAGTAATTTATTGCCCCATTCAAAAGTGCGTTCCGGTTAGGCGCCCGGCAGCGCATTCCAGTTCGTTCCCCGTTAGTGGCGACGTGAGTGTCACTTCAAATTAAAGCTACCGTTTTGCTGCCGGGTCGAGATTCGGTCTGATGATTCTTTTCTTCGGGCAATTTCATTACCGGCATCAACGGAGATTTGGTTGGGTTGAGAAATCTTGACGTTAAATATTCCATGCGAGGACATTTTAATTCCTCACATCCTTGAAAGCATTACGAAAATCTGAATATAATAAACGAAAACGTTCGATACCTTAGGCTCCCGAAGCAAACCATCGTTATCGAGACTGAAGCAGAAGAAAGCAACCTTTTAAAACAAGCGTCTGCCGGGCAGCTCCTGCTATAAATCGCTGCGCAAGAGCATAATCATGTTGTTCTCGATCGGTGCGCCTTATCTCGCTATCAAACGACATCGCCAGCTGTATCAATAAATTATTGACAATCTTAGAGCAGGGGCTAAGATTATTGATTAATATGTTCCGTTTCCACGCATTGCACGCCGCCCCCCATCAACGTTCCGAGCTCGGGAATTTACTTTGCCCAACCGAAGAACACACTACCCCGGCTCGGTACGGAGGTTGGAGGGTGGTGTTCGGGAGGCTCCTGAATATTAAAATCCGGCGCGCCCGCGAATGACCGGCACGGTTCGAACGAATGGTCGAAAAAGTGGTCGGGCGACCGAAAATGGCACTAGCAAGATAAAGCGTAACCTATCCGTCGATCCCGTTCCATTCCTGTCCTTTCCGGGGGCCGGAAAACCAGCCCGCCTTGTACGCGGGCTAATGATTACGTTCGAATTTATCTCCCGCCTGTTCATCCGTCCGGGGTGTTGCCAGGCTACTTTCGGGGCCCGAAATTCATAGCACCAGATAAACATCACACTTCTAATCGGTCTTAAATTAATAATAAAAAAAACAACCAGCATTAAAGAACTAGAGGAGCGAGAGAAAACCAAATGCAAAAGCAATACAAGTTCCCGCACCTTACTCCATGCCACAGGTTTCATGTGCATGTGTTGGTCGGACGATAGAGCAGGCAGCCCATCCCCGGGACTCTGGGCGCCCGGTTCTAGGATGCTTCCGACCGGCGTTTAATCATGGCACCGTATCTCGGTTATTTATTGCATTTTAACACTACTGCTCCCCAGCAGCATGCTGCTTACGGCTCACCTGCACGTGCACGGCCATCCGGCATCGAGCTCACCCGGGGAGGGAAAGTCCGCAAGAGCTCGACGCGCCAAAGGCCGACCTCCGCGTGCTCCGGAATGGGACGGGGTCCGCTTCCGCGAGCGAGCGAGGGTATCTGTACGTAATCTAATTTCTCACACCGTGGACTCGCCAGGGCCAATGGACGGCGCTGTTCGGAGCCGGTATCTTTTTGGGACCGGCCCAAGCCATCTCACGTCCGGCCTGGGGTTCCGTCGGGGCGGACACCTCGTAGATCTCGAGTGGTGCTCTCTGCAGGTAAATTAGATTATAACAGCATTGGCTTCTTGGGTTGCGGACCTCGTGGAGGGGAGATGTTTTTTCCCCGTTTTGGACTTTTGATTGTTCCTTTTTCTTCCACGAATCGCCCAAGTTGGGCTACCTGGCTCGAGATGTCTTGTTTTCGGTTCTAGATCGAGCGGTCTCTTGCTAAAAAGCTTTGTACCGGTGGAGGAGAAGAGCGATTGAGAAAAAAAAGATCACACAGACAAAAGAGCAAGCGGTTTTTTCGAGTGGGCCCAGCACGGCAGGAATATGCTGTGCAATGCGGCAGTTTTCTTTTATGCATTTGTTTGGAAATTCCGAGAAGCTTGGGCCCGATTGCAGGAAATGCATGAAATTGTTTGGAATTTTAAATCACAACAAAGGATAAAAAAAGATATCAAAAGTGAAGCATAACAAGAACGGTTTTAAAACAATTATCGATTGTGACCAACAATTGATGAAGTGTAAAGAAGTACGAAATTAATTAAAGAAACTAAGATGATACTTTTCAAGTGTACATTGTTTCGTGTACCAACCATCGAAAATATTGCTAATTCATCTGCAATGTTCCCCGTTTGCATCGAATTCCTTCAGTCTTCCAATACTCATCGTTTCAGCGCGTCACGCCATATGCGACATGCTACGGCTAAGTATTCATTAAGATGGTCGCTGTCGATTGGGCCGATCGAAGTTTGCTACTTCCTGGTAATGGCCGGTCACAATGTGACCATCGACCGTCGATCTATCGGATTCCGCATCCCGCTGACACACCGGGGTCGCCCGGTTTGGCCGCACGGTCCCCAGGGGGGAGCGCTGTGCACAGTGGGTGCTCTCGGTCGCTGGCAATAAATATATCATTAGTAATTAAGTTAAAAAGGAACGACAATGCAGACGAACTAGACCTATGCTGCTCGCATAGGGCCGAAGCATTTCGCTTTTGTGCGAAGAGCAGGAGGGCGAAGGTAGCGAAGTCTTTCAGCGAAACATTCGGTGCGAACAAGGGCAAGAAAAGGCCAGAAGGAAGGCGGTACGCTGTAGCCAGGGGTCACTAGACAGGTATAGCGGCCCGAAAGAATACCGGGGAAGCGAAACCGGCGTACGGACCAGCGTGGGCTCCTATGGCTTGGGACAAACCGGTGAGTAATGATGGCTATATCAATTTCATACGGTGCACTCACGTCTGACTTTCGAACGAACGCAGCTTGGGGTCAGCATCAGGTTTTGGTGTTCTATGTTTGCGATTTTTTGCTTGTCTGGATATGCTTGAGCGGTTTGCAACATACCTGAGGGACTTGTGCTACCGGAGGCTTTGAGTGATTGTGCATGTAATAGCTTTGCAAGCGTGGGAATGTCTAGATTTGTGAAAAAATGTTTATGCGTTTTCCGAGCAATAAGTTTTGAAAAATGCCTGAAAACTAGTTAATAAAAAAAAATAAAAAAGCAAGCTATGAAATCCAAGGGGATTATTCAAAACTTGATTTTTAAGATAGTGTCGATGGACCAGTGAGCAAACCGATAACAAGATCGTCCAACAAGACTAACAGCTATCACAAACAAGTCAAGTGTTTAGATAGCATCAATTTTCGATGAAAAGTACTAAACTTGCTTTGTTTTGAACAACATGGTATGAATAGTCTAATGTATCTTTTGACTACTCAACACATTTATGTTTGTGGATTTCTAATGCCAGAATTCAAAACCTTGTTTTTTTTATCTCTTAACCCCTGGTCACAGCTTTGCGCAACCGCATGCGGTTGCGTTTTTTCCCATGGGAGAGATAGGAGCTGTCATGGGCTGTCACCGCAGACGCAAGACCTTGCGGTTTCTGTACTAAAAAATCAAACGAGTTTGATTCTTGCCGCAGACTCTTGCGTTTTGATATGTCAACAGTAAATATTGTTCCTAGTAGACTTTAATGAGATTGTATGCTCATATAAGTGGTATATTCAAACATTAAAGTATTATTTTTGGCAATAACCTGTGCTCGTTTGACAGATCAAAAACGCAAACGCATGCGGTTGCGGAAAGCTGTGACCAAAGGTTTACTGACAATTTAAAGTTTATGAGATGCATATACTTACCATGATTGCATTAGGTGTAGTATTATGAACGAACCCAAAGATTCAAAAATGTTTTACTTAAATTGATAGTTGTTGTGTTATTTTAGTAATAAATAGTAGTAATAAAATGCACCACTTAAGCGCTAAATATATTTTTCTAGCAGTTTATTTATGCAATAATTTTTAGAGCAATCTTCAAGTTATTAATACAGAATATCGAAAATAAAACATGAATCAGTTTCGGTACCAACATTTTTACAATCTCACAAGTTATTTTAGTTGGGACAGCAAACACCGGTGGATTCTGTTTCACATCAGTCGTTGCATATGATCAAGTCGTGAGAGTGATTTAGTTTCCACAAGGTAGGGAAAGGATTATTCATCCATTTATTTTCAGCAGCCGTAAAGAAACATTTCCATTTGCAAACATTTAATTACTAAACTTTGAATATTACTCAACTATAGTAGGGAAATCTGACATGATGTTGCTTTATCTGATATACAATTTGCTTTATCTTATATTTCTGTTGATTTTCTATGGAGAATTTTTAAATGTGTATTACACTCGTTACACCATTTTCTATGACTGATCATATTTTAGGCCTCATTTTCCCTTAATAATTTGTTCAATTACATCTTTCTTTGAAAATGACACTACCCCACTACAATAAAGAGAATGCCTCCGTCCAATTGGAATGTGGCTAGTGTTTTGAAGCAAGACTAGACAAGAAACTAATCCTCATAAAGCTCCGCTCACGGATGTTACGATGGATGCCAAGAATGCATTTTCGCTTGGGCATTTCTAACGGGTTTCCACTACTTAACATCACTTGTAACGGTTGCTTCGATAACGATAACCCAAATCCCTCGATCTTACACGCTGTCTGGGCTGGAAGGTTGATCGGTAATGTGGCCCCTCACAAAACTGAATTATTTCCTCGCATGAAGCATTCATCTCGCCGAACCTGTTCCAGTGGCCTCTCGTCGGATGCATCGAGAGCCACTATTGCTGCTAGTACGTACGTTCGCGCCGAAAGCCATTCCTCGCGGGACTTTCCACCACGGTTTGGCCACAGTTTCTCAGGTAGTAATATCGCTTTCTGCGGCCCAAGACACGGCCGTGCCGTAAATGTTGAGCATAAAAATAAATCATGCACCTGCACATTGCAACCAATATTCGCTCAATGCTCGCCTGCGCCGGGGCGATGCCAGCACTTCAATGCCGGAGTGCCTGATTCATCACGGCCTCAGAGGTTGGGGCGGATGGAGGTGAAGGAGGAAGCTAAAGCTGCCGCCTTTCCAGTGCACGGGTCAACCGATTAGAAGATGGTCGGGAGACTGTAATGAGTGTCGGGCGGGAAGAGATGGGGCGGGAGCCAGTTCAAGGGTTCATCGCGGTGTGCGCTGGCTTGCAGCGAGATCGCGCGAAATGCAGGAGCCAGGGCTAGCCGGCCCCGGAGGCTAGATTGGACCTGCAACCACGACGCTCAAGTCCATTCCGGTGAAACGTTTGTCTGACGGTTGCGTTGCGAATCCACCGGTACAGGTAAGATTTATGACAAGCGTGCTGGATGGATTCGCTTCCATTGGGAAACCAGAAACCTCGACCCGGTAGGAAGCCGTAGCTGTTGCCCGCCGGCTACGTCGGACCGGTGGGAGTGAGTTTTCTTCGACGTGGCCCCTTTCCGATGACCTCGGCGGAAGCCGGACTGGCAAGGAGTGGGAAGTACGCGCGATAGATAACCGATAGATAAACCAGAAATCGATTATGACTCGCGCTGGAAGTGAGGATTGGGGTTGAGAGCTCGATGGGCCAAGCCAACCGGGAGAAATGCCTCTTTCTTTCTTGCGATTAGAAGTGGCTATAAAATCGGAGATCCACTGCTGCCATGCGGCTATCGACTCGTGGTGGTTGCAAAGTTGCACGGTTGCAGAAAGGTATCCGGCCAGTTTCTGACGCTTTCTGGTTGAAGTCAGTTTCAGCTGGGATAACCTATCGGTTATCTGCCGACAGCGCGCGGTTGCTTCGGCCCAGGAACTGGCCGACAAACGGGTAACATCATCCGAGGTCATGGTCAAAATGGGAAATCTAGTGCGGACGAAGTGCCACTCATTGCCCTCGCCTTCGAGCACTCCTTGGGTTCCCGGTCCCAAGGGAAAGCAAGGCGAGTTCGAGAAGTTCACCTTCCACGCTCTAGACGGGTGACGGAGATATGGACTAACTAATGACCGCCGGAGGCATTTGGTGCTGATAGTCTTTTTGGCATCGAAGGCGATTTTCGATGGCCCATGGGGGGGCCAGCAGCCATACTTTCCTCAGGCTAGCTTCCTCCGGGAGCAGGGAGTTTTTGTGTTTGGGCGTTTTGTTTTCCACGGTTGCCTCGTTCTGGCCCGCCGGTGTTATATCCTCTTCCGTCCTTCCTTTTTCGTTGTCATGTAACTTGCGTCACATTGTACCTTCGCAGCAAGCTGCAGTTCGTATCTTTTGCAATTCTCCTTCCGCACACTGTGCAGCCTTTCGCAAGCCACAAACACACATCCAAGCGGGCCGGGCCAGTGTTGAAAAGTGCAACTATCGACAAGCTCGTAAATTGCGGCGAAACGTACTCGCCAAAATAGATTACTGCACTGGGAGGCACTCGAGTGGGGCGTTCTCAAGTTGCCCATTGTGCGGCTCCATCCGAGAAGCATCCGATCCGGGATCGTAACTACTCTGGACCACTTCTGGACTCGGCAGCTTGTGGCCGAAACCGTTTGAGTGAGACTACACTTCTGATGGAGGCAAACGGTGCTTCGGAGCGACGGGCTACTTCCTGCGGCGGGATGCTGTTATTATTATTCATTGATTCTAAATAAAATATTATCATATCACTCGCACCGACACTGGAGTAGCGAATGCTTTCACGTAAGTAAACGTTTATCCCTTCCACCGGACCGGTGCACTGATGGCCGCTGCGGTAAGGACTCCGAGCGAGGCTGGTAGTATGCAAAACCTTCCCGTCCTCGTCGAATGAGGTTGGCAGCTCTAAAAGCGGTTATACATGCCAAACTAGGACCATAGTGCAGCATCGTCGGAACTTTAGGCATCGTTGCATCATCCGAAGGCGACCGGAGGTCAATGGGGTACAGCTGTCCATGGCTAGTCAAAGTAACCGGGTCGGGGAGGGAAGGGGACGCCTGTGTTTACACAAGCTTTCGTTTCGGACCGTAGGATGGGCTTATATTTGGCCGCTCGTGTACGTCATCCGCTTGACCCGGGCTGTGTTGCCCCATACAACACTTGCGGGGTGTTTGAAGTGATGCCCGGCATGTTATTACTTCCAACATTGGCCCGTCGGGAATTGAGGTGTCGTTAGCTTTTGGCACGGTCTGCGCAACGCAGCCCATGAACGCCATCACACTAGCAAGTGTTCCGAAGCTGATAAGATCATGCGTTTGAAGTAGCGGAAATACAGGAAAGTCATCGGCTCTAGCCGCAAAGGAAGCTTTTCGTTTCGACACTCGAGAACAGGACGCCACTCAGGAAATCGGACTCATTGTTTGCCTTACTCGATGCAATTCATGCAATCGGTTTCGACACTTCCTTTGGGGCACCTGTCGATGCATTCCCTTTCCAGACGGCCACAATATTATTTGCTAAATTTAACTTGAGAGAGAAATTAAACCGCAATGAAAACACAATTCAATCCTGCCGACCGCAATGGAGTGTGGTTTTCCTGGTTGGAAAACGCCATCTTGGAAGTAGAATGTTGCCGCAGAAAATTACTAAAATAACAAAACGAACATAAAACAAAACACTTACAAAAGACCCACCGATGTGCAACAATAAAATCAAATAAAATCAAACCCAACACCAAAGCGGCCGTTCGGCAAACCATGTGCCAGGGAAATGGATTTTCATACAGGGAAACGATGTTGTAAATGCCTGCGGGCGTGCGTGTGTGCGTGTTGTTCCACACGCTTTACCGACCGCAACCATACGATTGCGTAGGGACAAACCATCCCGCGGAGCAGGCGACGAAAGTGACACAGGCCAACTAACCTAAAGGCACACACAAACAGGGTGCGCGGGTGTGTATCCGTATGCTTCGGGGAAAGTTTTCTAAAAGTTTAAATTGCGCGTAAAACGCTCCTTTCGTTTCACGCCGTGCACATTGCGCCATTCGTTTACCGTACCGGTTATTTTCCAACGGTGGAAATGCGGTACGATTTCCCGTATCTTTGGTGTGAATGTGTCACGGCGGAAAACATGTTGCCGGCATCGTTCGGATGTGAAGGACGCTCAAGGACCGATTGCAAGGAAGGGGCAGGTGTGAGTTAAACTTTCGAATTTGCAAGGTGTCGTTCATGTGGTTGCGTAAGGAGCGTAAGGTGTCACAAAAGTGCCGGTAGCTATTTGTGGAAGAAAATTCAGCATCATGCGGGCTGTTCCGGTCCAGTTTAAAATGGCTCCCATAATACTTTAGTGAACATTTTTTTCGGGAATGCAGAGAGTTTTTTTTTAAATGCTACAGGTAGAAACATTAAGATACTTTTGCAAACATTATGTTTTACTATCTTCCATTGAATGCTGCGATGGATTCATACTTTTTTATTGTCAACAAAAGAATAAATGAGACTAAAGAATGAACAGTACGTCGTGCTATTATCATATTATTTGTAATTGTATAGACAATATTTTGTTAAGGTGCAAGGAGAAACCATCTCTCAGTAAATTGTATGCCTCCAAACATATAGAACGGAAAAACATATTGAACACTGTTGTTTGTCGTGGTAGAAAGTTCCGTTGGAATTTAATAATCCAATACGGGAGTGCTCAAACTAGGTTCAATTTTGTTGACGATCGGATAAAACGAAAAAGAAAAAAAAGAAAAACAACCTTCCAACATCTCGGACGGGCGGCAAAACTAAATCAAAACTCAAATCAAAGTTTGTAATCGAATAACGCCATAACGCCTTCCAGATCGGTACGCTAAATCGGTGCAAGGGAAGACGGGCAAGGAGGATACCGAAAGTGCGGATAACATGAAAGCAGCCGAGTGGTGAAAGTTGCGTTATTATGTGATTGTGGAAAATGCTCCCTCATCAAAATGTGCTGCTGTTGGTTGTTTTGCTTTCGAATTTCATTTTTCCGTTAAACTCGAACAAACTCATTCCGGGTTTCGAGTTCCCCCGGGAGGGGAGCGAAAATTGCCAGCTTATCAATTTCCCCTAAATGATCATCCTGAAACTCCGCTGGCACGAACTAGAAATCATTCCGGATGACAAGCAACATGTTGTCGAGAGTGGGACCATTTTTTTTTTGTTCGTTCCGGAATTCCTAGGATGATTTTCACACTTTCGTAGTGTTCGGTTGCAAATGATATCGATTTGAGTGGGAATGAAGGTCGGTCAATTTTGTTTTCGATCTCCATTAGGTCGCCTCACTGGGGAGGATCCTTCCGGAAAGTAGTCCTCGCTGAAAGATTTTACACCACCACGTTCGGCCATCCGTGCGTAACGTTTTCCTTTTACCCGAAAAATAAACCAACGAATTGCAGGAAACGGTCCATTCTACTGCGGCCAAATTTTCATCTTTCCCTATCCTCAGCCCCGTCACGGTTTCCTCCGAATGTGGCATTCGACGGACGCGATGCAATAAAAATGTCATAAAATGAGAAGCAATCTTTTCACTGTTTTCCCCAACGTCGAACGTGAATTGAATTTTGATTTGGGTGGATGGGTTTTTTTTACGCGTATTTTATCTCGAAATGATGCTTACCTTAAATTTGGCTAGAAGAGAAAAAAGGGATAAGCAAACAATCCCCAAACTGACAATGTTCCAGGACCGATTCCGGAGTCGTTCGTGGGCGACCCAGTGTGGGCGCTCTCTTACATCTGCTGGACACCTTTTTCGACCGAAAATGTCTAGCTTCCTAAGATATCGATCGATGTGGTAAGGCTTCTGAAGACGTTTGAAGTTGTATGGCGGCTGCCCGCTTGGGTTCTGTGTGTCGTATTGCCGAAATTTAGATTAATCGCTCACCACCGACTTGGTGACGTTTGGCCTATTTTGCCAAAAATACCACGTGAGATGAATTTAAATAGCTGTTACTGATGATTTGCGTTGAGTTCCAGTGAGATATCTTTGAGAAGCATTTTGTGAAGCTTGTTTCAGCGGTGGTCAATTAAAGATGATAGCTTTATTGATCCATCTTATTGTTGTTTTTTTAAAGAGCAGATCTCTTCTCATTTTGAATTAGCATTTCGAGAAATTATTTTCCTAAATCATATATATACAAATTCCCAAATGCAGTGACCCAACATCGCCGAAAGTGGAGGGCACCTAAGCAAAGCGGGGACAGCAAACAAGAATGAACCAATTTGTAAACCGCAGCCCAGCATAGCGAACGCCGGTACGAGTCGACAAATGCGTCCGGCACCAAACAACAATCGGCACATTCAATATTTGCTCCTGATCGACCACCGGAAAATCACGCTCGCTGCTAATTAGCATACCCGCAGAATGTGCCACCTTCCACCAACGCACTTTGCACGCGACAAGGAGCGACGGAGCGGGGGTTGAGGCGACGGGCCCATCTTGAGAATTATGATTAGCTTCCGCTAGTCTCGGCAAATAGTGGCGGCAAAAGGGGAACGGATTGCGCGTGAGTAAACAGTCGGAGCGATCCGAAATGCTGCGGGCCAGTTGCGAGGAGTCACTTGGCCGAAATTACAGAAATCATTCAGTGGTATTTGCAGAAGATTATTAATCAGTACGGCCGTTGCAACGTCTGGCGAGGGTGCGCAAAGTGGCACGCATGTATGGTCCGGTTAGGTTCAGTAGCATTTCGCAAGGGCCCCATTTTGGATAGTTTACATTCAATCGAGCCGAGTCGGACGCGCACGGAAACGAATGGCCATCGAAATTGGTTCGCTGCGAGCGGAAGGCAGGGCGGAATGTAAAGTGTCGCTTCCGTACCAGGACGAACAATATTAGCAAATCGTGACTAAACTTGCCCATCGTTGTCCGGCGCAAATGTCAACGCGAGCCGGCCATTCCTGACCCCGACAAGTTCGGGAACATCCTCCGGTTCGATCGGTTCGGAAAAGCGGGAAGTCGGGGCCCGTTTTCCGGTTGTGGGCCGAGCGGTATTCTGTTTGAGTGGCAATTTGGAAACTACATAGCTGTGTGCGCGGAGGGGGAAGGACTGCGAGGAGGAGCATCTGTAGGGATGACGACGCTCGAATCGTCATGCTTGCCAGCTGCGGGTTTCATTAGCTTTGTTCTGCGGTTGATTTGCATGCTAAACAACGCACTTTGGTTTGGTGGTGGATTCGGTGGCGATGGGACGCGGCTGGGTTTCGGATTACATCGAACATTTCTTGTAAGTTATGTGGCATTCATTGTGCAGTTTGGCTCACGCATGATGGCGACAAGCAGTTAACCGAACGTACAACAACATCATTCGATTGTTTGCCACGAAACACGCATTATCAATATTCATTGGAATGTTAAAATTTGCAATCGCTTATGGTGGTGGTCTAACAAGGCACGGTCAAGCCAGGATGAATGTTGTTTTATGGCAGGGATTGGAAAAAAGTGCAGAGATGAGGAACATATAATACTCAACATTATGTAAGTAGCGAACTGCGAAAAAAAAAATTTAAACACATTTTAAATATTCACCTTCATCTTGTTGAAAAACTTTTTCAATTCTTGTTCTTGTATTCATTTTCTTCTCTTGTTGAAAATCTTTTTTTTTTGAACTATCAATGTTTGAATTTTAATCTTCAATGTTAACTATTTTCATGTATGCGCTTATTCCGAATACTTTTCGTCAATGGTAATTGTAATGTACGAACAATGTTATATAAACCAAACGAACTTATTTGTTTGCAATAGATTAGGGCGCGGTGAGTTAATTGGTTATACAGTAGTACCAATACCAATGTAGTACCAAATGACTTTTCTATGTTTTATCCCAACAGTCGAACTCGAGAGTGGTGGTGGCACATTTTTAAGAGAAACATCTTTCAACAGAATAACAGCAAACCTACAGATCCAAACAAAACAAATGAAATCCGTTCAAGAGCATGACTTTTGTAGTGTGACAGAGTAAAACCATCGTCGAAATATAATTGAGCGTGAACGTGTGCGCCCGGGCTGCATTCCACCATTAATGGTCAGCCAAAATACACCCGAAAGCCTAACGGTCGACATTAATTTCCATTCTAGAATGTCAAAAATAACGAACTGAGCACTGGAATGCTGCGGTCGGCATGCTTCGCATGACTGAAGGACTCATATGCCCACCGCAGCAAAGCGCACGTCAACCCCATGGATTGATGGACAGGGTCCGTGGTCACCCCGAGCGCGCACACACCTTTGAACACACACATACACATGCACATACTCTATTCTTCGTCACTTCCATCTTGATAACGTCGGATGACATTGATCCATCAGATTCGGTTAGCCTAAAAGGTACACGCGGGTATTATACCTGTATCGAGATGATTACGAGTGGATCGATCGAAGGTAGGGAGACACTGGCACACATACACAATCATGCGTTCAAGGCTTCTCGGCTTTTTCTTCCTTTGCATCTCCGCCAGCCAGAGCTGGCCGCCGTAAGGAACAGATTTCCATAATATTTCCACGGTCAACCCAGACTTGGCCAGACGGCTTCGCTCGTCCCGGGCGGCGTGAATAATTTGGCAATCCGGTATTCTTCTCCGCAGTGATGCTTCCATCGGTCAGAAGAGTTTTTGACTTACTTGCCTACTTACTTCGACTGGGGTTCAGCAGCATTCTAGCATTAAGGGGCCTCCAGAACTAGACTTTCCCAAATCGAATTAGATTTGATTAGCGATTTGACTGTACATTAAAATATTTGCCAATACTACAATGTACTTTTTTGTTTTAAAGGATCTGGTAATCAATTGTAGTTTAATGTTTACTTAAAAAGACTAATCAAATATTTTTTACAATCTGCAGTAGGTACAAGTTTTCATAATTTGCACATTAAATAAAATCATGCAAGGTCGGGGAAGACTTTTGTAATCCGAAATAGATTGGAAAGCAAAAACATATTTGCTTTAAAATACAAGCTATTCTTTCTAACTAAATGGAAACGCGTTTTCAAATTGTTCAGAAGTTTCATACATTGTTAGACATATCTTGATTGCCTAGTTCTCTCATCTCCCTTAAGCAAGGAAAGCAAAAACGCGTTGACCCTTGAGTCCTCACACGACTGGTAGCGGGGGAGCATCGCGTGGCTGGATGGCGGCAGCCAGGTCCGGTTCTAGTTTCTACTTGGTTTTTTGTTGCTTGGCTGTAGCTTGTTTTGATGAAGTACCGCCTTTCCACATTCACCCGCTTATCGATCATAGGCGATCTTTCCAATCACACGCATCGGGCGCGCAACCTAAACCCAAAACGTGCTCCCCTTTCCACTCAGCAGCTTCCCTCCGCATCAGCCGCAGTTTCTTCGGTTGCCCGACGAGGTGTGGACTGGCAGGGCAGTCCGGGCTTCGGAATCGAAATGATAAAATTGATTAATGATTTTTAATCGATTCGATACGAGGCCCGGACTCGCGCGTTTCCCTCGTTCGGTAGCGGGGACAGCACTAATAGGAATAGCAACACCGGAGTCTCTTTCCTCAGGAACGGGCTGTGACTTCCCTATCACGGATCGCGCTCCGGTTCACGATGCGAGGATAAGTGGGATCAGTTTTTAATGGGGTGGCTTAGACGCGTTTGCTCACGGCGGTGGCTTCGGTAGTCGACGGGAACAGGAATACACGGACACTACAGAAGCCACAAACAAGAGAAGGAAAGAAAAAGCTACCAAACCAAAGCCGTTGGACGTTTAGCCTCCCGCACACACCCCCAATCGTACCGGCCGAGACGCTGCCCGGCAGCAAAGCGATCATTTTGCTTCGACAGCTAGCGATCATTTATCTGATGTGAGAAATGGATCAGTTATCGAAATAGGATCACTCTAATCGATTGTCGGATTGTTTTTATTGGCATCGGGCAAAATGACAGTTTAAAAACCGATCCGTTGTTGCGCTTCGGGCGGCACTTGATCCTTCTCGCTCGGTTTGATAGGAGTTTTGGCCTTCTTTGATTCCTTTCGTGTTTCAGTGTGGTTAGACGTGTAGTAAAAATGCGTCAAACCATTGCGCAACCATCGGAATGGTTAGTCACGTTGAAAAGAATGTGCTCTGATTTAAGTGGTGACTCTTAAAATTTTACGAAGCAGTGGAGCGATGGCCTGGTTGAATAATTATGATTTGAAATCAGAAGTCAAAACCGAGGTCAAACGGATCCCACCTAAAACCTCCCTCTTCAGGTGCCGTCAAAATCGGTAAGCTGCGTCATTTGCCTTCGTTCGGGACTCGTTCGAGCGAGAAATGTAATTTCCCTCCCTTGTGGAAAGCTCGAGTGACATACACGGAGAGCTAAGCCGAGAAACAAAGTAACGAAATGATTGCGTCGAGCGTCGAATGTGGTTGCCTCCATCCGGGAGCGTACAGCTAACATTCCATCTTCTTGCTCGATGCCCATGATGGCGTACCTTTTCCCCGCTCGTCCCCACCAAACGCGGCTAAATGCTGCCACGGGCGCCCCGGACTGGTCGTTTTTCGCGTGCTTTATGAGCCCGAAACGATTACATCCGGCGTCGCAGTCAAAGCGGGCCAAAACAAACAACTTACCTACCTCGTGGAGTTGGGGATCCTCCGAGCGGGCCATTGGTTTTCCAGAGGAGTTTCGTTTGCAATTGGCCTAAACCTAAAGCCGTCGAGGAGAGCTCTGGTCGTGGGGTAGTTTTTTGTTTCGCCGGTAGGTTGCAATAAAATTAACAAAGAAAAATATGCCATTGTGTTTCACCAAACGTCACCCAACCGAAAGCAACGCCCGAAGCCCTTAAAAGAGGCATTTTTTACTTCTTCTTGAAGAGGCATCGTGTTTGCGCTACATTTGGACCACAAGTTCCTGTTTCGGGTTTACGGTGTTAAAAATTCTAATTTTTACTCTAAACAAACAAATCGTGTCGGAATCATCGAGGGTGTACAGCGCCATGCTATCGTTTTTCAGAATGTAATGTGACATGACGACGACAACTACGACGACGACGACGACGACGACGACGACGACGACGACGATGAAAATGGTTCCGGAAGGCTACACACCGGGTTCTGATAAAGGCTCCCCCACTGAGCCTGAAGGGTTTCGTTGTTTCGGTTGGTTTTGTCGGATCGCCGGGCCGTGGTTTGAGCTTCCGTTCGTGTGACGTACGGACAGGAAATTAAAGTCGATCCCGGATGCGACCCGCTGACGCGCGGGTGTGGGATAAAAAATGGCCGCCTGTCATGCCAGCTGTCAGGTGGGCGACACCGTTCGGTACCGGTTCCCCGAAGGGTAGTAGTAGTTATTTTGATATTTTTACTGAGGCACTGCACGCTCGCTGCCATCTCAAACCTTGCCGCTTGAAGCTGTCGGTAATGATCCATAAATCGCAGCCCATTTTTATCGTCCGCGTGCCGTCGTGCGGGAAAATCCGGCGGCAAACCCCGGAAGTAGGTAGTGCGATAAGGAAAGCAGCAGTCGTTCGACACCGCTAGTGCATGGAGCGTTCGATTCTTATCTGCTGCCAACAAATTATATCCCATTAAGGTAAACACCGAACGCCACCGGAGGAAAACGGAGGGTGTATGCCGGGGCCATCAGGAAAACAGATTGCCAAATATCGCCCACCGCGCGGTCTTGTGATAGTTTTCTTTTTGTCTGCCCTTTCCCACAATCGCGCTTTTTCAAACTGGACAAGGCAGAAACGTGGACGCAGTTTAAACGGTTTACATTTTATCTTTTTTTCCGTACCACCAAGTCCCCAACGGGTCGAATTCGGCGTCCGCGCGCGGTCACGCTTTATGACTTTGTATGAGTTTTTGTCGTTGAATTTCGTACCTTTCGAGTTCAGTGAGAGCCAGACATATGCCGCGGTATTGCCTCCCGGGGGTCGATTGGGTATGGGATCGGACTGGCCGGAAGGCAGCGAGTATGTGGCGAGATGTGGCCGCCAAGCTGACCATTTCGCCGGAATCTTCGCTTCGAGCGTGGTGGGGTATGAACCGGGTGGCGTGGCAGGAACAGTCCTCTAATAAAGTCATTATCCAAAATTAATTTTCCGGAACAAGAGCGCCAAGTAGATTGCAAGGGGAAGGTTTCGGACAAAAAGAACACGGGCCGTGGAGGACCAATCTTCGCAATTGGTATTAAACGTCGTCCTCGTCCCTGATGGGACTTATCATGGTATTGTGGAAGGGCAAACGACAGAAGAAAATTGTGCATTATTTGTTTTGCCGCCTCGCATGTGCGGCTAATTGACGCACACTAATTAAAACCTATGCTCCACACGCAAGCTGGTTTTCCGATGGAGAAGTTCTTCCGATCCTATTTACTTTTTATTCTACTTTGAGCACACATGATCGGTAACGGGAGCCTGGTATAGTCGAGCATTCGCTAAAATTGGCTGCGAAAGAAAACAATCGAAAACCGTTGTTCTTGAAAACTTGAAACAAATCGACGGACGCAACGATATTTGCCAACGGAACCAAATTAGAGATGGTTCACGAGATTTGTCATGACTTGGGGAGGTGCTGAAGCGCATTTAGGTTTAAGCACCGGATCATTGCTACTTTAAATACTCACCTAAATGCACCGATGGAAAGGTTTTAAGTGGGCACCCATTGTACTACGTTATGGATTCAAGCGTTTACAGAAACTATAATAGAATAATGTTTCATTGGTTATGGTGCAAAAGTTTTTTAACTCACAATCCAATAATCAATTTGCAGGAACAGGTATGTGTTCTTTTGTGTACAATAATTTATCATTGACTTCGAAAATGAAGTAAATTTCATTTGACTGCCAAGTATTCAATCGTTTCTTAAATTTTAGAAATGTTTTATTCACGACGGGTTTCTCTGGAAAAATTTATTAATAAAACATAAAAGAATAGCCAAAAGATTGCCCTGTGATATATTTTCATGATTATTATTACGATTAATACCTAACGTGAAAGTAAAAAAAAGAAATGATGATAGATTAAAAGGGTTGTGACAACTTGTATGCGGTTCTGCTTGTGTGTGTTTTATTTTTATTTTTTGATTCCCGTTTCTAATGGAATGCCTTAACCATGGCTTATTTTACTAAACAAACTGTTTACAACATTGTAGAGAGTGGAAACAAAAAACATGTTTTATAATTCGAATTTTAATAAAATAATCATGCATGAATACAAAATTATGATTACGTAAAAAATTGTAATTATTCCTTTTGCTTGAACTTACTTTTCGTGGAACGGACAACGGAACATACCATGTTCGCAAAGGATTCAACAACATACTTGAATCACAATCGTTAAAGTAAACTACTAAACATAACTGCGTGGTATTGAGTTCAAGCGAGCGATCGCATCGTAACTATTTTAGAGATAATGGAAAATTGTCTGTTTCCATCGAATCTACAGTAGTTTTTTCGTTACGATAAGTCTGACGGAAGGGCATGTCAAACATGAGAAAAAGGAAAATTCAATGATCGATGCTCCTTGCACGCCCGCTAAAGCTCCAATAAATAAACGGCCGAAAGGTAAATCGTCGAATAACTTTTAAGAGGCAATCTTGGCGAATGGTTTACAATCTCTCGAGCAAACCGGGATAACGAAGGGGAGCGACGATTGGATAACAAACTCATCAACTTTGTGGCGCGTTTGAAGCAACAAGGTAAGGATGCGAAGATGCGAAATAGGCGGAATTCGCCCTTGCCATGTCCCACGGTAAAACAAAGCGGGTGGCAGTGGGAGGCACTTCGGGCGATAAACCTGTTAAACGAATTTATGTTAATTGAAAGGAGATTAAAGACGATACGAATCAAACGTGGAAGCTGATCAGGCGTTGTTTCGCGGAAAGTGTGGAAAGAAAATAACATTCAGCATTTGCGTTCACATGATAGAAAGATAAGGCGAGAAAAACTGGTAGGCATTTCGAATAGAGCTGGGTGTGGAAAATCCAATTTTATTAGAAATGTTCCCAGAATTGCGGTGTGAGAAACTGCTCCAACGTGGTCGTGCAGTGCAGAAGGTAGTGCTTTCGACACCATCCACGTGTTCGTCGGTGGGCGTTGTAAAATCTTCGATAAGGGCGCACGAATCCCGAAAAGGGAAACAATAATAGTAATAACGATGGTAATAATAATAACGATCATGGTGCGACAGTGAAAGCAGCGAAATATAAAACAACGATTGATGGAAGCAATTTCGGAGGATGGAAGCGTGAATCGCATAGGTGGAAGGCTGTTTTAGACGTTCATTAGGCAGGGAAAATAAATATTCCTACACCCAAGTGATGATGATCATAACTCACCGTTCTACACGAACGTCCCAGTGTCGATCGGTCTGCGTACGATGTGTCGCACCATTCATTGCCCCCATCGGCCGAATCGCTAGCGGAAGGGAGAGGTAGTAGTCCCAGAAACAAATGAGACCATCATGCAAATCAGTGACGGTCGCGCCCGAACGTCACAGGGTGGACGGACGTTCAAGGAAGCCTTTTCCGGAGATCCGATCGGCCATGGGATCGCTCGCGCAGCGGATCTGATGGATGAGGCGTACTCGGGGCTGATGGTGTGTTCATTATGGTATGTTTTGTCGTGTTTATTCGGATAACAAATGAATCGAAGGGGCCATTGAGGCGTTCTCGGTGTGACTGTCCCCCGGTCTGGACCGGCTCGCAAAGTCGCCAAGCACGATATTTTACGAGTGGACGCCGAACATTAGGGGGACTGTTGGAGGACAATGGGATGATGGCCTCTTAAAATACCACCAAGTTATGATGTGCCATTGTGGTTTTATAGGTATTGCATTCCATTTTCAGTGCATCTCCATCGAGTTTAACCTTTTTCACAAAGCGGAGATGTTCTAATCAAGAGCAAGGTAGTTATGGTGTAAGTTATTACCAGCTTTTGAAGTCTTTAATTTTTAGTTTTTGATACAAGAATGCATATTTAAAAACTCTTTAAAAAGTGCACAGTCATAACACTATCAATTTTATCTGACTGAACTTTGCTACTGAGCCTTCATAAAGTCGTGGCTGAAATTTGGCTAAGTCAACGATTACGATCGCGGCTACGATCGACGCCCCGAGTAGCTACTGAAATAATACCCCCTAACCATAAACTGATGCTCGTCTTGACTAGCTCGAAACAAAGGATCTAACGTAATTAGAATTTAATAACCGGAAAATGTGTGTGTTTTTAGGCGGCGAAGAAGCGAAGGAATATGATTGGACCGAACAGCTTTATACTCCAATAGCCCTAAAGCAGTAACCGAAAAGTTTAAGACAAATCTAGGAGCGGTGTTTTGGGCTTTAGTCGTAAAACACAGAGCGCAACTTTTGTTTGTGTTTTATGAACCGGGTCGTAACAAAACTTATGATTCTGGATCCGGTTAAAGCAAACTTTGCAAAGTGTTTGAACCTCGCAGGAAAATAAAAAAAAACGATCGTAAGCGCCGCGTGACCAAACGGACCGGTGATCTGGAGAACCATGCGACGCGACACTGACCCCGCCGATTGCCACCTTTTTTGAGCAGGATTGGGAGAGAAAAATTTAAAATTTAAACATTATAGTGCAATGTTTATTCATCGACTGGCGGTGCCGAAATGCGAACGAGAATCGGAAGAAAGCTCAGCTCAGCTGTTCACGGCTCAACGACCTGTGCCGCTGGACCGCGAACCGAGACCCTCCGCGGAGCCGGATGCAAGCAAGGGGTGCGTGAAGTTTTCCAACAATAAGCACGAGGCACCGCGTGGAAACACCTCGTTGCGATTAGCCGTAGGATTCGCCTCTGGTTCTGGCGGTTCTTGAGACGGGGAGAAAATAAAACAAATCCTCCGCCCACCTTTCTCTCCGGTGGCCCCTTTGTGGCTGACCGAACGGATGTTGTTACGAGTCGGCGAGGACGGCGGTTCCGGTTTCGGTTCGATGCGTATCCGACCGTGGGGACGCACAGAACCGCGATCGCCGCTGGACAATGGGGAATAGGAAAGTGTGCCTCATAATTACTTACTTATCTGCGAAAGATATGATACTTCAACGGGTTGGGACGGTGTGTGTTGGCAGTGTTTTGTATTGTTTTTCTCTTCAACAGCCGTGTTAACGTTCTATTCGTTAGACCCGGCACGGTTTGGCGAGGCTGTGGATTTTTTTCCCAGATGGATTGCCACCAGGCAATGTTTTTCATCAGCTTCAGAAATCACTCTAAACGCACAAGAAAACTAATGACGAGCCGTTTGGAACCGAGCTAGCTCCGATAAGCGGAAAGAATGGTTGGCCTTTGGGCCGGCTTTTATGTAATCTACCAAATATTGTATGGCTTAGCGGTGATAAAGAGAATGAAGAAATATGGCAAACATAGATGCAACATAGAGGAGATAGCAATGAATGCTTGAAGAAACATTGAATCTTATTTACTATTTTTGTCGAAAGAGATAACGGAAGTTATCTTATAATAACAAATTAATAGCATAGCGTAGCTATAGTGCTTCTACAAACAATAGTGAAAATGATAAAAACATAAATAAAGGAATCGTTAACCCTTTACATTCACAGAAAAATAGATTTCCCGTATGCTTAGTTTGATTTAAAATAACCAACAGTGCCTGATTTGAAAGGGAATTGGTCAACTCTGTGATGTTGCAAATAAATAATAATTATTTTAACAGTTAATGTTTACATTCTATAAAAATGATCGTGCAATTTTGATAAAAATGGACAAATTGATACATGAAAATGTCCTTTGATTCGACGAAATGGAATATTGTACAAACATTAGCACGAATCGACGCTGAGGAACTCATAGAAGCTTGTTAATGTTATTGTTTTATTGAATCTGAGAACCGTGCAATTAAACTGTCAACTTGTCAAAAGAGGGCTTAAGTGGTAATATTGTGAGATACGTTGAAGTAAAATTATTGGTGTTGCACACTTTAATTCGTATCTTCGTTTTGCAAGTAAAATGTTGGCGTGAAGCACTTATCAAACATTTCAATTCCTGCTTTGCTGACTGCTTGATGGTTGGTTAGAATCCACATTCGTGTGTGTGTGTACATCTCAGGCTAGGCAATTCTTTACGTCGTCGACATGCCGGTGCCAACCTCAAACCCACTGCAACCGCCAAAACAAAGCCACTCGAAATCGAATCGACAGAATTCGATGCGTTCCGGAACGTCCATTCCGGTCCTACGCATTCGCCTCGGAGCTGTCGGATCGGTGGCGCAATGTTTTCATTTAATTTGAAACTCTTTACCGCATTTCCGGGGAAAAATAAGGGTGAACGCGATGGGACCTGAGGGAGGGAGGGGGGGACTTCGCGGGCCCCAGAGGCTACCGAGGGAACCCGTCCACGATGGCGGCGTTTTTCATTATTCTCTCGGGCGGCTTTGGCCAATCGTCTGGCGAAAGCAAACGCACATCGAGCCGCCGTTTCAAAGGAGTGTCCCCTTCAGTGATTGCTTCATTGACTGATCGGGTTTCAGTACTGTTCCCCTCCTTCGGCACCAGGGATGCATCGTGCTGCGCGGGCAGACGATGCGATGCTTCATTCCGAAAAGTTTCACAATTGAAATGCTACAGCACTATTAAGCGAAACGTCATTTGATCCTTCCGTACGAGCGAAAACGTCGGCGATAGTCTCACTCGCAAATGTGTTCCTAATGGACAATCGGTGCGGTGTTGTTCGTTGCGTGGCGAAACGTTTTGCGGTAATTGAGACTACGTCAGTCCCACGCAAGCAGCACAAATGAAGCAGTGAAAGCTTTGAAGTTCAAACATGAAAGCTATTGCCAGCACCGTCGAGCAGGAAGACGACCAATATAAGGCGAGAGGACGGTTTGGAAGGACGTGCACCGCGTTCCGTTCGGATCGATGATTGATGAAATTAATTACTCGTCGCATTTCGCAATGGACCGAAAAATGTAAGGTTGCAGGTGGTTTGCTGGAATAAGTTTTCCATAAAATTGGATTGGAACATTTTGCATGATAACCGATTAAAAATGTTCACTGAATAATTAAAAATTAATTGCCTTTGTGATTCAAAAATGGTCGAAAGTTTTTTTGTAATGTTTTTCTGTAATAATTAAATTTTTATTGTCCGTTTTAGCACGATAAATCGAGAACTTTCTCCTTTCCTATTTATTTATATTGACTGAACTCTTTATTTATTTATATTGACTTCATTTATATTTTACTTCTGCGTTTCGACTTCTTTGTGGGAGTTAGCGACAGCCTTACGAAGGTGGGAAAATCGGCCGTTCGAAGGGTTCTAATCCCAACCGAGACCGGACCCCTGTACGAGAGGACTGACTATCCATGCGCTAAGGGAATAAGTCTTGTAAGTTCTTCAAGGCTATGATAAAAAAGACAATCGTTACGTCAAATAACAATACTCCTACCTTTATTTCCTTTGATTTGGCCATTAAGAATATTTTCTATTTTTCAAAAATGACTGCTATATAATTTTCAAAACATTTTATTCGTAAAGCCCAAAAAGTAATAGACCAACTTCCGGTGATCACATCAATTGAAAATTCGTGTTTCGTTCGTATCACTTTATCGGCGCTAGAGGCAAATTTCTGCCATTCTGAGGATGGACACCAGTTGTTTGACATCGAAGCCATCCATCGGGGATTTTGTCTGCCGCTGCATCTCCATTCTACTCAGTGTACGTTTCGATGGTTACAAAGAAGCAAAAAAAGGCTGCCTCGTGCAGCAAAAACCGTTGCAAAAACGGATAAAACCGAGCAGCACCCATTCCGCACCAGACACAACTAGACGAAACGAAAGTCCTGGGGACTTTGGTGCTCGTTGCGTGGCGAACCGTGCAGACGCGATAGCAGCGACGCCGATTGCAGCAGCCCACCCACACATACACACACACACACGAGGGTGCGGCACAAATCCTTTGATGTGGTTTTACAGCTGGGTGCATCTTTTTAATTGTATGGAAAATTGTATCATTCACCTGCGAGCCTAACGGGGGAGGAAAATCCAACCGCAAAGGGTGGGGAGGATGGTGGGACGTTTTTTCGGTTCCTGACGGTTCTGGTAGCACAGAAGTGTCCGGTGCAGGCGCCATAGGCGAGGATCAGCCGCGGAGCAGCAATCGGGGTTCGTAGGTGCGCTCCGGATAATTTCGTTTACTTTCGGTTCGACAACCCGCCCACTATGCGTGTGTGAGTGTGTGCGTGAATTGAACGATTGAGATGAACGTTAACGTGCGTGTGTTTCGGCTCATTGTTGACGTCCAATGGGGCGACTCAGAGGATTTTCCGGGAAATTTTTAATCGTTGTCAATAGCAATGTTGCTACAATCGAATAAAAAGTTACTCATGCTTTGCATCATAAACCGGGTTAAAGAGTGGACGATAAGTTTGTGTTTGCATTTGTGAGCATTTTTGGAATGATAAACTTCCACTTTCTGTACATGGATTCCCTTTCATCATAAAATTTTCATTTCTGTAAAATCGTCTAGTTTTCCTTGCACAATTTTTATGTGAGGTGTGAAATTGACGTCGGATCTATGAAACGCATTAATAAACAAATTTCATTGCAATTGCCAATTTTCATGATTCGTCATATTGAACACCTTTTGTCTAGTGGTGGAGGAAATAAAATGTTGAGATTTCCGTGCTACCTACCTAGTATGATTTTATTCTCTCACGGCTTATTGCTCATTTTGCAAAAGATGAATTGTGCAAGTGTGCATATAACTGTACATAATGTATCGATTTTTCACGCAAAAACTGAAAATGCCAGTAATTTTCTATCGAAAGCAACATCAAGAGTAGCATTTTTTGTGTTCAAAATAAGCTTGACAGCTGTGTAATTTGAACTGGGTTGTCACCTCGGCGATGCTCGGTAAAGAAGTGGTGGAGAAGAACATGGTGTTTTTTACTTTTTACTTGAGCGATACGGTTTTGCATTTCTTTGAATAACTTGCTAAACATAACTGGTGAAGTTGACACTCTCTCAATAAATCTGCTAAATTACTACGAAAGCAAAAAAAACTGAGGATCCATTCGAACAATTGTACGAGTATTAAGGTCACGTAACAGGCTGTTGACTTTTTTTTTTAAGTATTAAACAGATGGTTCGTTGATTTAAAATTTATTTCATTCAAATATCTTTCGTAATTATTTTCGAACGATTAATAAATGATTTTTATAAAGAATGATATGGTAACTTTTTCGAATGTATGGCTACATCTAACAGGATATATCAAAAACGCATTTCTCGATATCGATTAGATGCTACTGTTCAAGTTTTTTGCCCATTATTTTAGTACTATGCTTGATAGATTTCAAAATCTTGTTCTTTGGATGTAAATACATGCTTGATTCCAATTGATTTACTATAAAACATTGTTGTTTTGTTACCCTTCGACTCTGATTGACTGGACTGTCCTGTCTTTAGTTCATTGTGGTTCTTACTGTTAATTTTTATATAATAGTAATAAAAATAAGTTACCTACTATTGTAAGAGTGACCTCGTTCTAATCTATTACCTGCAGATCATTAAAAAGATTGAAAGAATACTTGGTTAAGTATAAATCTTACGAACTTTGCCCTTGTAGATTCGGGGCCCTTTGCGAGCTCGTGGCCCCCGCGGCTGCTCAGTCCACGAATCGTTAAATCCATCACTGCCGATGACTCATTGCTTACAGTGAGTTGATAAAAATTTGTTCAAAAATCTAGATTTTGGAGATGCCGGGTATCGATCCCGGTACCTCTCACATGCTAAGCGAGCGCTCTACCATTTGAGCTACACCCCCTGATGACAATGGCCGGATAAAAATGTGTCCATTTTGTTTTAATTCAAACGTTACTCAAAATATTAATAGGCGCGTTGAAAATGTTGTTGATTACTTCTTTTCAAGAGTTGCAGCTGAAAAGTGTTGAGTATTTTTGACCAAGTCCAATGACTCACTGCTTATCACGAATTGATAAAAATTTGTTAAAAATTCCAGATTGGAGATGCCGGGTATCGATCCCGGTACCTCTCACATGCTAAGCGAGCGCTCTACCATTTGAGCTACACCCCCTGGTGACAACAGGCTCGAACCGTTGCATTAAATGCCATCAAACTGACCTACATTCACCGGCCTGGTGTCCAGTTTAAGTCCACTCTACCCCACCTTGACGCGTTCGTAAGTTATGCTGCCTCGATTGTAATGCTCCCCTCCAATCCACATCGAACAACGCGATCGCGCATAACAGAAGCAGACCGATCGCGTTCCAATGCGTGCGTTGAGCTTTCCGCGTGGATAAGCACTTGATCGATCGCCGTGCAGTGGCTGCCATGCGGTACAATTCAGAGGTGCCCCTTCTTGTGTGATGTTTCCATACCACATCACATATCATAGAGCACCTCGGTGAACGTGGAACCACAAATCACGGCACGGTTCACGACGCATCATCACTAATCGTGTCTTCGGACCACATTCTCCGCAATCGATCAGTGGTTCTGCGATGGCTTGCAGATAAATCAAACCCACAGGTAAGTCCGGTGTTCGGGCTAAAGCAGAACACAGGATCGCTTCTAAACCTCTGTCTGTCACCGTGTGGATGTCCGTAGAAAGCCAATTCCGATAAATCCCGCACTTTGCAGTCCCGCAATGCTGGTACAGTCCGGTTCGGGCCGGAGATATCCTTAAGAATCATTTATCAAGCCTAAAGCATTCTTGCCCACACGCGCACACCAGCACAGCAGCACACGATTCCGCATCCCACTCGTAGAATCCGCAGATCCGCTCGGAACCGACGGATCTTCCCTCCGGAATCCTCACCCGCTTTGAACGGTATCGCCATTATTTATCTCCACCGGGTTATGGCTAAGCCCGACACACTCCACAGCAGCAACGGTGTGACGAAGTCCATAAATAATCGTTAGTAGATTTTGGTGACAACTCCGTGTTTGATTGATAGGTAGCTGATGAAGAAGACGGACTAAAGTCACTGTTGGAAAAAAACGGAAAAAAAGAAATAATAAACGTGAAGGGAAAACAAACACAACGACCCACCGGTTATGGTCGAGCGAAAGAACGATTTATCCGAGGGTTTATCATTCATTTGACTTTATTTTCCCCGCTTCTTTTTTATCCGGATGGCAGCAGTTTGGGCTCGGGAAAAAGTGCCGATACAATAAAAATGTTATTACTTCATCATAATTTATCGTTTGCGCTCGATCCTCGTACCTGGCAAGCTGGACCGTACGGCGTTCGAGGGTTCGCTTCCCTCTCACGAGATACGCTCGAGACGATTGCCTGCGATGGGTTATGAGTTATGGGACGATTGTTTTCCGACACCATGGGCACTCATAATGCTGTCAATTCTTTCGCCCGGAAAGCTCATCAAATCTTACAATCTTAACCCTCCCGAAACGGGGTACTCTATCGCAAAATGATTTTAAAACCTGCCATCCCTTTTTTGCGGTACGCTCTGTTGGTGGTGTCAATACATTCGCCAAGGGCCGAGACTTTATCAGGCATCTTGAATCGAGGCCATAGTTCGTGTTGGCTGGAAAAACATCCAGTTGAAAGGCCGATGGGGAAAGAAATAAAATCCACACAACATTAAACAAAAGCCACAGGGTGGAACGTAAACTTCTTCCCCGCGTCTTGGCAAGTCATTAGGAACAGATACCTGCTCACCGTTCGTTCTCAAGACACTCCCGCACCGACCTTCCCACCCCCTCTCAAGTCCGATTGGTTGCAGGCTGGTGCTGCGCGTAACTAACCGAGCTTATTATTGCACGTGTAATTTATGGCTATTTATTTCATCTAATGACATAATATAGGATATGAATTATGGCACATGTCTGGCTCCCTTGGGTCGGGGCAAAAACGTTTGTTTCTTCACCTCCAGCCCCACCCCAGCCATACGCTACGTATCCTGTAAGGGGAGCCGGATTCGAAAAGTCGACTCCAGGGTACCGTTTTTTGCACCAAATGGCCCTCTCTATGATGGTTGCAATGAACGAGCATCAAAAGTGCGAAATAGTGACCCCTGCTGGGGCTATTGCGGTGCTGGGGGCTGGTTCCTTGGGCTTGGCTCCGGTGTTGGAGCGTTTGTTATTGCCGTGTGCAGTTTGCGTTGGAACCCAATGGAGCCTTAATGGCCTTGCGGATGACTCGTTTCCTGTCAACGTGTGCTGTGATAGATTTTGTTTTATTGACCGCAGAGCTACATTGTTCGCTGTGCAAGGAGTGTAAAGGCATTTTTATTACTTGAGGATTTAAAACAAGCTTTCGCTAACTTTGTTGAGGATATATCAGGGATCTAGATTTTTCCCAAAATTCCTCTTCAAAAAACTATACAACCCAAAAATTAACGAGGGAAGTTCGTTCGAAGGAACAGGATAAAGTTTCATCAAATGTTATTTCTACAGGACCAGACATCCGGGCACGGATACGATGCCCTGTACCATCTTGAACTATAATATCGTTAATGTGCGCCTTGGCGTAGAAGAAACCCTGCCCACGCTACAGCGAGGGCCAGAGGTGACCGGGGGGAGAGGTTGTTACCATCCGGTTTCAGAAAAGCCGAGCATGTTGTTCGCTAAACCATACACCACCCCCTTTCGAAGAAGCGCCGGCTCACCACCAACACATGGGTCTTGCGTGGCACAATAATTGCCTTTCTTGCGCACCACATGACGACAACGACGTCGAGGCGGGCACAAACTTTGTGCAGCGGGCATCTTCACGTCAACCGGTACAGGCACCGTTGGTACGGTGTGAGAAACCTGTGGCTCAGATGCCGCCGCCGCCATAGCCGCGTTCTGGGTCGTGTAGGTCCAACCGGACGCCAAGCGCTTCCCAGCCGGAAACAGCTCCGATAATGGTCTGCACGCAGAGGGCGGTGGGGATGGGGGTCGTACTGGGTGGTGCTGTGTGGCAGCCCCAACATAATCAGCCTTTATGTATCACCATAAAAAGGGAAGCCTGTTACACCGAGGATGTTTCCGTCCTACGTAGGAGCTGGCAAAAGGGTTGCTGGCATTCCCGGGCATCCCGGCGTTGACCAGATGGTCTGCACCAATGACATCCACTTCCCCGGGCCCGGCACTGGCCCGGCACCTATGCTGTCCTCGCAGCATGCTCTATGTAGGCGATAATAGCGAAAAGCGCACGGGGCGACCGGCACCGTGTGGGATCGCTGTAAACAGGCCATTATTCCGGTGCGCCACATACGCACTTCGCGACTGGGGCAAGGCCCTCCAAGGATGGTGGGAGTTTTTGGGACCTTGTTTTTTTCTCACTCTTTCCGAGCGGCGCAAAACGCGAACGCACGTACATCGGTACACGGTGGGTATTAATATCAAACCGTCCGTAATAAATTGACTTGTTCCCGGGTTGCTGGTTTGCGTACTACCGGCGCCGGTTTCCGAACGGCCTGAAATATTGATCTCCTGATGGTTCGTCTTTAATGGGGCACTCTGCCCGGTCCCTTTTGTGCGCACGGTCGTAAATATTCTAAAATCAGACATCGAAACCGTCCGCAGCGGTGCTTGGATCCGGATCGAAGGTTGATGAAATATTCCCCCGAAAACAGGACGGCCGATGTTTTAATGGTTCTTTCATGCGGTACAGACCACCACTCAAACTACGCCAAACCCCTCTCGAAACCCTTCTCCGTTGTACTGTTCCACTTACACACACACACGCACATGTGGTAATTGTCTGCTTCGTGCTTACCAGGATCGATCCCCAGCAGTAATAAGACGGACTGATAAAACAGCAATACGGTAACTTTTACTCCCTTAAACCCCACCTCGAGCTAAGCTGATTAGATGTATTAGGAATTTCCCGTGTTTAATTTGTGCTACGTGCAGAACTTCTGTTTCCAAACTGCAAGTGGGTTTTTCCCTCGCTCACCGGAGCGGCCTACAGGAGCAAACTTTTCCGCTCATTGGGGAGCTCCTGGGGAACTGAACTATAAACCAAACGCTTCCGAATACGAAGGATAACTCATTATCGGGAATTATCGGAAACTGTGATATCGTTAGCCGGTTTTGCATCGGGAGGGCGCTGCGTACGTGACTGATTTATCTGACCGTTTCGTTCGCCCAGGGATTACTTTCGGTGTATTCAGGGGTGTAGTTGCTGGTATTATTGTGTTTACAATAATACGAGCATGAGGCTTATTTACAAATGAAGAGAGGTCTGGAGTGTACGGACTAACAAACGGCCCAGGTCCTCTTCGCAGGACGGCTCTAACGAAGCAGATTAATTAGTGTCAGATCAACTCGGTTGAGGCATCGGCTCCTTCTATTTCAATCCCCTAGAGGACTACTCCTGTTGACGGACAGACGATAGAAAAGCTCTTTTGGAATGATTTTACAAGACTTGGTTCAGACATCACTTACCATTCACCAGGGCGTTGTCATTCAAATCTCAAGAGTTTTCTTGGTGGTAAACTCGGTTTTGTTTGTCTTGGAAACGTGGCGAAGCAAAAATAGAAAGTAATTATAAAAAACTCTGGTACTCAACAGACGAAAGGTGCTAGAGATGTTTCTAGGATGCAATTAACATTTTATTTCGCTCGCCTTCATGAGGCCGATGGTGAGCCAAATTAATCTTCCTAGAGGTGTATGGTCCCTAGGAGGCAACTTTCTTTCTTATTTTTTATGTTATGAACAAGTTCCTTGCAAAATGTAATTCCTAAATATGCAAGATGCTCTAGTCTGGTACAAAATAAATAGTTGTACCCACTTTAGAACCTTGACAGTAAAATTTAAAAACAGGTTGGTCATTTAATGAGGTCCGAAGCAAACTTAGCAACAATCTATCCAAGCGAGACGGCCAAAGCCCTTGGGAAAGGAAAAAGGTAATTCACCAGGAGAAAAACAAAAATGATGCAAGAGATTCTAACGACCCGGCCCGAAAAACTTGACAACTTAATTCCGTCCTAGTGATGATGTCTAAATTAGTGTGAATTTATCTCACTTGTCTCCTAGTGGAGCGCTCGGGAACATAAGAGTTCTCGCACGAAAGGTGGAATGCTTTTTTTTCATTCGTGTTGGCCCGGGATGGAGGGGCAGTTTAAGTGAGGAGCAGGAAAAAAGATGCTAGATTCCGATCGTTGGTATGGCGACTTGGGGACGGGTTAGGTGTTTATGGGAGGGCGCACCACGGATCGGACCGATCGATGAAACCGAAACATGCAAAACATTTATTCCCGGCCTGAGCCGCCCGGTTCCGCACCGGCGGTTGAGGGGGCCGAGTTAATTTATTGTTCTGAAACTAGCGAGGCAGTGGGCTGGAGAGGCAGTGAGCCCACGAATGCGCGGTCGATTGGCATAATTAATAAGCAAGCTTCGGGTGGCGGACGATGGGATTCTCTGGATCGGGCTCATCTCCCGGGATGGTGGCGATCAGCGCGCGGCCGGAGACTCATTCAAAATTCAACGACCGATGACATCAGCCCCTGGCCCGCGGCTGAGGATCGCGGGATCTAGCTTCGTAATTATCGAATTATCTTGTATTTTTGACTTCGGTTGAGAAAACTTAGAAGAATAGGAGGGTTTTGGGGAATTTTTGTAGCACGTTACGTGAACGCATTCTGCCAAGGCGATCACGCACTACACCAGACCTGTACCTTCAGGCAGTTGTTTAATGTGATGAGTTTTACCGTGGTAAAATTTGGCATATTCAGGCTAAGAACAGTATTTGTTGGAAACAAAATATATTTTTGATTGATGTTTTATTGCTTGTTCACCAATTCGTTGACAGAACTATCGATAACATATTTTTGGTAACGCTTGTTAAACTACGACAAAATCTGAAGCCAAGCCTATCAAATGTCTTTTTAATTAGATCTCGTCAATTTATTAAATTACTTAACCGGTATAATGAACGAAATCATCATGGATTTACAAAATGAGCCATCTTACATGAATGTGGAAGTTCACTGTTTGGCTTAGATTATTTTCAAACCCAAAATATAGCTTCTACCTTATCAAACCTGTGGTTCAGTTTTTTCCGTTCCTTTACTTTTATGTTACTTTGGGCATTCAGTCTATCTTAAAACACTTTTTGAAACCATTTCCCCTACTTACATTAAAATGAATATCATACAAAGGCAAACAGCTTGCTGGTTGTAGATGTATCCTAAATAATACTCGATGGTCGTTTTGCTATTCAAACGGACGGAAGTAAAATTTCTACTGAAGTAAAATAGTTCGGTTCGATAGTTGAGTGGCTCTTTGGGGATCCCTTTTTTTTGCCGACGGTCGGGGAGTTGGTGGGAATATCAACAAGTTTTTTATCGATTTGGGTCCGCCGAGTTGGTTCCACATAAAGGAAGAAGACAAGTGTGTACCCTTCGAAACAATGCTGGCATTTTCTGTAAAATGTTGTCATCTGCTAAAAGGGACCCGAACCTCAAGCTCTCTACCCATTTGCACTACACACGGCCTAACGTCGTCACGTCGGTCGCTGCGAGCGCATGGGGCCCGTAGGCGGAACCACACTTTCGTACGACGTTTTATGACAGGCTCGAAGCGGAATATAACTAAATTAAATATATGTGTACAACATACCGTTTTGCTAGCCTTAATGGTACATGGTTTCACCACTTCACGACGCCGGTGTCCCATTTCTGTCACCCCAACGTGGCCCACCGTCGGATCCGGCGGTCCGATAAAAGTATCCCAAGCCCACTCCCGAGCCGGGCGACATTCGGGCTCGATTGTTTTCGGGGTGAAAGGCCCAAAGCCCCTTTACGGTCGGTACCGATGGCCGCTGGGCGAGTTCGTCTGGACTGCAGTTTGGGAGACCGTTTCGTGCCATTTGGTGAGGTTTCTTCTTACGCCTCCCATGGTGGGAGTATGGAAGAACCGGGGTGAAATGGGAAAAACTATTTCGAAAAATATGGCCCCTTAAATCGCTCGTTCCGAGCGTCGAATTGTGGTATCGTTTGGTGGACTATGACGTGCGTTTGTTGTTCGGTTGCGGTAGAAGGTTTGTTTTTATTTTTCTGACATCATCAAGTCGGTGGTGTCCGGTGCGATTTGGTGGATTTATTTTCTTCCGAGCAATAAAAACACTCCTACAACAGATTTCTGGCGGAATCGCTTCGTATCAAATGTCTCGTTAAAAGTTTGTCAACTATTTAAGCTTGTTAGAAAGTCTGTGGTGACCTAATCGATTTGACTTGCTTTGATTTTTCTGTAGCTAGTTTTAAAACTAGAGCAACTACTAAAAATCACTTAAAATATTCGCAAAATGTAAGCACAAAACAAATAAACACCACGTCTTACGTTTCTGAAACTTTTCTTCATCGATCAGATCCACAATTACTATCATCGTAATAATCGCTATCATCGCCGCCGTAGCGTTTGACCAAATGAAATGTAAATGAACAGCTATCCAACCACAAACCGACCCACCGTAGCAGAATGGCGTCGTCATTAGCATGGCTGAGAGTGGAACGTTTCAAAATGATTTCCTTTCGCCCACCGATCGCTTCGCTCAATTTACTTTCCACGGACGGGAAACGCGCTTTCCCACCCAACCAGACGGAGTGCGGAGTTTGAGAACGAATCGAAGAACCGAGCGGGAGACTTCACGAAAATGAGGAAAACAAATCACCTAATGAACCTGATGAAGACTAATGAAAGTAGCTATCAGTTCCAATTCATAAATCTCCACCAGAGATGACCTCTCGTCATGGTCCGATCCGGAGACACTGCCTGATCGGGAGTTTATGGTGCGTTGGGGGAAGAGGAATGGGAGGAGAAAAAAAATTGTCACGTCATTCTGCAGCCAGGCTCCATCCTGGTGTTTCGCCTCCGCCCCGTGCCTTCATGAGGTGGTGATGATGGTCCATTAGTCGGAGGTTAAATGGTCGTGGGCGAGAACCCGGGAAGGCGGGCCGTGTAGAGGGTCACAGATTAGACAAAGTTGGAGTTTCGGTGCTCAGGCAAAACTCCTCCCCCGAGATTAGTAGACCTGGTACACCAATGGCGCTGGCTAGTTGCCACATACGGCACTGACCACAAATACACTTACGGACTCGGCCGCCGCAGCCAACGGGAGACGAGCGCATCATTAGTCGAAATTCAAATAGTTGATCATTCTCCCCGCCATCTCCACTTTAGGCGTATGTTTAGTTTTTCAAACATTTCTTCAAGACAAAGACGGTACTAGTGCGAGCCGGATAGAAGGAGCGAACCGGAGCGAACCGTCGTGTGGCGTAAAGTACGCGAGCCTAAAACGGACAGCATCTAAAGTGCCTATTACGACAAAATGGAATGATAATGATCTCCACTTTTTTCCATCGTTTTCTTCCTCTTGATATCTTGGCAGACGTTGGCCGCTTCCTTACTCTGCCGGTGCCACCAAGACGATTAGACTCGGCTGTTACGACGGGATGAGAATCAATTCGTCAAAAATAAACTGTTTATTCAACATGGTATTAAAAGGCGGCATGAAAGCATGCATCTCATATTTTCTGATCAATAAAGCTTGCTCACGGTTTTTATAGGGTTCTATGAATGGCTCTAATCACGGCTAGAAAGGATGGCACTTTGCTGGGATTACTCGTGAGAATATTTGTCCTATTTCTACAATTTGTGCTTATAAAGGCTCTACGTAAGATTCACGGAATATGAAGACAATTCTTTAGTTTTTGTTTAGCAGATATAAGACTTACAACGCAATGATATTTAAAATCTGAAACAATTCTATAAAACCCTCATGAAGTACTTTTCATATACTCTTTTACCACTTCATACTGATGCTACTGTTATGAATGCTATTCCGTTCATATTTATTTTCGATTGAAAATAAATCTTAAAATTATTTAATACCACGACTTCACTCCATTACATTAACTAACTCCCACGCATAATATGTGTATTTTATGCTTTAAACGTTCTATATTACATAACCAACTATCATGTTTTTGAAAAGAGTTTTGGTAAAAGCTACTTTCATTTTGCACTTCTCTTCGATTTCATTCTTTTTCCTGGGTTTTTGCTGAACATTCAATACAATTGTTTCCAGTCGCTTTCGTTCGATGCTTTTTCTCTGATGAGATGCATTTCAAAACATACTGAAGTTAAATGAGCTGTTTGCTTCTTGCAAACGCGTTTGGATAATTTTTAAATTTGTAATTATTTTAAGTTATCAATATTATTTACCATAAACTTAACGACTAATCATAATCTTTGAAATTGATTTGTAAGCTGAAACATTTTTCTATGAACGTGAAACCAGTAACTTGCTGAATTTATTGAGTAATGTTGTCTCGAGCCGAAGCCGCAACTGCACATTCATCATCGTGCCCGCCGAATTGGTGTTAACGTTGATTTGACAGCGCACCGGTGTTAAGGTAAACGTTTAGCTCCTTTCAAAGCAGCTGGACTTTCATCCTTCACCTCGCGGTTTGCATAATATTTAATGCATCGCTTTCGTAACGCTGTCACCTCGGTCACGTGCATCAAACCCTAGGACCCGCAGCTCATGGATCGCCCGAAGCCAAGGGGGTGGGATAGATTTGTGTTACCATGTCTTTCGCTCCGTGAGCTTTCCCGTGGCCTATGGGACCGACTCTCGTAGTGGTGGCTACCCAACCGATGGATAGATTAAGAGATTCGCTTACAGCTGGACGGTGTTCATAAGTCTGCGGTCCCGGGGGGAAAGGTAAAGGTGAGTGATAGAAAGTAAGAAAAAATAGACGAAGAAAAACCTGTCATCACGAACAGCGTGCGCACGGGGCTAAGGGGTCTGACGGGATCATACGCTTTCCGATTATCGATTAACAATATAGCGCCTAATTAAAGATAGGATTTTTCTACCCCTTTTCAACCGGTCGAGGCAAAACTGTTACAACTGGCAACCATTTTGTGCCGGTAGACATCGGTTGTTGTCTGCTGCAACACCCAAGCCATGGCGGACAGTTTTTTTCTTGTACGATGAAGCTGTGAAATGGTTTTACGTAAACGCAAACTTTGACTTTTGTAGATATTTGATGAAACGATTCGGGTGAGATTGCAACGTTGATTTGCCGGTACTGTCAAATTCTTATCCAGGTGGATTCCGTGTTGGATCATTTTGTCCGACTTCAGAAAACTGGTTTCAGAACGTGAAAGTTTCGCTGGAGGGTGCCGCCACGTCCTCTAAGGCAACGGCCGCTGCGTGCGTTTTGTGTGATTGGATCACCCGATTTTACGGGAACAGCGACAAAAACACGATAAAGTTAACAGCTTCCGATCGTACGAAGGCTGTAAAATAAACACGACGACGGGGATACCAGATCCACCCGGTGAAATATTCAATTAAACTTCCCCCCGAAGACCGGTTTCGGTAGATCGGTGCGTATGCAAATTCGCTCCCGCTTCTTTTGCGCCATAATCGCGCGTCGTTAAAACAAGTCCGTCGCCGTCTGCGTCGTCGCAAACTCACTAATCAGTACAACTTTCTCGCAATCTTACCACCCGAATCTGCGGAGTCGGTCAGTCGCCAGCCGGGGCCACCAATGCGGTATCCGAACCCCGT